>NC_056523.1:185765338-185781908 GCF_019175285.1 Sceloporus undulatus | reverse complement strand
ATTGGCATCTTACCACAAGTTGTGATCAAAGCCTTCCAAGAGCCTGGGTGGCACATTTAGCTTGTTATGTTCCCTTCTTGTTAAATATTCACTGGGCAAAGTAGGTCAAACCCATCCAAACTGGGCAGGAAGTGTACTACAATGGAAGCATTCCTTCACTGGTAAATTGGGATTGAAAAACCAGTTTCCTGGCATATGCCACTGTGCGCATTTGAGCTCATGGATGATCATGAAGGACCAGGGAAATATTCCCACTGCCTGTCCAAGTGCATGTCTTCTCTGCACCTTCAAAGATGCCTGTTTAGAGGTTGAGAGGCAGGCTGGTGCCCCACTGCAAAAGTAATGCAGTCTGACACCACTTTAACTGCCATGGCTCCATCCTATGGAATCTGGAATTTGTAATTTGTTGTGGCACTATAGCATTCTGAGAGAGAAAGCTAAATATCTCACAAAACTGCAAATCCCAGAATTGCACGTGGCAGGTAAAGCAGTGTCAAACTGCGTTAATTCTGCATTGCAGATGCAGCCATAGTTCATACCCTTGGAACTGGGCATCTGTGAACAGGGCGGCTGGCAAAACAAGACCCACGCTAATCTTTTCTTCTTGTCCAAGGGTGCCAACTGACCAAAAAAAGACATATCTTGCTTGCTTGCTCTGGTTTCTTTCACAGCACCTAGAAGGACACTTGGAGGATTTCAACATGATCACTTGCTAATGTCTGCAGGTGAAAATAGGGGTCTTGATATATGTTGTCAGATCAAAGGCATAACCTCAGCAGAGGTCATCACCAAACATCTAAAGACCTTAAGACAGGGACAGCTTATGAACTCATGACCCTCCATATTTGTTCCCATCATACCTCACTATGGGCCACCCTAACTAGGACAAGTGGAAGTGGTAGTCCAACAGGTGGCATTATGTATGGCAATGTGTTTTTTGGTGCCTTCAGGTTGTTTCTGACTTATGGTAACCCTAAGGTAAATCTATCAAGGGGTTTTCTTGCCAAGGTTTGTTAAGTGGTGGGTTTTGCCATTGCCTTGCTCTGAGGCTGAGAGAGGGTGACTTGTCCAAGGTCACACAGAGGTTTTTCATGGCTGAATGTGGGTTTGAACCCTGGTCTTCCAAACTACTACACCATGATGGCTCAGTCATATGCAGCAATGGGGACCCACCACTCCAAGGCAACAATCCTGTATGCACACAGAGTTGGGAATAAAATTTGGATGTATATAGTAGGGATGTGTGACCCTCCAGATGTTGTTCAGATGGAAGACCCCTCTGCCATAGCCATCATAGCCAATGGTGAGGAATGCTGGAAGGTGCAATTCATCAATGCCTGGAGGACTTTCTTGGTCCTATCACCTCCTAGTACATAAACATAAACCTGTAGGACTGCAATTCTCTACAAATGTCTTCAGGAACAAGTCCATTTAATTGAATGGGACTTGCTTCAGAGTAAATAGACATAGAACTGGGCTACCTATCTCAACCCTTTGATTGCCAGCCTTTTTTCCAACACTGGTACCTGATCCTTTCGCCTTTAACCATGGCTTGATCACAGATATTGGCCTAAGTCCAAGCATTGCTTTCCACCAAGCGGTAACCCAAAAAAGCAATGGAAATTTGGAAACTCAAAACATATGTCAATGTCATTGATTAAATGTAACTCTAACAGAGCCAAACAATTGGATTTAGGCCATGACCCACTGCTAATGCATATCTCTGTGCTATGAAAAGCTGTGCCAAATGGATTTCTGCAGCCTGAGTTACTTTAAAAGGCACAAGAGCAGCCCAAGTCAGCATTTTTCCCTTGGTCAGTTGGCAATTCTACTCAGTTCCCATCCTTTCATGATCTGACCTTTCTCCTGCCTTTGAATGCCAAGATGATTGCACGTGCCCTCCATAAGCCTGATGAAGCCGGTGGGTTCTCTTAGCATGTGTGAGTCAAATGGGCAGTGTCAGCGTATCATTTTTATTCCAGCTCCAATGCTCATTAGGCAGTGTGATGGGCAGAATCCTGACAAGCCGCATCTTGAGTTAGCCTAACAAAAGCTGACAAGGGAATGTCCGGCCTGACAGCGGGAGGGGAAAGACATTTCCCTGTTGCTTCAGGCAGGGAAACAGCAAGGAAGCCAGATTTCTGTTTAATTGGAGAAAGGAGCAGCGTGTGTGCATGTGTATGCCCACACACACAAGGTCAGTCTCCTTTAGAGGGGATGCTACCTTTGAAGCCAGGAACAACTTGCTCTGGAGGATAAAGAAAAATAGGATTTCTCAATCTGGCATCCTTTCTTCTTAGCTCAAGAACATTTTTATTAAATTGTGTTATTGAATTTAAAGCATTTAATTTAATTGTGACACAGGGTCTCGCTGTCTGAGCATATACTGTATATGGTTACAGATGCTGATTTTCTTCTTTTGACTTCTACAACAAAATGGGGCTTATTTCTCAGCACATGTATTAGGATCAGGAGGGCAGAAGCAAACTCAGTGTAATTTCTGTACTTCTGGTGGTGCCGTGTTTTAAGTGATCACACTGGGCTGGGAGGCAGTGCGTAATGGCTGGATCTGAACACATTTTTCTTCCTTCCCCCTGCCCTGGTCTCAATCCACTTTTCTCATCCATGGGGGGGAATCATGGATCCTTCCAGATGTTGTTGGACTGAAACTCACAGCATGGCAAATCAGCAAAGCCAATGGTGAGGGATACTGGGATTTGCACTCAACCACATCAGGAGGGCAGCAAGATTCCAAGCCTTAGGTTCTAAGCCAATGGTTCTCAACCTGTGGGTTGTGACCCCTTTGGGTCACCTAAGACCATCGGAAAACTCGTTTCCCATGGTCTTAGAAAACGAGACACTGCAATTTTATGGTTGGGAGTCACCACAACATGAGGAACTGTATTAAAATGTCATGGTATTAGGAAGGTTGAGAATCAATTCTAAGTAAACCCCAATGGCTCTTGCAGGTCCTGGAGACATAAAGTTGGATTTCAACTCCCATCAGCTGTGAGATTCTGGTCAGTGGTGAGGGATGATCGTGCAGGGCTAATAGTTAATCTGAAAGATTATCATCTTCCTTGATGCTGTGTACCTTCAAGTCGTTTCCGCCTTATGCTGACCCTAAAGTGACTTTATCATGGATTTTTGTGAGGCTGAGTGTGTGACTCACCCAAGGTCACACTACCCTGGCTCCTGCTGTCAATGCAGCCCCCAGTCTGGCATTGCTGAATCTGGATTTCTGAACAGGTGAGGAGGATGGAGCCCAGCATATTTAAACAAGCGTGGAATTGGGAGGAGCGACTCTTGCATGCTCCCTTGGCTTGGGACTGTCAGGCACAATGGTTGCAAGCTGTGCAGGTGTTGAGAAAGTCCCGGTGAAATGTCTGTGAGTGAAAGCCATCTTCCTACACGATGCCAGTAGCTAGTTGACATGTTTTTCTACCACCATTCAGTTGTTTGCTTTGGGCCAGCACAGTCAGGGAGGGGGCATTACGAAGGAAGAACATAGAGTATAAACACTCTGGAAAGCTCAACAATCTGACTGCTTGGTGCACATGCCTGCTGGCAGCCAGACCGAAATTCTGATTTTCCTTTTCTTTCTTCTTTTTTTAAACATACCTGGCAACTAGCCCAGAAGCATACATGCACGGCATGAATCCTCTTGGTTAGTAAGCAAGCTTTAATCCTTTCCCCTGGTCATGACCGCATACAGGGAATCTCAAAACAGTGCATGGGCAGAGTCCATGTTTAATAGTTCAGATTGGTAAAATGACCATCATTGTGGCAAAGAAGTCGGGGTGTGTGTGTGTGTGTGTGTGTATTCAAAAGAACTGAATTTGGTATTGGTACCACATTCAGGGCACAGATATCCCTGTCCAGAAATCTGAGGTTCTTTTCAGATAATGTCATACTAATAGTTTCCTGATAAATTTGTATGCTAATATAATTTATTTAGTGCATAAAAGGGCCATTTAAATTTGATTTGTAAAGCATTCCAGCGTATTTTCCTTGATTAAGATCTCCTTGGGTAAAGTACAGAACTGGGGTTGTGATTTGGAGTGATTCACGGCATTTATGGCCTTGCAAGAGACTCTGTCCCTTGCTTCATGCATTGCATAGCCTGGGGTAAAAACAGCTAGAGGATAGGATAGATAGAATCTGGTGTTTATCACACGGAGGTTTTTGCAGCTCAGATCCAGGGTGACTCCTGGTTCAGCTATGCAAATTCACATCATAATGCACATGTTTTATTACACCTGGTTGCCCTTCTGAATCGAGGGGGAATCGAATCCAAGGCAAGTCACGTGATGTGGATTCAAGCAAAGCGGAGTGAGTGCAAATTGTATTACCACATTGGTGGGATTCAGCGATTCGAATCAGCACCTTTGCACATGCTCAGTAGGGGTCTGAACGCATCGTGACTTGTACTTTTCTGGGATGAAAAGGGGCGCAAGTTCTTGTTCCGTGTTTTGCGTAATTGCGTGAATATTTGCCTCGTGAATATTTCTGTGTCTTCTTCATCTCCCTTTTTTATTTTCCCTTCCATTTCAGCAATTTTAACACATAGATAGAAAGATAGATAGATAGGCATACCTGTACATTCACATTCAGGCACATACACACATACTGTACTGTATATATATTCCCAAAAAATGAGTTGCCCTGAAAGCTGCCCTGAAAGTGAAAGGACCACCGAAAGGAAATGGGGGGAAATTGCAGCGCCGCATCATGGGAAGTTTGCAGTGGTGTACCAGAGCAGAAGCAAAGTTGCATTCCACACCAGACCAATTCGGAGTGAAATCGAAGTGAGCTTGGAAGCGAATTCTGTGAATTCACTTCTTTCCGAATTGCTAAAAATGAGGAGTCACTTTGGATTCACTGCAGAAGCGCCACGGAAGGAGCCCCCCATAGAAAGGAATCGTGTGTGATAACACATTCACGTTAATGCGTGAATTCGCATCGTTGGACCAGCAGTCACCCCAGATCTGAGCTGCAAAAAGCTGCAAAAACCTCCGTGTGATAAGGCTCTCTGTCAGAAGCAGGAGCAGGGAAATTGTAGTCTTCTCTCTAGTTGGGACTGTAGCTTCCAGAAGCCTCAGACACCATGGCAAAAGGTAAGGGGTGACAGGATCTTTCTTCAGAAACACCTGGAGCACCAAAGTCACCCAAACCCAGCACCTTCCAGCTAGCATGGTCAATGGCTGTGCTGGTAGGGATGATGGGGAGTATAGTCCAAAATTTACTAATGTACTATTAAGTCATTTTCCCTTGTGCTTGGCTTTTCTTTCTCTTCTAAAGAAAGAAGCTATTTCACCATGCCCCCCCTGCCCTGAATGTGTGTGTTAACAGCACCATGGAATTATGATGCCATCAGAAGTCTTTTTATATGTCACTGTCACTGAACTATTTACAGCTGTCGATCTTGGCAGAGGATTCATGACAGCAAGCTTGCAAGGGGGGTGGGCATGAGAAAAAAAACACAACCCAATGCTTTCTCCATCTGTTCCATGTTCACCTCTCCTTTAATTTGCTTTTTCCTGACAAGATTGGTGCTTAAAGGGAGGAGCTGGCATTGAACAAGCCAAAATAAAAACTGAACACCCCTCCCATCAACTGGAAGGTTAGATTTGTGAAACATTCATTTAGTAGAGAACAGAGAGACTGATGCTACTGACTGGCTGGTTTAAAATGCTTCTATTCCACTTCTCTCCATAATGCTAAAAAAGGTAAAACAATAACATATTAAAAACATAGATTTTTGTGGGTTTTCCAGGCTATGTGGCCATGTTTTAGAAGAGTTTATTCTAGAAGAGAATGAAGATGCCAGCCACAGATGCTGGTAAAATGTCAGATGCTGGTCAAATGTCAGGAATAAACTTTTCTAAAACATGGCCACATAGCTGGAAAAACCCACAAAAATCTATGGATGCCAGCCATGAAAGCCTTCAACTTCATATTAGAAACAGTTCAAGAATAAAGCTAAGTACAGTAAAATCTACATAAAACACTATAATCCTGGAATAATTTAAAAAAAGATATTCAAAGCACTGTCAAAAATAATGTAACTTCAGCAAACCCCCTCTGAACAAACCTTGCCAAGAAAACCCCATGATGAGTTTGCCTTAGGGTTGCTATACATCAGAAAACGACTTGAAGGCAGACAACAGCAACAACACAAAGGCCCTTATCAGATGAGTGTGGAACTGGGGGTTTTGCGCACTGGGTGGTTCGAATTCGCGTTATTTCGCACAATACCATCATACCAACATTCGAATGGCCCAATCCGCACTCACGTGAATGCGCGAGCTGCCGAACTGAATGCGTACTGGCTCCTCTTTTTGGAGCGTGTTGGCCAGTGCGCTGATAAGGGGATTGGCGATATCCTGGATTGGGGCTCTGTTCGATCTCAGTGTGAATGGGTCTGGTGTGACTACCCAGTCCTGAATTCCATCGCAAGACCCCCAGACTCCAATTTTTACTTCCGGTGGGTCTTTCCTCTTGCCGGTTCCAGGGAAGCGGGGGGGGCGGGGGGCGGTTCCAGCGGCCTCCTCCTCTTCCTCCCGGCTTGAGAGGCATCCCTGGCTGCATCCCAGGCAGGGAAGAGGTGCGGGGGCCGCTGGAATCGTGGTTCCAGCAGCCTCCTCCTCCTCCTCCCGGCTTGGGAGCCAGCCTAGGCTGCCTCTCAAGCCGGGAGGAGGAGGAGGAGGCCGTTGGAACGGCGGCGATCGCCGCGATTCTAGCGGCCCCGCGCCTGTTCCCTGCCTGGAATGCAGCCAGGGATGCCTCTCAAGCCGGGAGGAGGAGGAGGAACTCTTAATCAAAGCATCCCCATTTACTTAGATGGCCATCCAGCCTCTTTGACAGCCGCTGGAACTGCAAAAAAATGATATGCATGCGTCCTAAGAGGCCGCAAGCGTGCCAAAGCCATAGCCCAGTCCTAAGGACTAGAATGCAACTTTGGCCACAGCTTCTGCCCCTAAGATACGTGTGTCATTTAAACAGCATACCTCCAAAGTGACCTAAGCAGCTTTATTTTGGCTTGTCTGTTCAGGCCTAGGTTGCCGTAACCCAGACCTCCAAAACGGGAAAAATGTAGGACAAAATTTCAAATGCGGAACACAGAAAAATGTGTCCACATTTGAAAATTTTGTCCTACATTTCCCATGGGAGGCCAAGCGGAGAGGGAAAGCCTCCACTTAAGGAGGCTTTCCCTCCCCGCCTGGGCCCCGGGCCTCACCGCGATCAGAGGCCGCGGAGGAAGGGCTAGGCCTCGGGCGAGCGCCAAGGCCTCCCTTCCTTCCCCGGCCCCCGCAGAGGCCGCGGAGGAAGGGCCAGCCTCGGGCGAGCGCCGAGGCCTCCTTCCTTCCCCGGCCCCCACAGAGGCCGTGGAGGAAGGCACGAGGCCTCGGCGAGCGCCGAGGCCTCCCTCCTTCCCCGCCCCAGCAGAGGCCCGGAGAAGCGCAGGCCTCGGGCGAGTGCCAAGGCCTCCCTTCCTTCCCCGGCCCCAGCAGAGGCGCGCGGGAAGGGCCAGGCCTCGGGCAAGCGCCGAGGCCTCCCTTCTTTCCTCGGCTCCCGCAGAGGCCGCGAGGAAGGCGCGAGGCCTCGGGCGAGTGCCGAGGCCTCCCTTCCTTCCCCGGCCCCAGCAGAGGCCGCGGAGGAAGGCGCGAGGCTGCCAGTGATCGCCGGGGCCTCGCCTCCTTCCTGCCTCGCGCGGAGGCCAGGAAGGAGGGAGGAGGCTGCAGGGAGGCGGGGAGGTTGGCACGCGCGCTCAGGCGCCACCTCCCTGCACCTCCTCCGCCCCAGGCCCGCTGCCCTCCTCTTCCTCCGCGCGGCCATGCCGTGGAGGAGGAGAGGGCGCGAGGCCCCCCGGGTTGCTCCGCAACCCCGCTGCAACCGGGCTTTACCCAGTTTTTGGATGGCACTCGTGCCGGAGCGGGCAGGTGCCGCCAAACCGGGAAAAAACCGGTTGCAGCCGGTTATGGCAACCCTATTCACAGGCCTGAGTTCAAAATGCAAAACTAGCTTGCATTCAATTAACTCAGTTTCAAGGGAAGGGAGTGGAGGAGGAGGAGGAGGAAGAAAGTTCCTTCCCTCGAGGTCAGGCAAAAGCTCTCTGGCTGTTTGTTCTTTCTCATAATCACTTTCCATTACGACCACTCTGTGTCTTGCCTGGCCACATATGTCCTGGTTTTCATCGGTGAATGTTGGAAAGTATGGTCACAATGAAGGTGTCAAGTATATTGACACTTAATATGTCAATCTTGTGTCTTTGAGACTATTGGACTGGACACCATCCCAACCAATTTCATTCAAACATTATTTCCGCCCCTGGTGGTTGATGCATGCCCTGCAAGTGGCAACTTGGAAAGGGAGTAGCTTTTGTCTCTTTAATGGAATTTAATTTTATTTCCAGGACTTTAAAAATCTCCCAGTACCAGAGTGACCAGACAACCTCCTTTTCCAGGACATGTCCTCCATTTCAACCTTTTGTCCAGGAGGAATGTCAAAATGTTCTCCATTTAAGCAGGACTAAGAAGCATGAATTACATTTCTGTGAGTGTTTTGTTATGTCACCCATTTTTCTTGAATGTCCTACATTTTGTGGTGCCTAGTCCTCCTTTGCAGTTTATGACATCGTGTCACCTTGCCCAGTACGCATGTGGCAAGAAGGAAGAAGGGCCAGCTTGTTTAATAACCCTCCATACTGGGAGGACAACAACCACAACATCTTGACAAAATGCAGGCCTTTGACCAACACAGTATTTCCCCCCTCTTTCTCTTGTATGATTTTCAACACTTTTGCATGATGAAGAAGATGAGAGCTTCAAAAGCATGCACCATGTATATATGCATTGTGTTGGCCCCATAAAGGTACACTGCTGGTGGATTTTGGATGTTATTGCACTTTGCTTTTTATGACCAACATGGCACCCCTGAAATGTTTTTTGTTTCGGAAGAGAAGAGGTTTTGTGCCAAACTGAAAAGCAAAAAGGAATTCATTGGCATCTACACAAGTTGTGATCAAAGCCTTCCAAGAGCCTGGGTGGCACATTTAGCTTGTTATGTTCCCTTCTTGTTAAATATTCACTGGGCAAAGTAGGTCAAACCCATCCAAACTGGGCAGGAAGTGTACTACAATGGAAGCATTCCTTCACTGGTAATTGGGATTGAAAACCAGTTTCCTGGCATATGCCACTGTGCGCATTTGAGCTCATGGATGACATGAAGGACCAGGGAAATATTCCCACTGCCTGTCCAAGTGCATGTCTTCTCTGCACCTTCAAAGATGCCTGTTTAGAGGTTGGAAGGCAGGCGGGTGCCCCACTGCAAAAGTATGCAGTCTGACACCATTAACCCATGGCTCCATCCTATGGAATCTGGAATTTGTAATTGTTGTGGCACTATAGCATTCTGAGAGAGAAAGCTAAATATCTCACAAAACGCAAATCCCAGAATTGCACGTGGCAGGTAAAGCAGGGTCAAACTGCGTTAATTCTGCATTGCAGATGCAGCCATAGTTCATACCTTGGAACTGGGCATCGTGAACAGGGGGCTGGCAAAACAGACCCCGCTAATCTTTTCTTCTTGTCCAAGGGTGCCAACTGACCAAAAAAAGACATATCTTGCTTGCTGCTCTGGTTTCTTTCACAGCACCTAGAAGGACACTTGGAGGATTTCAACATGATCACTTGCTAATGTTGCAGGTGAAAAAGGGGTCTTGATATATGTTGTCAGATCAAAGGCATAACCTCAGCAGAGGTCATCACCAAACACTAAAGACCTTAAGACAGGGACAGCTTATGAACTCGACCCTCCATATTTGTTCCCATCATACCTCACTATGGGCCACCCTAACTAGGACAAGTGGAAGTGGTAGTCCAACAGGTGGCATTATGTATGGCAATGTGTTTTTTGGTGCCTTCAGGTTGTTTCTGACTTATGGTAACCCTAAGGTAAATCTATCAAGGGTTTCTTGCCAAGGTTTGTAAGTGGTGGGTTTTGCCATTGCCTGCTCTGAGGCTGAGAGAGGTGACTTGTCCAGGTCACACAGAGGTTTTTCATGGCTGAATGTGGGTTTGAACCCTGGTCTTCCAAACTACTACACCATGATGGCTCAGTCATATGGCAGCAATGGGGACCCACCACCAATCAGGCAACAATCCTGTATGCACACAGAGTTGGGAATAAAATTTGGATGATAAGTAGGGATGTGTGACCCTCCAGATGTTGTTTCAGATGAGAAGACCCCTCTGCCATAGCCATCATAGCCAATGGTGAGGAATGCTGGAAGGTGCAATTCACAATGCCTGGAGGACTTCTTGGTCCTATCACCTCCTAGTACATAAACATAAACCTGTAGGACTGCAATTCTCTACAAATGCTTCAGGAACAAGTCCATTTAATTGAATGGGACTTGCTTCAGAGTAAATAGACATAGAACTGGGCTACCTATCTCAACCCTTTGATTGCCAGCCTTTTTTCCAACACTGGACCTGATCCTTTCGCCTTTAACCAGGCTTGATCACAGATATTGGCCTAAGTCCAAGCATGCTTTCCACCAAGCGGTAACCCAAAAAGCAATGGAAATTGGAAACTCAAAACATAGTCAATGTCATTGATTAAATGTAACTCTAACAGAGCCAAACAATTGGATTAGGCCATGACCCACTGCTAATGCATATCTGTGCTATGAAAAGCTGTGCCAAATGGATTTCTGCAGCCTGAGTTACTTTAAAAGGCACAAGAGCAGCCCAATCAGCATTTTTCCCTGGTCAGTTGGCAATTCTACTCAGTTCCCATCCTTTCATGATCTGACCTTTCTCCTGCCTTTGAATGCCAAGATGATTGCACGTGCCCTCCATAAGCCTGAGAAGCCGGTGGGTTCTCTTAGCATGTGTGAGTCAAATGGGCAGTGTCAGCGTATCATTTTTATTCCAGCTCCAATGCTCATTAGGCAGTGTGATGGGCAGAATCCTGACAAGCCGCATCTGAGTTAGCCTAACAAAAGCGACAAGGGAATGTCCGGCCTGACAGCGGGAGGGGAAAGACATTTCCCTGTTGCTTCAGGCAGGGAAACAGCAAGGAAGCCAGATTTCTGTTTAATGGAGAAAGGAGCAGCGTGTGTGCATGGTATGCCCACACACACAAGGTCAGTCTCCTTTAGAGGGGATGCTACCTTTGAAGCCAAGGAACAACTTGCTCTGGAGGAAAGAAAAATAGGATTTCTCAATCTGGCATCCTTTCTTCTTAGCTCAAGAACATTTTTATTAAATTGTGTTATTGAATTTAACGCATTTAATTTAATTGTGACACAGGTCTCGCTGTCTGAGCATATACTGTATATGGTTACAGATGCTGATTTTCTTCTTTGACTTCTACAACAAATGGGGCTTATTTCTCAGCACATATTAGGATCAGGAGGGCAGAAGCAAACCAGTGTAATTTCTGTACTTCTGGTGGTGCCGTGTTTTAAGTGATCACACTGGGCTGGAGGCAGTGCGTAATGGCTGGATCTGAACACATTTTTCTTCCTTCCCCCTGCCCTGGTCTCAATCCACTTTTCTCATCCATGGGGGGGAATCATGGATCCTCCAGATGTTTGTTGGACTGAAACTCACAGCATGGCAAATCAGCAAAAGCCAATGGTGAGGGATACTGGATTTGCACTCAACCACATCAGGAGGGCAGCAAGATCCAAGCCTTAGGTTCTAAGCCAATGGTTCTCAACCTGGGGTTGTGACCCCTTTGGGTCACCTAAGACCATCGGAAAACTCGTTTCCCATGGTCTTAGAAACGAGACACTGCAATTTTATGGTTGGGAGTCACCACAACATGAGAACTGTATTAAAATGTCATGGTATTAGGAAGGTTGAGAATCAATTCTAAGTAAACCCCAATGGCTCTTGCAGGTCCTGGAGACATAAAGTTGGATTTCAACTCCCATCAGCTGTGAGATTCTGGTCAGTGGTGAGGGATGATCGTGCAGGGCTAATAGTTACTGAAAGATTATATCTTCTCTTGATGCTGTGTACCTTCAAGTCGTTTCGCCTTATGCTGACCCTAAAGTGACTTTATCATGGATTTTTGTGAGGCTGAGTGTGTGACTCACCCAAGGTCACACTACCTGGCTCCTGCTGTCAATGCAGCCCCCAGTCTGGCATTGCTGAATCTGGATTTCTGAACAGGTGAGGAGGATGGAGCCCAGCAATTTAAACAAGCGTGGAATTGGGGAGCGACCTTGCATGCTCCCTTGGCTTGGGACTGTCAGGCACAATGGTTGCAAGCTGTGCAGGTGTTGGAGAAAGTCCCGGTGAAATGTCTGTGAGGTGAAAGCCATCTTCCTACACGATGCCAGTAGCTAGTTGACATGTTTTTCTACCACCATTCAGTTGTTTGCTTTGGGCCCACAGTCAGGGAGGGGGCATTACGAAGGAAGAACATAGAGTATAAACACTCTGGAAAGCTCAACAATCTGACTGCTTGGTGCACATGCCTGTGGCAGCCAGACCGAAATTCTGATTTTCCTTTTCTTTCTTCTTTTTTTAAACTACCTGGCAACTAGCCAGAAGCATACATGCACGGCATGAATCCTCTTGGTTAGTAAGCAAGCTTTAATCCTTTCCCCTGGTCATGACTGCATACAGGGAATCTCAAAACAGTGCATGGCAGAGTCCATGTTTAATAGTTCAGATTGGTAAAATGACCATCATTGTGCAAAGAAGTCGGGGGTGTGTGTGTGTGTGTTGTGTGTGTGTATTCAAAAGAACTGAATTGGTTATTGGTACCAAATCAGGCACAGATATCCCTGTCCAGAAATCTGAGGTTCTTTCAGATAATGTCAACTAAAGTTCCGATAAATTTGTATGCTAATATATTTTTTAGTGCTAAAAAGGGCCATTTAAATTTGATTGTAAAGCATTCCAGCGTATTTTCCTTGATAAGATCTCCTTGGGTAAAGACAGAACGGGGTTGTGATTTGGAGTGATTCACGGCATTATGGCCTTGCAAGAGACTCTGTCCCTTGCTTCATGCATTGCATAGCCTGGGGTAAAAACAGCTAAGAGAAAATAGATAGAATCTGGGTTTATCACACGGAGGTTTTTGCAGCTCAGATCCAGGGTGACTCCTGGTTCAGCTATGCAAATTCACATCATAATGCACATGTTTTATTAACACCTGGTTGCCCTTCTGAATCGAGGGGGAATCGAATCCAAGGCAAGTCACGTGATGTGGATTCAAGCAAAGCGGAGTGAGTGCAAATTGTATTACACATTGGTGGGATTCAGCGATTCGAATCACAGCCACTTTGCAATGCTCAGTAGGGGTCTGAACGCATCGTGACTTGTACTTTCTGGGATGAAAAGGGGCGCAATTCTTGTTCCGTGTTTTGCGTAATTGCGTGAATATTGCCTCGTGAATATTTCTGTGTCTTCTTCATCTCCCTTTTATTTTCCTTCCATTTCAGCAATTTTAACACATAGATAGAAAGATAGATAGAAGGCATACCTGTACATTCACATTCAGGCACATACACACATACTGTACTGTATATATATTCCCAAAAATGAGTTGCCCTGAAAGCTGCCCTGGAAAGTGAAAGGACCACCGAAAGGAAATGGGGGGAAATGCAGCGCAGCGCATCATGGGAAGTTTGCAGTGGTGTACCAGAGCAGAAGCAAAGTTGCATTCCACACCAGACCACATCGGAGTGAAATCGAAGTGAGCTTGGAAGCGAATTCTGTGAATTCACTTCTTTCCGAATTGCTAAAATGAGGAGTCACTTTGGATTCACTGCAGAAGCGCCACGGAAGGAGCCCCCCATAGAAAGAATCGTGTGTGATAACACATTCACGTTAATGCGTGAATTCGCATCGTTGGACCAGCAGTCACCCCAGATCTGAGCTGCAAAAAGCTGCAAAAACCTCCGTGTGATAAGGCTCTCTGTCAGAAGCAGGAGCAGGGAATTGTAGTCTTCTCTCTTATTGGGACTGTAGCTTCCAGAAGCCTCAGACACCATGGCAAAAGGTAAGGGGTGACAGGATCTTTCTTCAGAAACACCTGGAGCACCAAAGTCACCCAAACCCAGCACTTCCAGCTAGCATGGTCATGGCGTGCGGTAGGGATGATGGGGAGTATAGTCCAAAATTTACTAATGTACTATTAGTCATTTTCCTTGTGCTTGGCTTTTCTTTCTCTTCTAAAGAAAGAAGCTATTCACCATGCCCCCCTGCCCTGAATGTGTGTGTTAACAGCACCATGGAATATGAGCCATCAGAAGTCTTTTATATGTCACTGTCACGAACTATTACAGCTGTCGATCTTGGCAGAGGATTCATGACAGCAAGCTTGCAAGGGGGGTGGGCATGAGAAAAAAAACACAACCCAATGCTTTCTCCATCTGTTCCATGTTCACCTCTCCTTTAATTTGCTTTTTCCTGACAAGATGGTGCTTAAAGGGAGGAGCTGGCATTGACAAGCCAAAATAAAAACTGAACACCCCTCCCATCAACTGGAAGGTTAGATTTGTGAAACATTCATTTAGTAGAGAACAGAGAGACTGAGCTACTGACTGGTCTGGTTTAAAATGCTTCTATTCCACTTCTCCATAATGCTAAAAAAGGTAAAACAATAACATATTAAAAACATAGATTTTTGTGGGTTTTCCAGGCTATGTGGCCATGTTTTAGAAGAGTTTATTCTAAAGAAATGAAGATGCCAGCCACAGATGCTGGTAAAATGTCAGATGCTGGTCAAATGTCAGGAATAAACTTTTCTAAAACATGGCCACATAGCTGGAAAAACCACAAAAATCTATGGATGCCAGCCATGAAAGCCTTCAATTCATATTAGAAACAGTTCAAAGATAAAGCTAAGTACAGTAAAATCTACATAAAACACTATAATCCTGGAATAATTTAAAAAAAGATATTCAAAGCACTGTCAAAAATAATGTAACTTCAGCAATTGAAACCACTGCAACAAGGGAACGGTTATGTATGGTCCCAAAAAGCTTATTACAAAACCGTGTTTTGACCATCTCTCTTTCTTCTCCACAGAAGTATGTCCATGTGGTCCTCCAGATGTCATTGGACCAGCTGTATCAACCCCAGGTTATTCCATCACAAGGCATGAGACTGTAGACACAACTTAGCAACTTCTGTAGGCCCAGAAGTTCCCAATTCTCCCCTATGCCACAAAAGGCCATTTGAGGAGAAGCAAGTCAACCTTTTTCTAATATGGAATTCCAGAGCCTGGGATGCAGCCATGGAAAAAATCCCTTCTTGGTCTAAACTAGGTGTGTTTTTGTGATCTTGGGATACTGGGATGGGGTGAGATGGGAGCGTGGCAATGATCCAAAGGGCTGGCAGGTCCATGCAAATGGTCTTTGGATATCCTCTTCCTAAATCTTGAATCGACATGGTCATCATCAGCACTTTGAATTAGGTTTGGAAACAAACGGAAGTCAGTATTGGTGAAGGGTGGCGATCGCCAGTCCTCCAGATGTCTTTGGATGGCAGCTCCCAGCGTTCCTCACAATTGGCTATGTGCTTAAGACGGATGAGAGTTGCAGCCTAACAACATCTGGAGGGCCATAAGATTCTCACCCCTCGTATCACTGTTTCTGAAGGGAGTCACATGCTTGCTTTTTGTTAAGATAGCCAGTGTGGCATAGTGGTTTGTGCATTGCACTAGGACTCTGAAGACCTGGGTTCAAATCTCAGCTCAGCCATGTGCTCTCAGCCTCAAGGGAAGGCAATGGCAAACCCCCTCTGAACAAACCTTGCCAAGAAACCCCATGATGAGTTTGCCTTAGGTTGCTATACATCAGAAAACGACTTGAAGGCAGACAACAGCAACAACACAAAGGCCCTTATCAGATGAGTGTGGAACTGGGGGTTTTGCGCACTGGGTGGTTCGAATTCGCGTTATTTCGCACAATACCATCATACCAACATTCGAATGGCCCAATCCGCACTCACGTGAATGCGCGAGCTGCCGAACTGAATGCGTACTGGCTCCTCTTTTTGGAGCGTGTTGGCCAGTGCGCTGATAAGGGGATTGGCGATATCCTGGATTGGGGCTCTGTTCGATCTCAGTGTGAATGGGTCTGGTGTGACTACCCAGTCCTGAATTCCTCGCAAGACCCCCAGACTCCAATTTTTACTTCCGGTGGGTCTTTCCTCTTGCCGGTTCAGGGAACGGGGGGCGGGGGCGGTTCCAGCGGCCTCCTCCTCTTCCTCCCGGCTTGAGAGGCATCCCTGGCTGCATCCAGGCAGGAAGAGAGGCGCGGGCCGCTGAATCGTGGTTCCAGCAGCCTCCTCCCTCCTCCCGGCTGGGAGCCAGCCTAGGCTGCCTCTCAAGGCGGGAGGAGGAGGAGGAGGCGTTGGAACGGCGGCGATCGCCCGCGATTCTAGCGGCCCCGCGCCTGTTCCCTGCCTGGAATGCAGCCAGGGATGCCTCTCAAGCCGGGAGGAGGAGGAGGAACTCTTAATCAAAGCATCCCCATTTACTTAGATGGCCATCCAGCCCTTTGACAGCCGCTGGAACTGCTCCCCCCCAGAATCAT
>NC_056523.1:185702596-185765313 GCF_019175285.1 Sceloporus undulatus | reverse complement strand
ACACACACACACACACACACACACACACACAGAACCGGGCATTGCTAATTTGTTGCAAGGGAAGGTCATGGTAACGTTAAAACCAAGCAGGAATGTAGAGAGGAAACAGTAATGGGCACGTTGTATCGCGATTGTTAATGTGCATGAGCTGGCTCTCCAGCTGTTTACCGGGCTGTCATGACGGGACCTCCCCTTTCACCCCGGAAGGGTTTAAGGTCGCAACCCATGCAGGGCACCACTGAGCATGTGCGAGGGGGCCGATACGAATCGGCCAATCCTCATGTTGAGCACCGGTGTGACAAAACATTCTGCACTGAATGAACTTCGCGCGAATGCGGATTGGCCAATTTGAATCCTGCCAATGCGGAAGGACTCCCAGGTATGACAGTACTTTGCGAAATAACACGAATTCGAATCGCCCAGTGCAGAAGACCCCCAGTTCCACACTCATCTGATAAGGGCCAAAGACTCTGGCTGCCTCATTCTGAGCTATCTCTCTAGTTTCTGAGGGTTCTTCAATGGGAACTTGAGATTAGTGGTGATCCAGAGAGGATGCAGCAAAGGCTTGCCTTCCCCTGGTGAAACCTGCATCTCCAGGAATTGGTGGCGTCAGTGGATCATCTCACAGCTGGCAAAGGTACATTGGGCCACAGTTGATTCCTAAATATCTAGAAGAAACTGCAAACCTCAAATCTGTATTTTCAAGAGGAGCACTATCTTACCTAATACTGGCTGAACCCCATCCCTCTGGAACTCTGTTAAAATGACAGGAGTATCTGTGGATACTGCCTCACTGCGGGATTAATGCAGTTTGACACTGCTTTAATTGTTATGACTTCATCCTATGGAATCCTGGGATTTATAGTTGGATGTGGCACCAGAGTTCTTTGACTAGGGCTGCATCTGCACTGCAGAAACAACCCAATTTGACTCCACTTCAACTGCTATGACCCAATGCGATGGAATTCTGGGAGCTGTAGTTGGTTGTGGCACCAGTTCTCTGACAGAGAAGGCTAAATATCTTACTAAATGACAGTTCCCAGAATTCCATAGCACTGAGCCATGGCAGTTAAAGTGGTGTCAAACTGGATTATTTCTGTAGTGTAGATGCAGCCTAGAAGATACCAGAGCAATGGTGTTGAGTTCTGAGTGATCTAGCAGCACAAAAAGAGACATACATCCTCCACCAAGGTGAATACAGCTGTTTCCATCCCCAAAACGGGCCTTAAGCCAGGCTGAAATGTATCTAATCAGTATTACCCAGGAAAATCTGGACTTGAAAGGCTAGCACACCTGTAAATGCCCTTGGTGATAGAGAGAATGAAAGAAAAATTATACCAGAAAGGCTCTGGAGTTTACTCACTCCCAGAGATTTTATGAAAGAATTATGCTGGATCATCTCATTAAGTTCTTTGCAATAAAGGTTTTGGACTTTAGGGAGGTCCTGACCTAGAGGTCACAGTCCCTCTCAGAGGTGCAGGTATGGGGGTAACAAAATGAGGGCGTTGCTTCCCAAAATAAGAATCCCCCCCATGAAATTTTCCATTAGTCCTCAATTTTTCAAGCACTGCAGGAAATAACCCACACACCTAGAATGCTTTTGTTTTCTCTTTTCACATTCCTTTAGGAACCTTGCCTGCTTCTTTGCTTTGGATACCTCAATTTCTAAGGAATTTATCAGACAAGGGAAATTGGAAGTATAATCCAATGACAATCTGAATGCAATCATGGGGTTTAACGTTATTGCGTAATAGACTACCATTCATGCTTCTTAATCATGTTCAAAATGGAGGACATTTTGGAATTCCTCCTGGACAGACAGTTGACATGTAGGTCATGTCTTGGAAAAGGACTCTGGTCACCCTTAAACTGCCTCCCCACCAAAACTTGATTTTGTCATTTTATATAAAGGGCACCATTTTACTACACCATTATATATAACGGCCATCTGTCGGGAGTGCTTTGATTGTGAGTTCCTGCATGGCATGGCAGAATGGGGTTAGACTGGATGGCCCTTAGGATCTCTTCCAACCCTATCATTTTATGTCACATGTTCTGAGCCTCAGAGGAAGGTAATGCCAAATCTCTGAACAAATCTTTCCATATAAATACATACATACATATATATATATCTTACACACACTAGCCAGCATATGTATGTGTGTGCACGCGCGTGTGCGCATGAGAAAGAACCATAGTCAGCATGCACATACATAGTATTTATATGTGTTCGTGAGAGAGACTGTTTATAGAACACTCTCTGTGTACTCATCTCTTTGTATTGTTTGAGTGTTTGCATTGTTTTAATAATTGGATGTTATTTTATTGCTGTAAGTGAATTTTAATTGTTGTGCTGGTGGAAAGGTAATGAATTTTATTTTATACTGTTGTATTTTACTCTTATTGTATGCCGCTTTGATCCTGACAGAGGTGGGATATAAATATTATTATTATTATCATTAGACCATATATCTATATCTATTATCATTAGATCTTCATATGAAAGTCTAATAATAATTAAAATATTATATATTATTAGACTTTCATATATATATATATATATATATATACACATACACACATATTTGAAAGTCTAATAATAAAATATTATATATTATTATATTATTATTAGACCTTCATACACACACACATATTTGAAGGCATAATAATAATAAAATATTATATAATTATATATATGAAGATCTAATAATAACAGTATGTGTCTCTCTCACATATATAAGTGTGTGTGTGTGTGTGTATAAATATGAGAGTCATCTCATTGTTTTATTTGATCCCTTCATGGTTTTATTTCTTCTTTTCAGCTCTTTTGCTGTCACCACTTTCTGCAGTTAGAAAGAGAAATGGCAAGAGCCTTTTCTAAAAAGGAAAAACCAGCAGAAGCAGCATCGAGTATAAATAGCTGCAAGTCAGAAAACGTCATGGAAACTTAAACTTTCTGAACTTCCACTTGTGAAAAATGATTCTGTTTTCCCCTTGTCAAAAGACACAGCCACATGACTCTGGCTTCTTCTTCTTCTTCTTCTTTTGTGGGAAGAGATTCACACACGTCGTCGAGCCAAGGGACGTCAGTTATTTATTTCTTAACGATGGGAGCGCGGGAAAAAGAAGAAGAGTTCTCTCAGCCAGCCCACGGCTCCCCCATTTTCTGTGATGGTAGTTGCCAAGAGCCTGAGGATTCTGGAGGGAGAAATCACTATGCGCCTCCAGAGAGGGGTGTGCGTCTTGTGCTAGTGCCTTTCCCTCTTTGTCCTCCGCCAATAGAATTTGAAATAAAACAGAACAACGTGAGGAGGGGAGGCAAGGCTCTTCTTCCTCCATTGTCTCCACACAGTTCACAACACAACACTCCAACGGCTCCTCAGGCCTGACTCGAGTTAGTCATAGTGGATAACATCCCTTAAAACTGGCTCTGGGAAGGAAAATGATAACAATTTGTTACAGTCAGCATCCCATGATGAGGCACCTATTACAATGGTCCAAAACACACTGCAGAAATAAACCAGTTTGAGACCGCTTTAACTGCCCTGGCTCAGTGCTAGGGAACCCTGGGAATTGGAGTGTATTGTGGCACCAGAGCTCTCTCTGACAGAGAAGGCTAAGGCGGGATACAAACCGCCATATAGTACGTAAAGGATACGTACTAGGGTTAGGAAGGGGCGGTGCTTCCGCACCCCCCTAACCCTAGTACGTATCCTATACGTACAAGATGGCGGCGCCCCTTCTACATGGGCGCCGCCATCTTTACGTACTGGACGCATAGCGTCCAGATGTGTCGCGGCGCCTATGACGTCGCGAATGCGCCGGCGGCGCTTCGCGACGTCATCAGTGCGCCGCAAGAAGAAGCTCCGAAATGGAGCTTCTTTTTTGCTCCGCGCGGGAGCCGCGCGGTTTGGCTGCTGTGGCTCCCGCGCGGAGCAAATGGCGGCGGCGGGGAAGCGCCGCAAAGCGGCGGTTTGTAACCCGCCTAAATGTCTCACAAAACTACAGTTCCCAGAATCCCCTAGCATTGAGCCAGGGCAATTGGAAGTGGTCTCAGACTGAATTTCCTCAGTGTGTTTTGGACCATATACAGTGGTACCTCGGGATACGAAATACCCAGGTTACGAAATTTCCGGGATACGAAAAAATCCCATAGGAAATAATTGTTCCGGGTTACGAATGTTTTTTCGGATTACGAAAAAAATTTTGGTGCTTTTCGGCGCTATTTCACACGGAATCGCGGCTTTTCCCCATTAGTGCCTATGGCATTTCGGCTTACGAAGGCTTTTCGGGTTACGAAAGCGGCCGCGGAACGAATTAATTTCGTAACCCGAGGAAGCACTGTAGTTAAAATAATACAGGTTCAAGACACATTGCAGAAATAATCCAGTTTGAGACCGCTTCAACTGCCATGCCTCAGTGCTATGGAATCCTGGCGTTTGTGGTTTATTGTGGCACCAGGGGTCTCTAGAATAATAGAATCGATTCTAGAGACCCCTGGTGCCATAATAGACCACAAACGCCAGGATTCCCTAGCACTGAGCCAGGCCAGTTAAAGCGGTTTCAGACTGGATCATTTCTGATATGTGATATGGGGACCATGAAAGATACAATTTAAAACATACAAGGCCATTTAGGAACATGTGACTTGTTACAAAACAACATCAACAACATATGAGGAGATATGTTTGTAGGCATTCTTAAAAAAATAAAAATATGGAGCTACCAAAGACCAGCCAACAGATCATTAGGCACACTTTACAACACATTTTTTGTTGTGTGCCTTCAAATCATTTCCCACTTATGGAGACCCTAAGGTGAACCTATCCTGGGGTTTTCTTGGCAGGTTTCTTCAGAGGAGGGTTGTCATCTTTTGAGGATGAGAGAGTGTGACTTGTCAATGGTCATCCAGTGGTTTCCATGGCCGAGCCGGCATTTGAGTTCT
Organism: Sceloporus undulatus; assembly: GCF_019175285.1. Taxonomy (NCBI): domain Eukaryota; kingdom Metazoa; phylum Chordata; class Lepidosauria; order Squamata; family Phrynosomatidae; genus Sceloporus; species Sceloporus undulatus. Next base: position 185,760,368 of record NC_056523.1, on the reverse strand, counting down.
GGTCTCCTAGTGTCCAAAGCTCTCAAACCACTACACCACATTAAAATAACAGTGTGAAACATATGCTATAAAACATAAAATATACCATTTACAAATATATGACTTCTAACAAAATATGATGATGATAATATTAATAATGAAAAACAACAGTGAGAGATATTTGTAGGAGTTCTTAAAAATGTGGAGCTACCAAACACCGGTCCACAGACCATTGCAGTCAACAGCCCACTAGGCACACATTGCAATACATAGCCAGGTTAAGATAACACTGTAAAAGATTCGCTTTAAAACATATAATGTCATTTATGAACAGATAACTTGTTACAAAATATTATGACAATAAAAAACCAAGGAGAGATATTTGGACGAGTTTAAACAAAATAAAAACGTAGAGCTACCAAGTGTACTTGTCAACAGACCGTTCAGCACATATTACAATACATAGGTTAAAACATTGTTATTTCTTTATTTCATTTCTGTGCTGCCTTTACCCCAGAAAGGGATACAAGGCAGCTTACATATAAAGCCATGTAAAAACTTCACAATAAAGTTTAAGAGGCAAATAAAACCACCTAGCTACAAACAGTATAAACTTACACAAACACTAACAGTTATAATTCGAAACCTATAATGTCATTTACGAATATGGTATGTGGCTTGTTACAAAACCTCATGATAATAAAAAACAGGGAGAGATGTTGGTAGGAGTTCTTTCTTTTGATTTGTTCAGAGGAGGCTTGCCATTGCCTTCCGCTGAGGCTGAGAGAGTGTGACTTCTGGCCCAAGGTCTCCCAATGGGTTTCATGGTTGAGCTGGGAATTGAACCCTGGTTTCCAGAGTCATAGCCTAACACTCAAATTACTACTCCGCTCTGGTTCTCACTGGCCATATATCAAAGTACAAAAACACTCCAAATCCACAAAATAGTGATACCTTCATTGGAACAACCAAAATGCACAAAATACACGATGCAAACTTTTGAAGCTCCACCGGCTTCTTCATTAGGAAAATTGTGTACATTTTGGTTGGTCCCATAAGGATGTCACTGCTTTGTGGTTTTTGGGACATTATTGTAGTATAGCTCAATGTCTCACAAAAACTACAGTTCCCAGAATTCCCCAGCATTATTTATTTATTTATTTATGGTAAATTATACCCCGCCCTTCAGGCCTAAAGGCTCTCAGAGCGGCTTACAGTTATTATTATTATTATTATTATTGTTATTGAATTAGACGGTTCCCTGCCCTCAGGCTTTAAAGAAAAGCAAAAAATAAATAATGCTCCCCCTCTAAAAAGTTAAGATGGTATCGTCCAATCAAACGAAGGCGGTGCCCCTTAAAAAGGACGGTTATTTGAGGAGAGCTGGAAAGAGGCGGTGCGGAATGTGCGTTATTATATCGCATAGCGATGTGTGAGAGGGGCAACCCCCCTCCCCCCGCTTTATATTCTCTACGGAGCCCCTCATAGGCCACAAATGGCACCGTTCACATTCCCTTCGCGAAGTCCGCACACAACTCCAATGCATCAAACAGAGATAGGACGCGTCAACGTCTTTATCTCCCCCTCGCGGCTAAGAAAATGGTACGGCCGGGGTCATACCAACCCAACTCAAATAGAGGGGTGTTGTATCTCTTTTTTCCACCTATCGACGAAGCTCCTTATTCCGGGAAAGAGGAGGAAACGTTTCTTTCCCACCTCCTTCTTTTTAAAATACAGTCTGAATACAGGTCGGCGCTGGAGAGAGGAGGGGCTGTTGCCCAATTCTTCTCATATGACCACCCCCTTTAGCTGTGAGGAGTGGTACGGCCCAGAGGGGAGGAGCGAGCGAAGCCCTGCCCGGGGGTTGGCGCTGGGCAGTCGCAGGGAGGGAGGCGGCCCGAGTGGCAGGGACTGCGCCGCCTCCGTCGATGCGAGAGGGGCGGAGCCGAGGGACCCGGGCTTCGGCGGAGGGAGGGGGGCCACCATGGGCGGCTGAGGGGAGCCCAGTCCAGAGGCGGCCCGTGTCGGCGGCCATGGCCGAGGATTACTGGGACTCGACAACCGCAGTAGTAGCCCACGACCAGGTAAGGAGGAGGAGCAGCAGCAGCAGCGCCTCTTGGCAGGGGAAGGCAGGCAGGCGGGGATCCAGCATGACCTTTGACCTCCCTTGTAGACCCTCCCGAGGGATCCCTTCTGAGCTAAAGCAAATGACAGCACTCGCCCATAGGGAGACATTGGGGAACATTAGCCCATAAGGAAACATTAGCGAATGCTTGTCCCTAGGGAAACAGAGGAAACATCTCCAGGGCTTCCCTATGGGCAAGTATTCCCCAATGGTTCTCTGTGGGCAAGTATGGTTTCCCTATGGGCAGGTACTCCCATTTCTTTTCCCTGACCAAAGAGGAGGAGGAGAGCTGCTTCCAGCTCTCTCTAATCCTCCCTCCTTCCCCACCATTCTGCTTCATTAATCACTGAAATCTCCCTGAAGCGGGCTGGATTGCTTGCTTGTCCTCTGGATCGAGATCAACAGGGAGCCTGCTCTGGTGTTACAATTTGACTCAAATCCCCACTCGGCCATGGAAACCCACTGGAGTGAGCTTGGGCAAGTCACACTTTCTCAGCCTTCTCACAGAGGGACGGCCGTGGCTAAAAACCTCCTCTGGACAGACCCTGCCAAGAAAACCTCAAGGAAGAGAAAACACACACCTCACAACGCTTTGGAGGTCTTTAAACAGAGGCTGGATGGCCATCCCTCCCAAGGGGTGCATTGACTGAGAGTTCCTGCATGGCAGAATGAGGCAGGACTGGGTGGCCCTTGGGGTCTCTTCCAACTCTGTGATCCTGTGATAGGGTCGACTTGCTTCTGCTACACAGCAGAACAACAACAGCCAGAATCCACAAAATGGGGCTACCTTGATAGGGCCAACCCTCAAATGTGTGTTGCAAGCTTTTTTTGAAGCACCACTGGATTCTTCATCAGGCATGTTTTGGGCATTTTGGTCAGTCCAGTTAAGTTATCACTATTTTGTGGATTTGGAATGTTGTTGTACTTTTCCTTGTTGGTGTGACACTTGGTGGTGGGGGACTTTAGTTCTTCTCCCCTCCTCTTTAACCCCCTATATTTGGGCTTTTCTCAATATGGAAAGGGATCTTGTAACACCTTTAGGAGTAACTGAAAGAAAGAAAGAAAAGCTGGTAGCATGAGCTTTCCTAGACTTCAGTCTGCTTAGGCTCAAGTCTTAGACTTAGCCTAAGCAGAATGAAGTCTTGGAAAAGCTCATGCTATCAGTTTTTTCTTTCTTTCTTTTAGTCTCAAAGGTGCTACAAGATCCCTTTGCGTACTGACTTTCCAGACTAATACAGCTATGTCTTTGAATTCTTCTTCAGTAAGATTGCTTAGAATAGGTCCCCCCCCAACTCCCAAGCCTGGACCTTAAAAGACCTCTGGAATATTCAGGATTTTACTGAATAATCCTTTCCTTTGGGATTCATGGTTTTAGTGCTTAGTTCCTCAGAGCCATATTAGGACATAAGGCCTGTTACAGACAGCCAAAATAGCTGTTCGAGTCACAGTGGAGGTTTGGTGTTTCAATGATGCATGCGTCTTAAGAGTCCAGAAGTCGCACCAGCCATGCTCCGCCCTAAGGACTGAAACGTGGCTTTGGTGCACTTCTGGACTCTTAGGGACGCATCATTGAAACACCATACCTCCACTCTGACTCGAAGCAGCTTTATTTTGGCTGTCTGTAACAGGCCTAAGAAAACAAAACAAGATAGTCTTAATTCCAACATGCCTGCAAAACATACTGTACTCAAATGTACAAAAGCTCATGCTACCCACTTCTTTCTTTCTTTCAGTTAGTCTCAAAGGTGCTACAAGATCCCTTTTTACATATTAATTTCCTAAATACCCCATTAAAGGCACCAGATCCTATCTGATCTTGAAAGCAACACAGGTCCAGCCCTGGTTAGTACTTGGATACAACAACTATCATTCCTGAGGAAGGAACTGTCAAACCCATCATGGAATATTTCTGGCCTAAGAAAACCCTTTATGGGGTCACCATAAATTGACAGGCAGCTGGAAGGCGTGCACACACACATAGATGTATTTCTTAGATCACTCCTGCTAAACTTAAGGTCCTGCAGGTATTTAACTTGTGAGGATCTGTATCTTTCTCATTATAGCCTGCATTTACATGAATGAATATATATATGTATGTGTGTGTGTATTGTATGCATTGTTTTCTCTACTCAGATCTACCTCTCCCAGTTAACTGCTATGCCCTGGAGGTTCTCCACCCCCTTCCCCGCCTTTGCTTTTTGCCCCAGGCTTTGACCTACCAAGGACCTTTTGGGCATTCAGTCCAGCCTTCTCATAGCTGATGATTCAGGACTGAATGGGTTCTCCAAACAGGCTTTATTTCTGTTTGGACTTGCTGGGCGATGATCCTTATTGTCACGTCTGCTCTTGTTATTAGGTTCTCTTGTGCCTTGCTTTGTGTTCTAGCTTTTGGCTTAGAAGAGTGCTTGGTTTACTCTGCCCTTGGAAACATAGGTGGGCATTTCAGTAGGAGTATTGCTTCTGCTTTTGGCATCTATTGGCCTTCCTGTACTTTGCTTTAACCCAGTACAGTGGGTCTTTGGTATCCGCTGAGGTTTAGTTTCAGGAAACTTCCCCCCTCCCCCTGGATACCAAAATCTCTGGATACTCAGGTCCCATTGAATACAACGGTGTATTGAAATGATGTCCCTTATATACAGTAATAAAATCAAGGTTTGCTGTTTGGAATTTATTTATTTTTTTAATATTATCAAGCCGTGGATGCTTGAATCTGTGGATAAATAAATCGTGGATATGGAGGGCCAACTGTAATACTGCTTCTTTTTACTCTATCCTTGGGTCTAAATACACCTAGGATGTTTCCCTTGTGGGGAATCGGCTGTCCTCTTCGGTTTAACAGTTTTCCTGTGAAAGTGGATAACTTTTCACCAGCATCCCCCACCTGCCCTGCTAGTCGGGCAGCTCAGAGTATTCTCCTCATGGCTTTTAGGCGCTGAATAGCAGAAGCAATGGACAATAGACAACTGGCCTCCTGGTTGCTGCAGAAGCAATATTTTACCACTGTAAGTGTGCACTTTCCCTCTTTTTCCTCACTCCCATCCCTTTAGGCTAAGGAAAAAAAGGTGGAGGAATTAAGCTCTGCAGGAGGAGAAACTGCAGGGAGCTGCTGTAGAGGATTCTTGGCATCTCTGTTCAGGAATTCCATCCAGCGGCTCCTGCTGGGATTGGGTGGGAGGAGGTCCTTTGCTCACTTTCTACCCCGAGACCTGGCACAGATCACCTGCTTCCTCGGAAACCTGGTGATGTAATGGGAGCATGGAGGGGGGCTTTCATCTCCTCCCCGCTTCACGCAGTGCTGCATCTGTGTGCAACTAATAATGCGCTGGTTGGCAAATGGCTTCTGTGACGATGCTCCGAGGTTGGCATGGCTCAGGCGTGTCTCTTGGAGGGGATAGGCTTCAGGGTAGCTGCTGATGGGATTAGCCCCAGAAAGCAGTTTGACGCAGAAGCCAGCTGGAGGGGTGGAGTGGGGTGGGATGGGAGCTGGATCTTTCCCCCTATTTGTTTCCATACATGTAATCCAGAGTTCCCTGGAAGGCAACCGTTGTCTTCTTGTCACCCTGCTTTGCTGTTTGTCATACTGAAGCTGGCGGCTTAGCGGCTACCATGCCTGGCTGCCCACCCTCCTTTGCCTGCCAAGCCTTTGCTACTGCCTTATGAGGAAGCTGTAGAGGGGTGTGTGTGTGTGTGTGTGGCATGTTCCCCAGGGAACTACAAAATACATAGGTGCTTTGGTCTCGACTGAGGTGGCCTTTCCTCTTGAGGCTTATTTTTTTTCTCTGCAAACCTAGACCTGGATTGCCAGCTACTGGTGCTGAGTGGAGTTGGAACCAGTGCCAGGTCACAGCACAGCTCTGCAGAGAGAGAACTGCAATGACATCTTAGCTTGGCGAATTGTCTGCCGGAAGAAAGTGAGCAGGCATGGCTGCAGCAAACGAAACCTTGTTAACTTTTCTCTCTCCTTGGGCTTTCCTGGTTTTTAAAAAAACTATACCTGAATTATTCTTAGTAACTGAAGAAAGGTGTGGTTTTCTTATTTTGTTAAATGGCTTTGTATCTGGATCTTGAATTTGTCCTGCTGCAGTTTGCCCCATTTCCTCTGTCAGTAGAATTTGAGTTTGGCTGAAAAGCCCTTTCATCCCACCTCATTCTGACAACCAAGACTGTCTATTCTAGTTCAGCCCTCACAATCGAGATCATGGTGTTCTGTGGGCACAGATCAAGTGGACTGCAAAAATAGCACCCCCAAGAGCTGTAAGTTGACTCAGGCAGGATAGCTGGCGTGTGTATCTGAGGATGTAAGAAAGTGAGCCATGTAGAGAGAGAGAATTTTTTTCTTTTGTAGAACTTATTTGGAATAGAGTGCTTCATGAATTCACTTTCTACGTATCCACAGAGCAAGCTTAATAGCCAGATTTGGCAACACCACTTTGGCTGCAGACCTACCCAGGTTTGTGTTACAGTATGTATCTTCAAGTCATTTCTGACTTATGGTGACCCTAAGGTGAACCTACACATAACTTTCTTGGCAAAATTTGTTCAGAAGAGATTTACTATTGCTTTCCTCTGAGGCTGAGCGAGGATAACTTGCCCAGGGTCATGTACTGGGTTTCCATGGCCCAGCAGGGATTCAAACCCTGGTCTTTGGTACAACACTGAAACCAGTAAACTGCACTCCCAGGTTTATCTAGGAGAAAAATTTGTTGACTTCAGAAGCACTTATGTTTGAGTAGACATGCCTAGGATTACATTATTAGTAAACTTCGCAGTTGAGCAAAGCTTATTATCTTAGGCCCTTGTATGTCCGTATCCAACATGTAACCCACTCACTTATTCTGGGGAGGCAGAAATGTTTCTGTAGAAAACAATGCAATAAAGGTTGAGTGGAGAAAGAGCAAGATTCTACTCTAGCTGATCCAGTGGTAGCCGTGTGTGTCTTCTTGCAACAGGCAAGGTAAGCAACAACTAGCTGCCTTTGCAATCCCTTACTGATCATGTGTGAAGGGCAAAAGAGAAAAAAAAGGAGGAGAGCAGAAAAGTCTCACCTGCTCTCCCCTCCACATGTTAAAACAACAACAACCCATAAATCTAAAAGCTTGGCCACCACAATGGAAATTGTTAGAAAATGGGAAATTGGTGAAAGAAAACAATAATCCCTGGATGCATTTTGGAAGAAGCCTTGAAGTGGTCTGTAGAAGAGTCGAGATGTTTTTGTTCATTCATGCAAGGCTTGCCTGACCTGGCTGTTTCATTTCAAATGGTCATATCTTTAGTTCTGAATGAAAAGTTTGCCGAAACACATTGAGCTGTTTTTTCCTTTTGTGGTGTTGGAACCCATTCTTATTCATTCCATGTTATTTCTGTTACCAATTTTTCTGATAAAGAAGTAATGCCTAGGAAAAAATCTACTTTGTTAACAGAGGTATACTTATATTTGCTAATCCTGATGAAAACATTGGACGCTCTGCCATTCATAAGAACTGGAATCCACTGATTGTTCTTGAATTGTGCTGTGAGTATAACAGGGTGGTAATGGTTACTATGGCTGTGATCCTTATATCTATATGCCCGAGAACAAGTTCTGTCAGCGTAATTAGGATTTCTGTGAACATAATTAGTATAACAGTAATTTGTGTGGCAGCAAGGTGTGTGCTTCTTCTCTCTGGGCTATGTTGGCCTGCAATCTTCCTGGTTTCCCTACCTGTATTTGGGCCCAGTTATTTTAAAGACACTGTTGATGTTCAAATGCTAAATTGGGGAACCTGATGGTTTCAGTTTTTATTTACACCCACCACCATATTTTTATTAAAGAAAAAGGATGGTTGTGGTCTTGGAAAATGGAGTGTGTGTAACACATTGAGAATTTCTGCATGGGGAATGTTTCAGTAGAATTGCCCCCTGTCAGAAGAAGGGATGTTCATTCCCTTTTGTAGCTCCTTTGCCCTCTCCTTGGCCTTAGCTAAAACAATAAATTATGTTAAATAGACAGCTATTCATCAAGTTGTTTAATTTCCATAACACAACCAGGGTTCAGCTTTTCTTGGCGCAGTATTTGGGATGCTTTTCGGCCATCATTTTGAACTTTTTTCATAATTAAACCCAAACAACCCTGGGTATAATCAGTTCTTTGTTGTGAATACTGACCATTTGTCTCCCCTATTACAGCTCTTGGCTGCTTGCCCTCCTCTTTCACATGGTCATCTTGTAATTTAGTGTCTGCTTCAGGGCAGCAGTGTGTTTGGTGCTGTACAGTTGGCACAGAATAAAAGATAGCTCTTACCTTGAAGCTTTGTTGTCCATCACAGGGATGGCTGTCTCCTATATTTTTTAGCGGTAACTGTATTCTCAAAAGCAGACTTATCCAGTCTGTCACCCTCCAGATATGTTGTACTGCAACCTTCATCAACCCAGCTGGAGGTGACATATCCAACATATCTAGATGCTGTAGGGTTGGGTAGGGCTTGCTGCAAATGACTTAAATGCTAATATAAGTGATCTCTGTAATACATATGGCATTGCCATCCAGGAAGAGCTTCACGGATCAGGAATACATGTACTAAAATGGATTGTGGTTGGTTATGAGAGCCAGCATAATGGTTTGGGTGTTGGATTATGACTCTGGAGAGCAGCATGTGAATCCCAGGTCAGCCATGAAACCCACTGGGTGACCTTGGGTGAGTCACACACTCTCAACCGCAGGAGAAGACGATGGTAAATCTCCTCTGAAGAAATCTTGCCAAGAAAACTTCATGATTGCTTTGCCTTCGTGTCATCATAGGTTGGAGATGACTTGAAGGAACACATTTTGTTGTGGAGTGAGAATGAATATGCTTCCTGAAAGATGTCTTCAAGAGGGACATTGGCATCAGTCTGTTGCCTTTCTAAAGTCAGCAGCACAATAGCAGAAAGAGGTATAATATGTATGTCAACCCTTTGCTCACACTCACTTTTCTGGAAAGGCACAGAAGACTTAAAGGGATGTATATTTGATTGACATGTGATAGAGGGAATGGTGACTGAATGTGGGTTGTGCACTTGGCTATCCTTGGTCCGTCAGCTGGTCAAAATGGTGACAGAGGTAGAGGATTTGATGAGACATTTCTTTTAGATTGGTTTCCATCCAATCCCTACTGGGCTCAGTGTGGACTGAAGTCAGTTAAAAATAAAACTTGCATCATAAAAACACTGCTTGGTTGAATTGAGTTACCCCACAACTGTTTAATCCCTGCTACTGAATGTCAGTCCAAAGATGCTAATTTTCCTGCTTTCTGAGAAAATGCATAACACAAACCTGTGCCCCCCATGTTGAACAACATCTGCTATTCTGGCTCATTCTTGGCACAGACTGGCTAAAGATGTTCAGTACTGAAGTCCAAGCAACGTCCTCTGTCCCTCTATTTATGGTTGGACCTCTATGGGGCAGGGATAGGCAACTTTGGCAGGTCCAGTGGTCAGTTTGTTGACCTTTTGATCATGTGAGTGTCATCTGGATTGCCAAGTTATGAAACAAAGACAGAAGCAACGGGAAGTCTACCTCTGGTTTTGAAAAACCTTTAAATCTTAAATAGTGGAAGACATGGAGTTTCCTTGTGGCCAATTTGAATGGTAATTTACTCTACCGGGAGACTTCCAAGAGAGTAAATACATTCTTTTTTGCCAGGGGAAAAATGGTTTTGGCTGCAAACACAGCCTTGGTGTGGGGAGACACATACAACTCCAGTGCTCCATTTTCATCCACCTCTATTCTAAGCATGTAAGAACTAGAAACTAAAGAGTAAAGATATACAACTGAGCACTAAAGTTATAATCATTCAAGCTATTGTATTCCCCGTGTACAGATGTGAGAACTGGACAGTGGATAAAAAGAAAATCAATTCATTTGAAATGGTGGTGCTAGAGAAGAGTGCCTGAGGATACTGTGGATAGCCAAAAATACAAACAAATGGGTCCTTGAACAGATCAAGTTTGAAATCTCCCTGGGAGCCAAGATGATCAAACTCAGGCTGTCATAATTTAGACACATCATGAGAAGGCATGACTCATTAGAAAAGACAATAATGCTAAGAAAGGTGGAGAGAAATAGAAAGAGAGGAAGACCACAGGCTAGATGGATAGTCTATTTGGGAGGCTATGGGTATGAATTTACAGGACCTAAGCAGAGTAGTGGAGGACAGGGAGTGTTGGATATATCTCACCCACAGGGTCGCCATGAGTCAAGGTTGACTCAAGGCAGTTAACAATAAATTCTAAAGAAATGATATTCTCCATTTGTTGGACAGTTGTCTCAATTGCCTCATCTGCATGTCCTTGCTATTCATACTTTGGACTTGTGGATAGTATAGCCCAAAACATACAAATCAGTCTGAGTTACTGGAGACTGAAGCTACTGGCAGTTTATTGGTCAAATGCAGTACCTCAAAGAATAATTGAGGGAGGGGTGGGTAACTGGTTATTGATGATACCAAATATCTTAGGTTAAGGTTGTCTAGAAAAGACGTGGCAGAAGGTGTAGGTTTTGAAAAGTGATGGGCAAAGGACAGTTTGATAGAGTTGGAAGGAAAGGGAGTTCATAGGAAATACAGTGGCAGTAGACTGAAAGAGAGCTGTCTTCGGAAGCCCTAGCCCTATACAGTGAATGTTCGGAATTTTTGAGGAGCACTTTGAGCAGAAGGGAAAGAAAAGACCAAAGAGCAGTGAAATTGAGATTAAAAATTCAAAGGGAAGGGGAGCAAATAACAGTCTTGGGATGGTGTAGACAGATGTGTTGAATATGTTACACCATCTTTTTACAAGAACTCTTGTCCAAATCTGTTTTAGTTTTCAAATCTGCCCAAGTGCATCCCTTGTGTTGCAAAAACATTCATGAGGGATAGAAACCTGTTAAGAAGAAAATAATGCAGATTTACATCCTGAAAGGCCAGAGGTTACCTGGCACAGTCTATTCTATGCTTGAGATAGTTTCATACTGAACCATGCTAATGATTTGTGCAGCTCAATATGGTTGGTCTTGGGTTGTATCAACTAGTACAAGCCAATCTGTAAATATTTTTTTAAAATGAATATACAGTACAAGCAATTACTAGGTATAAGGGGATGGAAGCCAATAATTTTGGACTGGTCCATTTCCAACTTGAGTTGGATCACATTGTCGGTCTTGATGTGAAGACAAGGAATTTGATGGGATGGCCGACATCTTTTTTTGAACTGTATCATACCCTTATGCATCTCTGTGTTGTGGCTGCCCCTCTTCCTTCTCACCTGTCAGCTCAAGTTGATCTTGAAATGTTTTAGAGCACTGTTGTGGTTCATGGACCAGGACCAGTCCCTGAGCCATTGACTGCTGGTTTCCAGGAAAGAAAGAACCCACTGTTCCTAAGGGATATCAATAAGATACCAATCCCTGGCATTTTCAGAGAATATAATTGCCAGTCCCCCATATCATATAGTTTGGGAAGCACTGCTTTAGAGATCTGTCTTGTTTCTGCAGCGCACTGATAAGATCTGACCTTGCTGCAGTGGTGTCTGGGCCTTGGTGCTGAGCTGTCCATAGTCCCCAGGGCATTTCACATTTTCGGTCTATGCTACTGTCCATATGAGGATGAAATCTTGACAAGTCCTTGCTGTGTCTGCCATTGGACACAGGCATCATCTTGCAGGGGAGGGACTAGATTGCTGAGTCTTTGTATGGCAACAGAAGCTTTGCAAGTGCGGACCAAGCTTCCCAAGTACAGTGAGCCCTCCCCATTCGCTTGGTTTAGGGGTGCAGGATCCCTGTGAAAGTGGAAAAACCACAAATAAAAATCCACTATTTCTTTACTGGAGAGAACACCTCTCTAGGAATTTCTAGGTCTTCCAGCACAACTCTGTGGTCAACATCTGCCAGAAATTGACCATAGAATTGCACTAGAGGTCCTGCAAGTGCTTAGAGAAGTGTTCTCTCTAGGTCCTTCAGTGCAACCTCTGGTGGATGTTGACCACAGAGTTGTGCTGGAGGACCTAGAGATTCCTAGAGAGAACATATTCACCAAATCCATGAATAATCATAGCTGCAAAAGTCATAGCCAGAAATATGGAAGGCCAACTGTATAACTAAGCCAGAAGGTGCACAGTTTTCAAGCAGAAACTAAACACTCTTGTCTGCAGCCACTAACAAGCACATCAGAAATAAAAAGGAGTAAGCCCCTTCGTATCTACCTCATTCTCAAAAGTTAATGAAAATACTTACATGGACTACACTGTTACTGACCAGTTACTGTTGAATATACCTTTAGTTTGAAAACCCTCATGGCACTAGTGGTTTGGCCATTGGACTATGACTCTGGAGACCAGGATTCAAATCCCTGCTCATCCATGGAAACCTATTGGAGGACCTTGGGCAAGTCACACTCTCTAAGCCTCAAGAAGGCAAAGGCAAATCCTCTCTGAACAAATGTTTCCAAAAATTCCTGTGATAGGTTCACCTTAGGTTTGCTATAAGTCAGAAACTACCATACTTGAAGGCATATCACAACAACATTGCTCATATTTTACCCTTGATAAGTTTTTAATTCCTGCTGGATCTCCTAGTTTTTGACAATTATCCCCAAGATACTTGAAGAAAACAGTGCAGATGATTTCCTCTTCCTTCTCTGCAGAAAGAATTGACTGGAGTGTTTTTTAGCAGCCAACTTTCCTTTTTGTCTAGTGCAAGGGCATACTGGATTTTATTTTTGTGCTGTAGGAAAGGAGAGCAATGCACACTGAAGTGGCTATGCAGGTAGTAGAGAACTGTGTTTTGTTTAAATTCATGATATTTTTATCCTCTTATTTTTCTTTTGTTTGCCTCTTCTCCCATATTTTGTTTTGAGGGGCTTAGGATGAGCGTATATGGGGTTATCCCATTTCTCCCCCTCACACCAACCCTGCAAAGTAGGCTATTCCAAGAGATCAAAAGACTAAGAGCCCTCCCTCTGGCCACCATCTTGAGGGGGAGAGAGGCCTTGCAATTTTTTGTATTGTATTGCAATTTTTACTGTACACCGCTATGATCATTGCGGAATAGCGGTCTATAAATAAAACTTATTATTATTATTATTATTATTATTATTATCATCATCATCATCATCATCATCATCATCATCATCTATTGCCTTGAGGTCGTCTGGGATGGCATTGTGGCAGAGCAAAAATGTGAACCTAGCTTTCCTCAGTCCAAGCCTGAAATGCTGTTGACTGTTCCAAAAAGGCTGCAATCCTTTGGGAGGCTCAGAGCAGTTTACCTGAAGTTTAAGGCATTCTTCCGCCAGCCATGGGCCACCAGTGGATTTTTTTTATCCACTGATTCAAGCATCCACAGTTTGAAAATATTTTTAAAAATATATAAATCCCCAAAAGCAAACCTTGACTTTGCCATGTTATATAGGGCCACCATTTTACTATGCCATTGTATTCAATGGGACTTGAGCATGCACAGATTTTGGTATCCATGCGGGGTCCTGGAACCAAACCCCTGCAGAGACTAAGGGCCCAATGTAGATGAACGGTGGAGTCCCTTTTTAGCATGGGAAAGAAACCTCTGGCTCCTAAATACTTTCCTCTCTAATTGTTCCATTCTACCCTGGGGAGGAGGGAGTATGGGACATGGGTTAAAAATGTTCAGAGCACAATATCATCCTCAAAATTTAGAGGTGCTTATCTCAGGCCTAGATAGCAGCTGTTGCTTGCAACAGCCAAGCATTCCAGGATGTATTTGCTCTTAAGCAAATCAGTTACAACTTCTGTGCCAGTGTTCTCATCTTGTTATTTGGATGGGATGAAAACCTGTACAATAGATTACTGATAATTCACTTTTCTAGTTCTTTTTTTGGGATCTGGAAAAAGGAGCACTCAGAAAACCTTGCTCCCTTGATTATCTTTTCTTGTGCCATTTGCAAATGGTTGTCAGTTTTTCTGCTAGTGATCAGCAGATGGAGGCTCTTAGGCCAAAGTTTGTAGGGAACCTGGAATTAAGAACTATATATTGAGAATGAGGGATGTGGTTTGGATTCGGTGGCAGCCCACTTTGGAGGGATCAGGGTGCTGATTCTCTAGCTTTGTTTCAGAAGTACCTTCCTACAGAGGTAAAATCACTTCCTTTTGTGGAATAACAAACTCCACCCTCCACTGAGTTTCCAGCATTGTTTATCTGATCATTTAATCCAAGGTGAAATGCAAGGAGATAAACAAAGGGTTCTGAATGTTGTCAGGGTCTGATAATCTTTGATTCACCTCCTGAATCACTGTCTGTGTTGGTCAAGTGGGTCCAGTCTGTTCAAGACATGCTAGCAACCCAAATGTGGATGGGATAGGTTTCTTTTGATGGAATACGTATTCTGAGACCCAGGCATCTGTTCTCTCTAGGAATGTCCTGGGCAGTTAGGTCCATACGAATTTTCCAGTTCTCTCTTAGGATGTTGAACGATTTTTGTTAGACTGTGCAGATTTTTGGAGGGGCTTCTTACAAACAATTTTTTTTTTTTTGGTCGTTTTACCATCTGTCAGCGCCCCCCAGTCCATCTGTAGCTTCTTCTCTTCTCCTCCCCAGACAGAAAGTGCCTGGATTGCTACCAACATTTGCTGGGTAGTGTAAGGGACTGACACACACACACACACAAACACATACATGTTTACCAACACATATTTTTAATTCTGTTTTTTTTAATGCAATTGTAACCCTTTTTAGGTGCCATCTTAGGTGATGCAAAGTTCTAAATATATTGTTTTAAGTTTTTGGTTGCACAACAGTGTTGATCCCAAAAGTACTCTGCGGTCAGTGCATTTCCCTGCCAGTTTAAAACTGCTACTGATTTGACTTTTTGGCTGAGTCTGTGCTCCATCCCAAGATAAATCTTTAACTTTCTTGGTGCTTCTTTCAAGAAGAGGGACAGGAAGCCCTAGTGCCCTTTAGTTAGCTTGGGGGTCATGTCTTCATTTTGAACCCACCCTGCCCCACACCTAGCTCTCTACCAAGCTTTGGCTGCTTGCCCTGGGACTCCACAGGGTTGCTTCTCTGCCTTCACTTTTGCCAAGTTATTCCCACGAGTATTAATAGAAAGATGAGTGCAGTCTCTTTGCACGCTGTCTTCTGGCTCAGAAGCTGTAGTGCGGTAGGATCCCTTTCTCCCATTCTGCCCCTTAAATACTTGGAGGGGTTTGGTTGACTCTTTATTGGTGGGTAGAGGGACTAAACTGAAACCAAGGGATTTGTATGTGTGTGTGTGTGTGGGGGGGGAGGTTAACCCTTACTCATCTGACCAGCCCTTTTCATGTATTCATGTCAGTATCTCCCCACCACAGGGCATAGAAAATCTCTGGTATGTTATTTGAGGTTCTCTGGGCTCCTTGTTCTGCTGGAGATTAAACGGAGAGGTTTTACCAGAGGGTGAAAAGTCATCATGGTGTCAAAACTGGGGAAGGACACCACTATCAAATCCCTAATACATCTGAGCATAGTGATTCAATGTTGACGAATGGAAACCTGGGTCCCCAAACTGCTTGCTATGTTTGGGCAATTGTTGTTGAGCACTGAAAAAGAGACAGGGAGGAAAAAGGTAAGTGCAACTGCAACAACCTTGTGGGATTTAGTTCCTGTCTGGACTGAGGAGCCTTTGGTTCCTTTTTTATTTGGGTAGAGTGATTTTTCTTGGGTTAGAAGAACTGGAGAGAGGGAAGATTGCCACAAACACAAACCAGGATTTTGGACTCTTAGGATCTGTTTTTGGACCTGTGGTTTAATCTTGGGATGCAGTGTGAAGAAATATTTGCTCAGGCATGTGCAGAGTGCCTGTTAAGGATGAGTAGCCACAGACCATCTCTGATCCTATTCTCTCTTATAGACTCTAGGACCAGAGACTTGCTCTTCCAAGGTATAAGACTGGTTGGCTTGAGTTCTGGCACCCCGTTGTTGTTGTTGTTGTTGTTGTTGTTGTGTGTCCTCAAAGTCATTTCCAATTTACAGTGACCCTACGGTAAACCTCTCATAGGGTTTTCATGGCATGTTTTATTCAGAAGAGATTTGTCATTGCCTTCCTCTGAGGCCAAGAGAGTATGACTTGCCCAAAGTCACCCAATGGGTTTCTGTGGCTGAGCAGGGATTTGAACCCTAGTTTCCAGAGTCATAGTCCAATGCTCACACCACTACACTGGTTCTCAAAATAAAGGCATGCTCAACAATAACGGGTCAATAGCATTGTAGTCCATATAGGTATCCCCATTAACCTTTGAGGATGAGGTGGCTGTGGAGTGGTGATTCAAACATAGAGTTTCCAGTGTCATAGTCCAGCTCTCAGACCACTACACTATGGTGGCTCTCCTTTTCAGCAGTTAATGTTAGCATCTCAGTGGCTGAAGTATACATTCCCAGCACTGAATCTGTGCTAAATCTCTGACTATGTTGCTGGCTTTGAGAACCTTTGTCCTAGCTTGGTCTGCAGCAAGCTCAGTGAGAGTAACAGCGAAATGGCAATAATCACAGTTCAGTGGCAAAATCATGGGATACAGTGTGCTTTAGAAAACAGGAGCTGCAACCCACCATTTCTCCCCTCCAGAATTCTCTTCTAGGTTATGAACAAACAAAACTATATATATCAGATCTGTAAACATTCATGGTTTGTTAATGTTAGGCGGACCTTCTTTTTCCCTCTAGTAATCTGTTTTGATGACTGTTGTGTTAACAAAATTCTGCTGTGACTCTAAAGCTGTATACTCATATTGGTTTATATTGTATTTTCTTCATTTCACCTGATTTAAAACCTCAAAATAAGCGCAGAGTTGCTTGTCTTAAAACCTTGTGTGCACTTATTGAACTCCATGGGGCTTTCCTCTGAGTAGGCGTATGCAGGATTGTACTCCTAATTATGTGCCATTAGAAATGAAATTGCTGTCATGCCATTCTTGTATCTTCAGCTTAGAAATACAGTTTGAAAAACATTGGTAAATTTTGTATTGGTTATTGTAGTTTCTGTTTAATCGAGGCATGAAAATAATGTTTTGGCTAGTGATTTGAAATAAGTGTTTGATTTTTAACCTTGTGCAGCAGTAGTACCTGGCTACCTGTACTTTTTCTTCTCTATCCTGACTTAGGGATCACACCTTGGCTATGTTGGCCAGAAGGATTCTGGGAAATGTAGTTTTAAAAATGACTAACTCCTGCTTTTGCCTGTTTCGTCTCTCAGTTGGATTTGAGCAGTTCAGAAGATGGTAGCTAGAAAAAATGTAGACATGTTGATTTGGAGGCAGGTTCCGTGTGAGAGGTTGTTAGGGAAGAGAGAGAAAATAAAGCTGTCACCATTGTAATGCTCTTATACAAATCTGCATTGCAGGCACACTTAGAATAGTGTATAAGGTCCAGAGTACTGTACTGCATCTTCCTTTCGATATTGTAGGTATATTTTAGTGTAAGTGGTGCAGAAAAGGTCTGGCATGAAAACCAGGGAGAAGGAACGCCTGCTGTTTCACTAAAAAGGTGAATACAAGGCTACATGTTAGGGGCATATAAAGTTACACCCAGTGTGAAGGAAGAGGAACAAGAAAAGATTTTCCTCCCTCATAATGATAGAGAGCAGGGGCCATCCAAGGCATCTGACTGGTTGACAGGAGGTTCAAGCAGACAAAAGAAACCTGTTTTATACAGCACATAATTAACTTATGGAATTTGCTGCTGTGTGATGCTTTTAAAGGGGGATTAGGCATTCATGCTATCTGTTGCCACTACAGTGGTACCCCGGGTTACGAATTTAATTCGTTCCGCGGCGCCGTTCGTAACCCGAAAGATTTCGCAACCCGAAAAAGCCATAGCCGCTAGCGCTGGAAAGCCGCGATTTCGTGCGAAAAAGCGCCGAAAAGCACCAAAATTTTTTTCGTAAGCCGAAAAAAAAAAAACGTAACCTGGAACAGTTTTTTCCTATTTAATTTTTTCGTATCCCGGAAATTTCGTAACGCGGTCATTTCGTATCCCGGAGTACCACTGTAGTCAAGAGGACTCTATGCTGCCTCTAGGTTCAGGTACAATATTTCTCTTGAGCACCATTTACTATGGAGCAACAGTGGGAGATGGAGATGGCCTTCATGTTCTGGGCTGGGGGCCACTATATAAGATGAGGTGGCCACTATGTAGAGCAGTATGATGGATGAGAAATACCCTTGGTCTGATCCTTCAAGCTCAATTTAATGCTTTTATGTTCTGCTTAACCTAGCCTTCTGTGACATTTGGACAGCTCAGCTAGTCACTGCCAGAGGCTTTGTCCCAGGAGTGGCCAGTGAATCTACCATTTGTAAGGAAGTAGATCCACTCTTGACTTTACTGCTTTTCTTCCTGCAGTTTCTTCGAACTGAATTGGTAAGCTTTACTGGCACTGAACCTCTGAACAAAGAGGGTCCAGCACTAGGAAACCATCCATTTACAGTATTTTGGAGCTGCTGAGGAAGAACCTTTGGTAAAATCAGGTGTTGATATGACTTCACATCAGGCAGATTGATCAGCTGTCCCTGTTTCATCTCTACTGCTGAAATCCCAGAGCATATTCCAATGCTGAGCACCTTTGCAGAGTTACTTCTGGACCTGGTTTCTATCCTTCTTGAAGCTGCTTCATCTTTCCATGCAGATTCAGACCTTGCATGCAGGATGGACTGATTTAAACTGAGTCACCTATTTTGTTGTTGTTGTGTGCCGTCAAGTTCTTTCTGACTTATGGCAAACCTAAGGCAAAGCTTTCATGTTATTTATTTATTTATTTATTTTTGGGCAAGATTTGCTCAGAGGAGGTTTGCCATTGCCATCCTCTAAGCTCGAGATTATGTAGCTTGCCCAGTGTCACGCAGTAGGTTTCATGGCTGTGCTGAGAATCGAACCCTGTTCTCCAGAGTCATAATCCAACGCTCAAACCACTACGCCAAGTTGCCTGTTACATGTGTTAATTAACTGGCTAATGCCAGGAAGTTTGTGTTATCATCCATACTTTGTGAAATGTCAGTGTACAGTGACTATTTTACATGTGCTTATATTGTAGCATCGTTTTGATGCTTCTGATGAATATACTGATGTCCCAGTTTCTTTCTTCACCCACTTTCCCCCCTTGCCCTCAGCTTACTTGTGTGAGTTCAGAATGCAGAAGCAGTTTGTTCTCAATTTGGGTTGGGGTGGGGGAAGAGAAGAGGAGGGGGCTGAGTCTTGCCTTTCCCAGTAGGTTCAGGCAAAACTAGATTGCTGTAGCACCTCCTTGCTTGTGTGTTCTTTCTCATTAAAAACTTTTATCATCTTGTCCACACTCAGATGTTCCTTGGCCACATGTGTTCCAGTTTTCATCTGTGAAATTTTGGAGGCTGTGAATGAAATGAACTCTAGAAGGACTCAATTTTGGCTTGCCAGGTGTTTTTGAATTTCACTTGCCAGAATCCTTAAATGCCAAAGGTTGAAAACCTCTGGTATAGTTCATAAAAGCATTTGCAATAAATTATTAGGCTTTAAGATGCCATAAGAGAATTTATTTTCAAATAACAGGATAAAATGGATACTCCTCCAGAAGATTCCCATTCATACATGTCTTTTCGTAAAGGATGCACACTAACTGGTTGCTATAATCCTTTTAACTGTTGAGCAGTTAAAAGGAGCCTGTATAAAGCATAAAAACACAGTGCAAATCATCAAGTTATATAGACCAGGCCAGACAGAATTAGCATCTATTAAGAGACAAATAGGCCTTGCAAGGAAGGATACTTAGCAAAACCACTTAAGATGATTCTTATTTTGTTTATTTTTGAATAGACATTCATGTGATTGGATTGTAAGTATCCAAATGTTTTTTCCATAAGGAAGGATGGTAGTTAATGCACAACATTGTGCTTTCTCAGCAAGATGGAAAGCAACTGTGTCAGTTAAGTGGGCTCATAAATATTTTTAGGCCTAATTCACATATCATATTAAGACAGGATTTAGTGCTTCATGGTTGAGCTTTCATGAAACTGAGCAAAACTTTGGGCTTGCATGCTCCCTTCTGTGTTTCCCACCTGGCCAGGAGGAAGACTTGGCTAAGATTTAGCTTGCACTTTTATGACTCCTAACTTATTATTGTACACAAGCCACCAATCATGTTTTAAAACTAATTCTAAACAAAGCCAGGTTTGGTTGCTGGCTCACGAACAGTTAGCTAGAATTTTTTTTAAGGCACAGTTCTTGGTTTGTCTATTACAACCATCTAAGAATGATATAAACTGAAAGTGAATTTTGGTTAAGCCTTCTTCATAGTTGCCTGAGAGAGCAAAGATGAGTTTAGGGAAGCATGCAAGTCGTATGGTCATCCAGATGTTGTTGGGCTGCATTCCCAATCATTCCTTATCATTGGTCATAGTGATTAGGGCTGTGGGAAATTGCAGGCCAACAGTATCTGCATGAGGGGCAGTATGGTGTAGTGGTTTGAATGTTGGACTGTGACTCTGGAGACCAAGGTTCAAATCCCCACTTGGCCATGGAAATCGTCTGGATGATCTCAGGTAAGTCACTCTCTCTTAGAAAGGCAAAGGCAAACACGCTCTGAACAAATCTTGCCAAGAAAGCCTCATGATAGGTTTGCGTCTTGGGGTTGCCATAAATCAGAAATGACTTGAAGGCACACAACAGCAACAAAGCCTCTGCATGCCTATGCAGTTTTCTGCCTCTGGTTTAATATTATATGCAGACAGGGCTGTACTGTGAGATTCAGCAGAGATGAGATATTGACATCATAAAAGCACAAGATCACTCATATGGGCTCTGCAGATGATCCTAATGACACACATAGGGTCTTCTTCTTATTTTGCTATATCCCACCTTTCTCCCAATACAGGGACTCAAGGCAGCGATCAACAAGTATAAAATAATACAATTTAAAGACAGTACAATAATATTAAAATATATAAATATAAAAATTAAAAAAAACAATTAAACAAAAACATTATCTATATCCTAACCATCCTATGATGATACACTAATTCCTGGGTCTAATGGGATGTCTATAGTGATGAATATATGTAATAGATTTACTCAGAGGTTAACTTAATTGAATTCAGGGTGGTTGTTGTGGTGGTGGTGTGCCTTCAAATCATTTCCGATTTATGATGACTCTAAGAATACGTTTCTTCAGAGGGGCTTTGTCATTGTCATCCTCTGAAGTTGAGGTTGTGGTTTCTATGGCTGAATCAGGATTTGAACCTTGGTCTTCTAGTGTCCTTGTCCAACACTCACTCTTAGATTAAAGCATGTACATTTGTTATCATTTTGCAATATTGAACCTCAGGTGTCAGGTATTTTACTCTATGGCTTCTTTCCATATGCAGTATGTTGATTGATATGCACAGCAATAAGTGCTTTGCCATGTTCATATGAAATGAAAATTATAATTAATTAAAACTGATATTTCATTCTATATATATATATATAGAGAGAGAGAGAGAGAGAGAGATATATCCTTGATATAATTTGCTTTGTCTTAAATGGAGTCATTGTTTATTTAATAATCCCTTTGCATCCAAAGTGTGAAGTCACTTGAGGTGTTTTTCGCTGTGTATGAATCATCGAATCATTTAGCAGGATGCTGGGCAGTGGTTTACTTAGTATATTTGACACTTGGTGTGGATGATTTTTTTAAAACACCATCCTCTCCTCACCAGCCTTTTCTGGGTTTGGCAATGCTGCTGGCCAGGCAGAAAGGGAGGAGACTCTTTACCGCCTGATGAAAAGAGTTGCCAGACCCAGAAGGCAGCCTCTTCCTACCAGTAACAATTGGTGAGACTGGGCTGTTCCTGCCATCCTGGATCTGGTGGAGTTGCTGACTGGGCAGCGAAGGGAGGAAGGCAGCCCTTTCCCATCAGTGCACTGGATGGCACTCCCCTCTTAGGTGTCCCCTAATACAGTCCTCACCCCACTAGTGATGCCCCTGGTGCTGGGACAAAGTGTGTCAGTTTGCTGTAGATGATGGGGATTTTTTTTTTTTTTTTTTTTTTTTTTTTGCAGTTACTCTGCACTTCAGAAGTGTGTAGTGAAACCTGCAGTGTAGTCCTCCGTACTCTGGTACAGCTCTTCTCCTTTTTTGTCCCTTCTGGCTTTTTAATCAATTAGAAAATTCATTACAGTGAGCCCTCCATATCCACAGATTCTTTATTCATGGATTCAAACATCCACGGCTTGAAAACATTCCTAAAGCGATAAATTCCAAAAAGCAAAGCTTAATTTTGCCATTTTATGTAAGAAACGCTATTTTGCTATGCCATTGTATTTAATGAAATGTGAGCATCTATGGATTTTGATATCCATGGGTGGGGGATCCTGGAACCAAACCCCAGTGGATACCAAGGTCCCACTGTACGTCAAAGCTTAAGTAGATTCAGTTTGAATAAAGCAGTTATGCCAGTATGTCTATTCTATATAATGTATCCCTGTCCAGTATTCTTTCTGATGAGAGAATTTGGGGAGTATTTGCAAAATCCACAGTTGTAACCCTCTGTGTCTCCACTTTCCCTGCTCCCTGCTACTCATTTGCAAAATAGCAAATTAAAGGGACTTCAGTGGCATAGACCAAAGTGTCACCTCTGTTGATACGAAGCACACACATTTTCCTCCGAAGATAGCAGGTGCCGGAAGATGGCCTTCAAAATCAGCTTGGCCTTGTTTCAGGCTCCTAGTCGAGAGGGAAATTAAACATTTGTAGAACAGGAAGGACTCAGAATCGAGATTGTCCTCTGTCTAAAGCATCCTTGATAGATGCTTATTCAGCTTCCTCCTGGGTATCCCAATGGAAGGCAGTATAGGCATACCTCAGTTAACAAAGCCTCTGACAAATAAGCTGTTTTTTACAAAGTCTTTTTCTGCCTACCCGTTCCCTCCTCTTTTCCGCCTTCTCCTTAGTCTTGCTTAACATTTTTTAACAGCATTTGGAATGTAATAAAGGAGTACTGAAGAAACACTGACTACAAGTTGTGTCTCCCTTATCCTAAATGTTTGGAACCAGAAGTGCCTTGAATTTTGGATTTTTTTTTAATGTTTTGGAATATTTGCATATACATAATGATAGTGGAAAGGGAACTGAAAAGCAATGCCTCAAACAAAGAGGAGACAAGTGTTTAAAAAGCCCAGTGCATTTTGGCCACAGTGAGAAAGGCCTTCTTCAGGAGCTGAAAACAAATATAAATACACATATAGTATAATTATTAAAAAAACAGGATAACACTCAATGATTGGTAACATAAAAATACCCATATTGTGCTTATCAAAATTATACATAACCTTCAAAAGATATCAGTGAAGTTGTGAACACTCTCCAAAATTCAGGGCCATAGAGATTAAAGGGAACAGAAATAGCAGCATTTTTTTATATAAATGTAGGCCTTTCTCATTGTGGACGAAATACATTGGGCTTTTTAAACACTGAATAAACAGTTGACCATCCTAGGGCACGTGGAACCTGTCTTTTCTTTGTTTGCTGCATATACATAATGAGACATCTTAGAAATCGGACCTAGGTCTAAACACAATCCACTGATGGTTCTTATGTTCCTTATACACATAACCTGAAGGTAATTTTATGCAACATTTTAAATAGCTTTGTGCATGTAAACAAGTTTGTGTACACTGAACCACCAGAAAGCACTCTATTCTGCCTTGGTCAGACTTCACCTGGAATACTGTGTCCAGCTCTGGGCACCACAGTTCAAAAAAGGATGTTGAGAAGCTGGAGCGTGTCCAGAGAAGGGCAACCAAAATGGTGAAGGGTCTGAAAACCATGCCATATGAGGAGAGACTTAGGGAGCTGAATTTGTTTAGCCTGGAGAAGAGAAGGTTAAGAGGTGATATGATAGCCTTGTTTAAATATTTGAAGGGATGTCATACTGAGGATGGAGCAAGCTTGTTTTGTGCTGCTCCAGAGAAAAGGACATGGAGCAATGGATGCAAGCTCCAGGAAAAGAGATTCCACCTAAATATTAAGAACTTCCTGATGGTAAGAGCTGTTTGACAGTGGAACACACTCCTTCCTCGGAGTGTAGTGGAGTCTCCTTCCTTAGAGGTTTTTAAACAGAGGCTGGATGGCCACCTGTTGGGGGGTGTTATGATTGTGAGTTCCTGCATGGCAGAGGTTGGACTGGATGGCTCTTGCGGTCTCTTCCAACTCTCTGATTCTGTGATTCTATGTCACTATATTGGCTATGAAAAAAGTTTTAATTTGTGGAATATTTTGGAATCAGATACAACTGTGTCAGTTATAGTAGTGTGCCTGCAGCAGACTGTGCAATAAAACTTGAGCTGAGAAAGAATGAAGTTTTTTCTCTGCCGATCCTACTCTGGCAGTGTGTGCCTGCCTACAAAAGGCAAAGTAAGAAACAGCTGCCTTTGGTATCCCTTACCGAGTATGCATGAAAAGAAAAAAGAAAGAGAAAGGGGGAATGAAAATTAGCTAGCCTCATTAGTTCCCCCAGAATATTTTTAAAAAGCAAAGATCTGTGGTCACCAAAATGGAAATCATAAGAAATGTGGAAGCTCATGAAAGAAAGAACTTATCCCTGGATGGATTTTGGAAGAAGCCTTCTGGTAGTCTCTAGAAGGTTCAAAATGCTTTTGTTCACTTAAGCAAAGCTTACCTAAAACCTGGTTGTTTCACTTCACATATTGCACATTTCACATTCTGTTAGTTCTGAATAAAGAATTTTGTTGAAACATGTTTAACTGCCCTCCTTCTTTTTCTGGTGTAGGCATCTTTTTCATGTTATTTCTGTCTCTGGTACCAAATTTTCTGTTAAAGAAGTAATATATAGGAACACATATGCTTTGTTAAGCGAGGCATATCTGTACTAAAACCTATCTTTGCGGCTGTATCCACTAATGAGGAAAATTCTCAGCCAGTAGTTAGGGTAGCAGCCTTGTAGTTCAAGGGACTTGCTTTGTCTTTTACACTGTAGACATAATGCAGTTTGACACTACTTTGACTGCCATGGCTCCATCTTACATAATCCTGGGATTCACAGTTTTATAATGCACCAGCAGTCTTTGACAGAGAAGGCTAAGGACCTTGTAAAACTGCAAATCCCAGGATTCCATAGGATGGAGCTACAGCACTTAACATGGTGTCAAATTGCATTACGGCAAACCCTCAACATTTGCGGCTTTGACTTTTACAGACTTGATTATTTGCAGACTTGATGAATTTGATTAATTAGTTTATTTAATGTTCTCTCTAGGAATCTCTAGATCCTCCAACATAACTGCTGGAAATTGACCATACAGTTGTGCTGCAGGACTTTGACATTACAGTCCGCCCTTCTCTTATGCGGGGGATCCGAGAAAAAATGCGGATGCTCAAGCCCCATTCAAATGAATGGGGCTCATGCTTGCAGCATAGGTGCAAGGGACACATGCCGCATATAACACGGGCGCACTGTACTAGAGAAAACACTTTCCTAGGCATTTCTAGGTCCTTCAGTGTGATTGTATGGTGAGATTCTGGCAGATGTTGACCACAGAGTTGTGTTGGAGGACCTAGGATTCCTAGAGAGATGTTCTCTCAAGTGAAAGTATAATGTTTATGTAATTTATTTGCAGTTTCCCCACTTTCACGGGGATCCTGTGCAAATGTGGAGGGCGCACTGTATTTCTACAGTGCAGATGCACCTTTAGCTCTAATCTGTCAGATATAGATGCACCCACTGCGGTTTTAGTTTGCTTTGTCAGTGGAGAGCATGAGTAATTGTTCCTCTCCTTTCTGTCATCAGAAATGCCATGAGTGTCTGTGTGTGAGAGAGAGAGAGAGAGAGAGGAAGAAGAGCAGTCCCTTCTATCCTATATTTCAGATAGCATGTGATCATTCTTGAATCTGTGGCCACCTCATTGTCTCTACATGCTGAGCATTTATTGTTCTATACAATTAAAAGACACACACACACTGAATTTTTATTTTCTTATGGGAGCTTGCCAAAGACACAGATGTCATACATTAAAAAAAAAAAAAGACATTGACTGACCTGTTTCGATAATATTTGGAAGTTGTTGAGAGGCGTAAAAACATAATGCCAAACTAGGCTCTTAAAATATACTGTTTTCGTCAGCAGTTTAATCTTGAATAGATCCAGGGAGGAGTCTTTGAATCATAACCTTCACATTCAGAAAAGTATAAATAGTGCCTTATTGTAAATGGAGCATGGGGAACTGTGGTTTGCCAAATGTGACTGTAACTCCTATCAGCCCTAGCTAGCCTTGCCAACGATGAAGGATTATGGGAGTTGCAGTTCAACATTATCTAGAGGGCAACCACCACTCCTGCTTTTTAACTGATGGGTGAGAAAGCTGTGGTCCTCTAGACATTGTTAAGCACCAGCTCCCATCTGCTCTAGCCAGCATGTTCAGGGATGATGGAAGTCACAGTTCAACACTGCCTAGAGGACGATAGCTTCTCCACCCTTGATTTAGGCAACAGAAATGCCATTATATTTCCCTGTTAATGTTGTGTTGAGCTGAACATGCTCATTACTGTTGGCCTTAATATAATCTTTCACAGCCTGGGGACAGTGCTCAACTGGCATGACTGGGAATGATGGGGCTTGTAATACCAACACATTTGGGAAGCCTCAGATTGGGGAAGGTTGGCATAGTTTTTGTCTTTCATGCTCCCCTTTAGAGCTTTCTGAATCCTTTCCAAGTTGTCATTTCAGTATTCTTTAATTCAGACACTCAGCTGAGTCCTTTCTAAGGCTGGGGAGGAGAACAATGACGTTTTCCCAAGTACTGTAAATGAAGCTATCCTTAGCCTGGTTTCATATTTGTCTTTTGTTCTGCAGCATCATATTTATGACTGCAGTGGAGTTCACCTTTTCTCCTTTAATACAAATTTGCATATAATGCAGATTGGGATGAATCTGAAAGTAACATCGCCTGTTTGAAATAGAATTTAAGATGTGATGGAGATGCAGAAGGGCTTGTCATGCTGGCGTGCTCTGGATTTGTGACCATGTCCAGAGCCATTTATACTCTGCAAACTTATTCAGGATAGGGTGTCTCTGTTGAGAAGCTCCCAGAGAGTGCATCCAATTGAAGGCCATCTACACTCAGCTCTTGGTATCCATTTTTTTAAAATCCACGGATTCAATCATCCATGGCTTGAACATATTCAGAAAATATGTACACTCCAATAAGAAAACCTTGATTTTTGCCATTTTACATAAGGGACACCATTTTACTGTGCCATTGTATTTAATGGGACGTGAGCAGCCATGGATTTTGGTATCCATGGGGGGGGGGTTTCCTGGAACCAAACTCCAAAAGATACCAAGGGTCCACTAAAGAAGTTTCCTTCTCAGAGGTCATGGGTATCCACAAGAGGTCCTGGAACCAAATCTGTGCAGATACTAAGGGCCCACTGTATTTAGATTTAGAGTGTATCCACACTGCACAGTTATAGCAGTTTGAAACCGCTTTAACTGCAGAATCCTGGCATATGTAATTTGGGGAAATCTCTCAGAATTTTTTGCTTTAGAGAACTCCAGGTCAAATTAATCTGAACCCCTCCCCGTTAGAGCTCTCTGGCAAGGAATTGCATTTTCTCGCCAAACCACAAATCTCAGGAGGAGGCAAGAAGTTAGAGAGATACCACACTCCTAAAATATGGGCCACGCAGATAGGTCATTGTTCCTTATCCGTTTCGCCATGGTTCTTTGTTAATTATGCAGTGTATATGGAGAGACAAAAGACATAGCAAGAAGGAATAAATGTGATCCAGTGGGCCTTGGTGTCCATTGGGGTTTGGTTCCAGCACCCGCCATGGATATCAAAATCTGTGGTTGTTCAAGATCCGCTAAATACAATGGATAGTAAGATGGTGACCCATATATCAAATGCCAAAAACAAGGATTGTTTTTTTGAATTTGTATTTTTAAAAAATATTTTCAAGCTATGGATGCTTGAATCCATGGATAAAGAATCCATGAATATGGAGGGCTGAAAGTACATTCCAGGTCAGCTGGAAATTTTCTGTTGGAATAAATGACAGAACCTTAAGTAGTTTGAAGTGTATAGATAGTGTTCTTGAGAAGGTCAGCCAGATATTTGTTTGGTAGTTTGCCTTCAAGTCATCTCCAACTTATGGCAGCCCTAAGACAGTTTTCTTGGCAGTTTCTTCAGAGGGGGTTTGCCATTGCCATCCTCTGAGGCTGAGAGAGTGTGACTTGCCCAAGGTCACCCAGTGGGTTTACATGACCAAGCGAGGATAAGAACCCTGGTCTCCAGAGTCATAGTTCAATGCACAAACCACTCTGTCACGTTTGGCTCTAAGAGGCAG
The DNA here is from genome assembly GCF_019175285.1 of Sceloporus undulatus. Classification (NCBI taxonomy): domain Eukaryota; kingdom Metazoa; phylum Chordata; class Lepidosauria; order Squamata; family Phrynosomatidae; genus Sceloporus; species Sceloporus undulatus. The sequence goes on along the minus strand of NC_056523.1, from coordinate 185,731,958 downwards.
ATATTACAGATTACTTAAAATGAAAAAAATGCAGATGTAAATCCCACCTGGAGATTGTTTTGGAGTATATTATGGGGAGGATTGAGGGAACAGTTGGCATCCATATTAGCTTTTACCTTTGGCAGCATCAGTATGAAGAGGATCAAATCTGAGGCAGCCATCTTTGCCTCCTTCAGCCTCCTTCTGTATGCTTTATTTGGAACCTGCTATTTTAGCAAGAGATTGAGAAATGCTTGGTGAGTGGTGCTGTATCAAGCAAAGAGAAAGCGCAAGAGAAGTTCTGTGCATAGAGAAGAAAATGCATACAGACAAACAAATGAGTAGTGGAGATGAAAGTTACGCTTTGTGAGAATTGTAGCTTTCATTAAAACAGATAAAGAACAAGTTTCAAGCCGTTATGGCTTCAAAGTGTGCAGACAGCAGGGTGACCAGATGTCATAACCACAAAGGAGGACAAGGCACCGTAAAATGTAGGACATTCAAGAAAAATGTGGGCCATTACAAAATAAAAGCTAAATATGATCATAACAAATGTAAATTTATGCTTCTTAGTCCTGCTCAAATGGAGGATATGTTGGAATTCCTGCTGGACAGAAGGTCCAGGAAAAGAAGGACATCTGGTCATCCTGAAGGTAGCCCAGAGGGAAACACTCTGGTTTGGTCAGTGGGCCTTACTGCTAGGAGAGCATGTTCAGTATTGTGGCCGGCTGTAGACTGTTGTTGTTTGTTGTTGTTTCTGACTTATGGTGACCCTAATAGGAACCTATCAGGGAGTTTTCTTGGCAAGTTTCTTCAGAGGGGGTTTGTCATTGCCATCCTCTGAGGATGAGAGTGGGTTTACATGTCCGAGCTGGGATTGGAACTCTGGTCTCCAGAGTCATAGTTCAGTGTTCAAACCACTACCCCACGCTTGCTCCTGTTCTTAGAACTCAGCTTTTCTTGGAGCAGGATTGCAGTTGTTTTGGCACTCAGGGATTGGTGGAAGATAAACTAAGAACTCTTGGAGTAAGTCCTTGAGCAATTTGCCATAGATTAGCACTGCTTTATGATGCCCAGTGATTTAACATTAACAACAAAAAGGCTTACATACCAACCCTAGTGAAGGCAAGAAAACTTGGTGAGAAAAACTAGGAATGGATTTGGGGAAGAGAGGGGTCCAAATTCAGATTTTGGTATGGAAAAAAAAATTTAGTTGAGCATGTACTTAGAAGCACCCAGTTTCCTTGCATCACTCCTTTGTACCTGACTTTCACAATGGTTTTTAAAGCAGCATCTGGCATTTATGTGTTTGTTGCATTTATAGCCTGCTTGCCCTAGATGAATTCTGTGCAGCATATGTAGTTCTCTTCTTTTCCCATGTATTTTCACAACAACCCTGTGAGGTAAGTTATGCTGAGACTGAGAGAAGGTGTGCCCCAAGGTCAACCAGGAGGTTTCATGGCTGGATCTCCCAAATCCCAGTTGAACTTCAACCTGGATCTCTTAAATCCCAATGGAATATTCTAACCACTGACAGTGTTCCGCTGTCCAACAATTCATCTTGGGAATTATAGTTCTGTGGCTAATGGGACTGCAAAACAGGGTACTTGGAGCATTACTGAACCACCGTTTCCAATGTTTTTTGGAAGGAAGTTGGAAATTGGATATAGGTTTGCAGTTCTGCTCAGTCTGAAGTGTATGATGTCTACATCCAAATATTATTGGACCATAATTCCCAGTATTTGCTATCTGGTCAAGACTGATGGGCTAAAGCAGCCTTTCTTAACCTTTTCGCCCTAAAGTAACCTTTGAAATAATTTTCATGTCTCAGGCACCCCTGCGTAAAAGTTACATACTATATTGATAGCTAAAAAAAGAAAGAGCCCCCCCCCCCCCTACAAAATCTTGCAGAACCCACACCGATCTCTCATGGACCCCTATGGTCTAAAGTGATACAGTTAATTTGGCCAAATGTGGTTGTGTATATAATTCATGCTATAAATGGCTTTAAAAAAAGATTAGACAAATCCATAGGTATCGATGGAAGAGAGGACTCTCAGACACATTAGTGAAATGGAATCTCGATTGTACAGCGTATATTGCTGAGCAGCAGGTACTGAGACAGACAAGAGGAAGAGGCCATCTCTACCAAACCTTATCTGGCATTTAGCTGATCACTGCTGGAGTGAGGATATTGAGCCAGATGGACCCTTGAGTCAGCAAGCAGCTCTTATGTTTGTGCCTCTTACATAAAGGGAGTACCTTTGGACCAGTTTGGGGTTTTGTTTTCTGTTTTGTTGGGGAGGAATGGGAATGTCTGAGGTTTGGATTTGCATTGATGGAAGCTGGCCTAACCCTTTGTATACTGCATTCCTTTCCAAACAAGAAATATAACCATTGTGTAAGATGGAAACACAGGGGCATGCAGTCACAATTACTCTCATTTGCACATTGATCATATAGGAAGAATTAGCTATAGGGTAAATTGGAGTTCTCTCTATGCCCTCTGAACTCCAGAGATGAGAAGGTGAAAAGAAAGCGTTTGTGGGGTGAGCTGAGATAGAAAACTTGTCATGGTGGGCTGAGGGAAGTTGTGGATTTACAGCACTCAGGGCCTTTCTTTGCATTGATACATATACGCATATGCTCTCCTTCTCCTTTTCATTATATCACTTTCCCCCTAAAGTTGGAACTCAAAGTGGCTTACAATGAAAAAAATGCAACTAAAAACATACAAAAGTTGAACATTAAAATATAATTAAATGGATACAATATTAAAACACATTACTATTAAAATGAATAAAATGCAGTTAAAAAGGTAAAAGCGCTTTAAAACAATACAATTAATACAGAAAATCCCCAGCCAGTCCTTTAAAGTCTTTCTGTTTTAAAAGCTTCTCTGAACACAAATGTCTTATGGAATCGGTCAGCGGGAAGTGAGCTTATGCCACTCCTGGATCTGCCACAATTTATTTCCTGCTCGTTGGTTTTACCTTGGTTGTATGTATGTAAGTTTACAAACAGCCTCAAAAAAAAAGAAAACCAGGGTTTCCCAACTAGGGTTCCCTAGATGGGTCTACAAGAGGTCACTGGAGTTCTGTGAGATTTCATAATTGAAAAAAATGACCATATATACTGGACTATACGTCAACCTCATATATAAGTCAAGGGCAGATTTGGGGGCCAAAATTATGGATTTTGGTAGGATATGTCATGGGTAAAGTTTAGGGGCATGTGCATGGTTTAGTGGTTTGAGTGTTGGACTATGACTCTGGAGACCAGGGTTTAATTCCTGCTTGGCCATGAAACCCACTGGGTGACCTTAGGCAAGTGATATGCTCTCAGCCTCAGGGGAAGGCAATGGCAAACCACTTCTGAACAAATCTTGCCAAGAAAACCCTATGATAACTTTGCCTTAGGGTTGACATAAATTGGAAATTAATTGAAAGTGTGTGCGAACGCACACACACAGACACACAGAGCAAAGGTTATAAAACAGTGATTCCCAAACTTTATTCTTCCAGGTGTTTTGGACTTCAATTCGTAGAATCCCGGGCCAACTTTGACCAACATTCAGGAATTCTGGGAGCCAAAGTCCAAAACATCTGGAGGACCAAAGTTTGGGAACCACTGATGTAAAGGATGAAGCAAAGAAAAACAATGCCAAAGGACTTTAAAAATCCCATCAGGCAAAACTGTTTGTGCTCACACTAAAAGACGAATGAGAGAGTAGAGGGAGGTCAGTGCTTCCAGCACAGATTATGCTCTTGTCTTTCACCAGGGGACAGTTCCTTTTTAAATAAGAGTTAAAGTACAGCACTTACATTGAGCCGTGGATAGGTCAACTCAGTTTTTTTGGGTCAATTTTTTTGACTAACATATCTCGGCTTCTACATGAGTATATACAGTACATGTTTTTGAGCTGGAGATGTAATGTTTTAATGCAGAGTTTCCCTATGACCTGAAAATTATTTCAAGGCTTCCTCCTAGATCAAAAGGGGGGAGAAAGGCAAGGAAAAGGCAGCCTCTGCCTCACCTTGTGCCCTCCCAACGGACGGATTTGAAACCAGGGTTTCCTTGCTGCATCTTCTCTTTCCTTTTTCTCTGTTGGAATGATTGGTTAGGTCATAGTTTAGGAAAAAAAAAAAGCCAAGGCTTGCTAGATCTGCTTATCAGTAGACTGGGCTGACCAGACATGTTGTTCTGATAAGAGAAGGAATGCTGATCTGATCTGGGGCAGAGGACTCTGGATCCCTTCACTCCATAGTTTGTCTGGGAGATGGTTGCTTACCTGTTACCCTCCAGACACGCTAGACTTCAGGTCCCCAGCCATCTCTCCTTATTGGCAACCAGTTTTATGGCAGTGGAGGGGGGGGGGAGGCATCATGTTGTGGAAGGCTGTCCTAGTGCTTTTCATTTAATGAGAGTCAGTGTGGAAGTGAGCTGTGAGGATATATTTGGCTTTGTTGATAGCTGCAGGCTGTTGATTTCCTAGGTCCAGCTTAAAGAGGATTAAGTATAAATAGGAAGTTTACTGGGCCAGAGCTGGATGCTTCTGAGGAAAACAGCAGTGACCTGAGCTTGTACTGGAGATTCTCACCCCCTGTTGTACCAGTAATCCAGTTGGAGACCACTTTAACTGCCCTGGTTTAATGGTAGGGAATTCTGGGAACTGTTGTTTTGTGAGACATTAAGCTTTCTCTGTTAGAGAGCTCTGGTGCCACAATAACCTACAATTCCTCAGATGCCTTAGCACTGAGCCAGGGCAGTTAAAGCGGCCTCAAACTGGATTATTTCTGCAGTTGTGTTTTGGACCCCAGTGGGAGGTAGCAGTTTGAGTGTTGGACAACAATTCTGGAGACCAGGGTTCAATTCCTGGCTCGGCCTTGAAACCCACGGGGTGACCTTCGGCAAGTCACATGCTCTTAGCCTCAGGGTAAGGCAATGGTAAACCTTCTCTGAACAAATCTTGCCAAGAAAACGCCATGATAGATTCGCCTTAGGGTCGCCATAAGTCAGAAATGACTTGAAGGCACACAACAACAGCTGTAACAAATTAGGTAGAACAATGCATTTGTCTCCATTTAAGTAGCTTTGTACATGGGGTGGGGAGTGGTAAGAACTGTGCATCCAGTGATTGACAGAGAGGCAACCAATTCTCCCCCCTCTTCCTTCATCCTATTCCAGTCTTCCTTAACGCAAAGTGACAGGCCGAGGTGAGGAATGTCATCTTCGCTCACAGTGTGCATCCTCTGCTTGCTGCCTGCCTGCCTCATGGCCCAGGGCTCCCAGCTTGTCATATCTCACTGACTCAACAGTGCTCAGCCTGGCAGAGAAGGAGCTGAGGGCAGCCAAACAGCTGGAGGGATGCTTTGGTGGAGGCCACCAAACCTTGACACCCTGAGCTTGGTTAGAAAAGGTATGTCCTGGAAAAGAGTGGCAAGGCAAGGTGTAGACCAGTGGTTCGCAGCCTTTGGTCTTCCTGATATTCTGAACTTCAGCACCCAGAATTCTTGACCATTGGCCATCAGGCTGAGGCTTCTGGAAGTTAGAATCCAAAGGAATCTAGAGGGCTAGAGGTGGAAAACTGCTGGCTTGGTGTGTGTATGTGCCTTCAAGTCACTGTGGAGAATGTCAACTTATGGTGACCCCATGAATTTTAGAGTTGGACCTTTGTAGCCACAGATTCTTTATCCATGGATTCAACCACCCACAGCCTGAAAACATTTTTAAAAGATAGAAATTCCAAAGAGCAAATCTTGAATTTTCATTTTATATAAGGGACACCATTTTACTATGTCACTGTATTTAATGAGACATGAGCATCCACAGATTATTGTATCCTGGAACCAAACCCCAGCAGATACCGAGGACCTTCAAAACAGGGTTTTCTTAAGACAAGGAATGCTCAGTTCCTTCCTCTGGAATATAGCCTATATCACCTGGTATTCATTGGCAGTCTCCTATCAAAGTACTAAGCAGGGCTGACCCTGCTTAACTTCCAGGATCAGATGGGATCTGGTGTCTTCAGGGAATTTACTGGCTTAGGCACTTAGATGAATGGCAGTTGATGGGATGTGTGTGGTGATGGACTGAAAATGAAACGTTTTAGTGGGGCCATTATCTGATCAAAGAAACATGAGGCAGTAATCAAACAAATTGAGCAGAAAATTTCAAAGTAGCCATTGAACCCAGAAAGAGAAAGACAATCCCCATCTCACACCCTTCCATTGCTGTCCACAGAACATGCAAAATAATGCCAACTGCTCTTCATCAGCTTCCATGATGAAGCCAGTACTGATGCTGTTACTCCCATTTTCCAATCACCTTGATATGCTGAGATTTAAATCCTAGTTATGTCTCACTGCTGTTTTTTCCTCCATGAATGTCCAGGAAAGTGAGCTATGCTAATCTTTTACAGCAAACCCACACGCAGGGAGAAGACTTACTGCATAGAGCTTCCCGGGCCTGGGACTTCCAAAAAAAGCCCTTCCCCAGAATATCAATTAAGCTCTTGGGATAGGGAGTTTATCCTTTTCCTAAATGTTTCTTCCTTGAATTTATCTAAACCTGACCCCAGTCAAATCTTCTCAGTTCAGTCTTGCAGTGAGAAACAGGGACACTCTCTGCAAAGGCTATCTTTTTAGCCAACTTTTTTAAACCCTTGGAGATAGTGCCTTTAACATTGCATGGGAACTGTGGGGCCTTCCAAACGCTGAGTTGTAATTTCTAACATTCCTCACCATTGGTTGTGATGGCCAGGGCTGCTGGGAATTGCAGTTCTGTCGGCATGGTTTAGTGGTTTGAGTGTAGGACCAGAATTCGAATCCCCATTTGACCTTGGAAACCCACTGGATAATGTTGGGTAAGTCACGTGTTCTCAGTTTCAGAGTGAGGCGTTGGCAAAAAAAACCTCTGAACAAATCTCACCAAGAAAACCCTGTGACAGGCTTGCCTTAGGATTGTCATAAGTTGGAAACTACTTGAAGGCACACAACAACAACAAATGTTAGGAAGTCCCTACACTTCCCATACCTGCTTTAACAATGGTTAAATAAGTGGGAGATCACTGTTTTAGAACCAGGCTGCAAAAAGCTTCACCTGTTGGCCTCTGCGCATCAGGTTCTGTTATATCTGCAAGAGCAGGTGATACCAGTCTTTTACAGTTAGTTGGCAACCTGAGCCAGAGTGGAGTTTATCTATAAAATTTGTGGTAGTTCTTTGTTTTGCTTTCTGCCTGCAGCTGCTAAAATTGGGCTGCCTTGATCATCTCACAGGCCACAGTACACAGAAGGTCAGACTGTGTGCCAAGCTTGGCAAAGTTAGTGTTTTCGACTATAGCTCATAGGATCCCCAACCAGCTTAATCACTGGCCATTTTCTCAATAGGGTCCCAGTTGTGCAAGTCTTGTGCATCCCCCCCCCCCTAAAAACAAGTACAGGCATGAAAGGGGATGGGTTTGACAATCTTTTATTCTGTTCACATTGGCAGTACTTGGAATGTTTAATGAATTACACTTGTAATGTGTAATAAATGCCTTGTTGTGTACAGCTTTCAAGTTGTTTATGACTTATGGTGACCCTAAGGTGAACCTATCACAGGGTTTTCTTGACAAGATTAATTCCAAGGAGGTTTGCCATTGCCTTCCCCTGAGGCTGAGAGCATGTGACTTGTCCAAGGTCACCTAGTGGGTTTTCATGGCCGAGCAGGGAATTGAACCTTGGTCTCCAGGGCTGTGGTCCAGCACTCAAACCAATACGCCATGCTGGCTTCTGTGTAATAAATAGCAGATGCCAAGTACATCCTAAACAAAGCAACAAGTACTCTGCACCATAGTTTGGAGACCACCATAAATTTGCAAGCATGGGTTAGCAACAGTACCGGTCCTGGTTGCAAATATTGGTTGAGACTCCTTGCCTATGCTACATTTGGAGGCCATGGCTTCAGGCAAGCCCCACTTTTTCCTCCCTCACCTATGTTTTAAAGCTTCCTTTGGATCCCATCTGTCAACCACATACCCAGACTGGGCGGTTTCCTTCCACACTCCAGCTCTTTGTACTAAATTTAATCCTTACGATTCATTAGAGGAAAGTTCAGGAGGTAGTTGGAAGCAAGGACTACCCAAAAATACAGCCTCTGACCAAAACTGGGCTGGTTCAAACCTCTGGTGAAATCATCTTTCTTTTCATCATCAGCCGCGGGTGGGGCTTTGTGCATGGTGCAGACGGACACACACCCTCCAAATGATGTGCTAGGAATGAATTATGCTAATTCTGTTGCTAGCCAAATTGACCTGGGGCAAAATTGCTTCCCAGCTCCAAATATGGAGATAAGCACGAAATAAAAGCCGTCTCTCTCCAAAAGAAAAACTTGGCTTGATTCCTTTCCACCACCAGCCCCCCTGCACCATGCAGCAAACCCATCAGCCTTGGCAATCTCTGATGCCTCAGAGGGGTGGATTTCTATCTTCTTTTTCTCTCTTCAGGGAAGCTTCTCCACCTCAATTTACCAGCCTAGAAATCCTTCTGCTAGAGAGCCCATATGCTTCTGGGGAATATCATAGGCTCAGATGGTACACTTAGTTTATGCAAGCTATTGTGCTGACCAAGCCTGTTGGATCTCACCATCCAGGGCTTGTTTAATACCTTTTGTTGCCTGAAGGAAAAGATACAAAGGGGATTGGAGCCTGAGACATCCAGAAGGTACCAAGTTGGAAAAGGTTGTCGTGCTGTAAGCTCGCTTAAAAAAATTTTTTTAATGAAACATTTTAAAGCCAAAGAGAAATACGTACCATCTGAGAAAAAAATAGGGGGGGGGGGGAGAATCCAATTACTACTTATACCTACACATGTACTAACTTCCCAGCTCAGCCATGAAACTCACTGGGTGTCCTTAGGCAAGTCACAAGCTCTTAGTCTCGGGTGAAGGCCATGGCAAACCCACTCTGAACAAACCTTGCCAATAAAACCTCACAATAGTTTCGCCTTAGGGTCACCATAAGCTGGAAACAACTTGAAGGCACACAACAACAACAACAACAACAACAACAACACATACACACCATAAACATACTAACAGTAAACACAATAAAAAAAGTCCACCTTGGAAGTTGGAAGCTATGCTGAAAGCTCTTAATTGACTGCTTCCTCCTTTTAGAATCGGTTTCCTAAAACCTATTCCCAGGCCTCCTATTACTCAGGCTTGCCCTTTCTCAAAATACTTCCTAGTTGCTCCCATCTCTTACTGCCTGCTCCCCAGAGAACTTTTATACCTCTCACCTCGCCAGGGATGGCCAACTGATTAGTCTCACAAGCCACCTTTGCCTGGAGGCCCTTTTACCTGGCATGATCAAATTTTTGTGCATGGTTTCACTCTTAAGAAAAAGAACTGATGAGTTTGCATGAGTAGATATGGTTGGTTGTGCTGCCACATGACGGTAACTTTCACAAAGTGCATTTGCTCTTCAACACTCTTCTCGAAGGGTGACCAGACGTCCTCCTTTTTCCCAGACATATCCTACATTTCAACCTTCTGTCCAGGAGAAATTCCACAAAGTTTTCCATTTGGAGCATGATGAAGTATGAATTTACATTTCCGTTAGTATTTTAGCTTTTGTGTTGTAATGTCCTACATTTTTTTTTAATGACCTATGTTTTGCAGTGCCTCATCCTCCTTGGCAGTGAGGGCATCTGGTCTCACCAGGTTGATTACCTTAGTCTGTAAATGCAACATCCACTCTTCACCTGTCACATTCTTTCTGCTATGTTAAGGGTATTCTGTGAGAGCCAGCATGGTGTAGGGGTTGGAGCATTGGCTTATGAATCTGGAGACCAGGGTTCGAATCCTTGCTTATTCATTGAAATGCACTGGGTGCCCTTGAGCAAATCATATTCTCAGCCTCAGAAGAAGGCAAGGGCAAACCCTCTCTGAACAAATCTTTGCCAAGAAAACCCTGTGATGAATTCACCTTAGGTGGCATAAGTTGGAAATGATTTGAAGACATACCACAACAAAGGCAGGCAACTTGATACCCTCCATGTCTCCATGTAGAAAGCCATCTTCTAATTTCAATAAAAAGGCTGTTTAATGAGAGTCAGTATGATATACTGGTTAGGGTATTGGACAGACACTTGGGAGACCCAGATTAAATTCTCACATAGACATGAAACTCACTGGGTAGTCTTTGATGAGTAACACACACTTTCTCAATCTGATCTACCTTGCAGGGTTGTTAAGGCAAGGATGAAATGGAGAGGAAGTGAGCTATCTACTCCAACATGAAGTTATTGGAAACATATAGCTAATAAATAAGTGCACATCTAGATCATGAAGCATTTTACAGTTGTGTTGGTTGAGATTACTTTTGGCAATGACTGGCTAATATGCCTTCTTTTCACAGTAAGAAGGGTTTCTGCTTGGCATTGATGGAGTTGTTCAGAAGCTAGAAAAAAAGGCAGAGTAGATGAAAACATTCAGGGAAGGAAAATATAGGGATATAGTTCAGGGAAGTAGCTGTTTTGGACTACAACTTCCAGAGTCACCTAGTCACTCTGGTCTCTGCTGTATTGCTTGGGAATTCTAAGAGTGGTGGGAAAATCCTATGCTCTCAGACTCAGGGAAAGCAATAGCAAACCTCCTCTGAAATTTCTAAGAAACCCGCATGCTAGGTTTGCCTTGAATTAACTTGAAGGAACACAGCATGCACACAGTCTAAAATTGCTTTCATAGGTCTGATCAGAGGAAGGTTGAAACTAACTAAACTGGTGAAAGCCAAGATGGTAGTAGAAGAGGGGGAGTTGGGGGTGATAGTCGGGGTGAAAGAAGGATAAAAAGAAGTAGAGAAAGCTCAAGGGATAAATCTTAGGAGAAAAAAAAATAAGGGATAGAATGGGAAGGGAGAGGAAATCTGTGTGGTCCAAGAGTGAGATTAGGCGAGGAAATGCATATTGGTTTGAAATTGCTAGTCAGACTTCTGTTTGCAATGCTCATGGTATTTAGCTGTGAACATAAATATATTGCATTTGTAAAAATGCAGTTAACGTATTTGAAAAAAAAGACACCTAAGTTTGTAGGTAACGTGTGAGTTGAGTGTTCAAAGGCCCAAGAAGCAAATGTTTAGATTACTCGGAAGCACAGCAAAACTTTGCAGGCCCTTTGTTTTTTGTCTGCTTTACTTGACTATGCACATTCAGACGTTTAATTTTTTTTTTAAAGTAGCATTATGTTTTCATGGATAATTTAATGGGTTGAGAAGTAGGTTTGCAAACTGAACAAATACAGCAGCAGATTTTGCTAATGTATGTCAAGTGAAAGTCCCTCTCTGTGTTTAATATACTGGGTAACCTCCTTTTCCCCCCTCTTGTTGCTTTTGTCCACCCTTTCCGTACCCTTCACCCCTGGCAGTGACTCCAGCCATTACCCCACCATGGATCGGATGAAGAAGATCAAGAGGCAGCTGTCCATGACACTGCGGGGGAGCCGGACGGTAGAAAAGAACCTCAATGAGCCCATCAATATAGAGGAGAACAACATCAGTGATAATGGTGAGCTCTCCCATTGTCTGATGCAGAGGTGGAGGGTATGCAGCCTTGACCAATCAGTTTAAAGTATTTTTAAAAGCTGTTTTTCAGGGCTGCGCCCTCACAAAGCAGCATGAAGACAAGAGAAATGGCTTTTCCAGAATCTATACTCCCTCAGTCAGCATGGTCTGAAAAAGTCAGTCTCCCAATTTCTTGTATCGGAGACAACATACATAGCACTGGGCAGAAAAAATACTTTGCAAAGCTACTCTGATTGGATGACCTAGTTCAAATTCAGTCAAAAGCAGCTTTAAGCAGCAAAACCTTTAATGTTTGACTATATCGCTGCAAACATGGTCATACCTCAGTAAGAAAGAAATTCCACCCTCTTGGGGTCATTGCTGAGAAGGCCCTGTTGCTTGTATACCCTGGTCTAACAGTTCTTAATGGCAAGAATTTGAGAAAGACTTGCAGTAGATTTTCATGCATGGGAAAGTATTAGATGGAGAGGTTGCTTCATCAGGTAGCATAGACTCAAGCTGTTTAGGGCTTGGAAGCTTAAGACCTCTCTTTCACTTGGAACCAAAAACTTACTGGCAGCTAGCAGAGCTGATGCTATATCAGAGTTACACTTTCTGACTTCTTGGCCCTAGTCAACACACAGGCAGTGGCATCCTGGATCAATTGAAACTTCCAAATTGGCTTCCAGGGTGGTCTCAAATAATGTTCCTTGTAGTGTTCCAGTATAAGATGGAATCATATGTTTTCCTATGGTCAGGAATGTACTACAGGTTGAGTAGCTCTTATCTGGAATTCTGAAATACTCCAAAATAGTCCACATGGATGGCTGACACCTTTGCTTTCTTATGGTTCAGTATATGCAAACTTTGTTTCATGCACAAAATTATTAAAAATATTATGTTTAAAATTACCTTTAATTGCATAAGGTGTGTATGAAACATAAATGAATGTCATGTGTAGATTTGGATCCCATCTCCAAGACATCTCATTATGTATATGCAGACATTCGAAAATATGAAAAAATGCAAAAACCCAAACACTTCTGGTCCAATAAGGGGGGGGCTCAACTTGTACAGTGTGTGCCATCTGGTGCAGAATATGATTGGGTGCCTCGAAAACATAGAACAGGGTAGAAAATGTGTGTTGTGAAAATACTAACCAGCCCTAACCAAATTAGCCAGTGGTGACGGATTATGGAAATTGTAGTCCCACAATATCTGAAGAATTACCTGTTTTCCACTCCTGTCTTAGAACAATTGTATTTTTTTGAAGAGGACATTTCTTGCCCTTAAGCTTCCAGAGAGAAAGCATACATACATGAAAATAAGTTGATAGTTTGTTCAGACTGATTTCCATAGTCGGTGATGAGACTCCTTTGCTTTACCCAGCTATCACTGTCTCCTAGTGAGTGTCCATCATAACCCATCTGCATAGGTTTATGACATTCCTACTGTATTTTGAGATGGGTTTCAGTTTTTAAAAATGAGTGCAAGTTCTAAACCTGAAATGAAATTTTTGAAAATAAATTGTGACCTCATACATATCATTCCAACTCATATAATACAACCTGTTCTATTTTTTTAAAATCCACCACATTGTAAAAAGGTTCAAGGAGGGAAATAATTAGCAGCACACTTCAAATCATTTAGATATCTCTAATTGTTAAGAGCACACAGCAACAAAACAGATGAAAAAGAATAAGGAGGCTGTCTAGAACCTGTAGTAAGAGCTTAGAAAAATTTGATTTTATGATGGTTCTGGCTTGAGGATTTGGGGAACTATAGTCCAAAATGTTTCCAAGCTCTAACGGCACAATCTAGACAGCCTCCTTGTCTTTGTGGTTCTACTTCACTACAGGCATCTGTTGCATATTTGAAGGGTTAGGGACTGGAGCATTGTTGAAGACATAGTTAAAAAAGGCAAACACACATGCCCATTGAAAATCCTTCTGCCATATAAATTACTGTATAAGCCAAAGGCTGGTTTGAATAGAAGGTTCTTTACCTGCTGGCAAAAGGAAAGGGAGAGAGGCCCAAATGAACCTGTGAGAGGGAGTTGCACAGTCTGCAGCCAGCCACTGAGAAGGCTCTCTCTCACATGTCAAATGTGCCTGTGATGGTGGTGGTACTTTGAGTCACTTTGAATCTGAATGCAAGAGAAAGCAAAACTGAATGCTTTCCTCATTCCTCCTTTTAATGTGGAGGTGTATCTAAGTTGTGTTCAATAGTGCTGAATCTGCATTCTTTCATAAGAACACACAATGAGCCGGGCAGCATCAGGGCAAGATCCACCTTGCCTTGCATTCTTTACAATAATTTCAGCAATCGGCATGTGTTAGATCTAGAATTTGGCTGAGGTCCACCAGGGAACAGCACCTTTCCTTCTGCCCAGCCCTGTGACTGAAGGTGATATTGGCTACAAGACTGTGGATTCCATGTTAGTTGTTCAGTCAGACTTTTACAGTGGGCCCTTGGTACCTGCTGGGGTTTGGTTCTAGGACCCCCCCCCCAATAAATACCAAAATCCATGTATGCTCAAGGCCAGTTAAATACAGTGGCAGTGAAATGGTGTCCCTTATATAAAATTGCAAAATTAAGGTTTGCTTTTGGAATTTATATTGTTTTTAGATATTTTAAAGCTTTGGATAGTTGAATCTGTGGATACAGAGGGCCAACTGTATTGCTAATGATCAAAGACCTTTGCAGAAATTCCAACATACTCAAACGTATTTGTTAGCAAATAAAATATAAATATCTTAGCCTTCCTCGTGCACCATCCATCAAATTTTGAATTTAAGCATCACCTGCTAGTTTAAGGTGCTGGTCCTTGTTGTAAAAGAGGGCCATAATTGAGGAGAAAGGAGAACAGGACTCATCAGCCAACTACTACAAATTTTCTTGTACAAATTAGGAATAAGTGCCTCTGGCAAGGCAGGATAATCATCAACTAACTAAATCCTATGACAGATGCACAGGAATGATGGGTTATGGAGGGGTTTCTCTCTGTTGTGTTGACCTCGGGAGCAGCGAGAAGCAACACAAGAGACTTGAACTTATCTTCCTGCACCCAGGCATTTTGAGAAATCAATCCTGTCCTGTCTCAGATGCCTAGGTGATGTAGGTGCCCACAAGGGTGGGTGGGTGGGGCGAGGTGTGGATGGCAAGAAGTTTCTCCAATAAACCATCACTCCCATAGGCCTATCTTTTGTTGAGAACAGTTTGATAAAATATATATTCCTTGTGGAAGGCAAAATGTGGGATATTCAAGACCACATTAAAAGAATGAGGGAAAGAAAGATTTGCCTATGAATACAGGAGAAGAAGCTGTGGAGAACGAAAACATCATTTTGACCCAAAAAGACCCTTATGAGCATATTTAGCTGGCACTGGCTGTCCTGTGTTAAGCTTGCCTATGTAGCAGTGAGGTTTAGAAATGTGATCCTTTGCTTTTAAGAATGGGATTCGAAGGAACTGGATAGATGCCCTGGAAACTTTACTAGAAGCCACACTCTGCTTTGAGACCATGCAGTAAACTGACACTTTTGGTATGGAAAGGGCCTTGATGTGCTTACATATAGTCCAGGATGAACAGCATCACCAGTGATGGTTTTGAGTTCATTCTAATCATTCAGACCAGAGTATTTTCAGTTACCACAACGCTGGGGAGAAGGCTGTCCCTCTCAGGTAAGTTTTGCCTCTCCATTATACCCGCTCCCCACCACTCTGCCAGGGGTTCATTTTTAAGTTTGATTTCCATTCTGCTTTGATTTTTCTATGGTTTTTCTTTCCTTCATATTTCTCTTTTCTTTTTCCCCTGTTCTTTTCTTTTTTGTGTATCTGCTTTATTTCTGCCTTCCTTCACTGTGGTGGTGATTTCCCTCGGCTTGTGTGACGGCTCTGTACCTGCTGTCTTGTACATTTGGCGTCCTGCTGAGTGTGCTTTTTGCTCTGTCTTCTCCTTACCTTTCCTCTCCTCTATACATGTTCTGCCCCCATTCATTGATGTCATGAGTTCTTACGTTCCCCTTTCCTTTGCAATATGTGTGCAATTTCCATTCCTCTCCCTTTTACATTCCCTTGTGCTTATATTGTATTTCCTTTTCTTTGATTTCCTTGCTCTCTTCTTGGTGGGGGATGGGGGGATATTTTTATTCTGGGTCTCCATTTTCCTTCCGTTTGTCTCATTTTGCATCACCCCACTGCACCACACCTCTCCTCTCTTCCTGCTGCTGCTTCTCACTGGTGTCTCCCTTCCTATTGCGTCCCCTTCTCCCCTTCTTCTTGATTTCATGTGCCTCCTCATATGTCATGTGCACCACCCATGTGTCTCCCTCCACACTCCCCTATTTCTGCAATCCCTTCCCATTTCCCTGTCATCATTCATGCCTCTCCCCCCTGGCCTGTCTGTCCATTTGTCCATCCATGGGCTTCCCTCCTTCCTTCCTCCCCCCCAGGCCCCACAGTGAAGAGTGTGCGTCCTAGCACCTCCCGCAGCGTTCACGCCTTCCTGCATCACTACGCAGGCTCCTTCCGCAGGCCCCGCTTGGCCGTCAGCCGCAGCCTGAGCACTCACCTCAACCGCACCGCCCGACTAGGTGATTATCGCATCTCTCACTGCCTTAAAGGGGCTACCTGTTCTGGGTAGACTGGCCTTGCCAATCTTGGCTGGCCTATGGAGAGACTTCTGGGGGGTCTCAGCTCACTTGTTGACACTTTTGGACCTTCCGCCATCAAGCAAGCAGCAGCAGAGCTGGGAATCCTTTGACCAGGCAGTGTAGATAGCCCTGAGTCTTGGATTCCCTTTCCTGGCTCCAGGAGGACTTTGGCCAGGGTGCTGGATTTGGGTAAGGATGTTGAAGACCAGGCTTTCCAGGGCTGACTCCCAGTGAGTTTTGCTTCAAGAGTGACTTCCGGACCAACGTGAATCTGAAGCCTTGTGTCTTTCTTTTATGTCAGTTGCACATCTGAATTGGTTTAGATGTGTTTTGCTTCCATGCAGAGCTTGCAAAAATTTATTTTTAATATGACATTTGCCACAATTCCTCCACTCAACATGGTCACTGGGGACCCAAAGAGCTGTAGTTTTAAAAGAACATGAAATAAAATAAAATGTGCTTGGTGTGTAGAAGGTCCCAGGCTCAGTCCTTGGTAATTCTGGGCAGTGCTCTTTCTCCAGACCCTTGGTCAGCTGTGCCAGTCGGTGAAGACAGTACTATGCAGAGGTAAATGGTCCAATAAGTTGGACTCAATATAATTTGCTTCCCTATATTTCTCTGAAGTGATACTGTCATGAAACCAGTATACAGTGGTCCTTCGATATCTACTGGGGTTTGATTCCAGAACCCCTGTGGATACCAAAATCAATGAATACTCAAGGCCCATTAATACAGTGGTGTAGCAAAATGATGTGCCTTATATAAAATGGCAAAATCAAGGCTTCCTTTTTGGAATTTATATATTTTAAAAACATTTTCACACCTTGGATGGTTGAATCTGTGCATAAAGAAATCCATGGATATGGAGGGTTGGCTGTACATCTAACCGTTTAAAAAAAAGCAACAAGATTTTGAAACTGTTTGGACACAGCTTTTAAGGTCCATGGTGTTTAAAATGTCCCAAATCCTAGAGAATAAGCAAGGGCCCGTGCTTAGGGATGGGGAGAATGATAACAATCTTACAGTGTTGCTACCTTTTAAAAGTTAACGTGAAGAGTGGGAACATAACTTTTTAAAAGTGTAATAACATCTACTTCTTAGAAACTGTTGGGGGAAGATTATTTACTTTTTCCTTGCTTTTGGGGAGCTATTGCTAAATTTTTGGAGTATTATTTTAAGAGATTTTTGTATTTAACTTATTTTTAAAAGCACAAAAGTAATCAAAGTTAGCATATTATTGATATAGGTTCCAATGTGTTATACTGGTTTGGGTGTTACACTAGGAAGACCAGGGTCTGAATCCTGGCTCAGTCAGTCAGGCCTACTGGGTTACCCAAGATAAATCATACTGTCTCACTTGCAAAAGAAGGTGATGACAAATCTCCACTGAACAAGTCTTGCCAAGAAAACTGTAGGGTAGAGTGGTATAGATCAGAATTGACTTGAAGGCCTGTAACAATAACAGCACGACAAATGCCTTACCAACATGTTATTCTTTAATTAATTAGCAGTGTTTAAAGGGTACTTGGGGGGGGGGGACACCAAAGTCTGTAAAAAAAAAAGTTGTTACAAGTCCTGATCTCACAGCATCTGGAAGATGACACAAGTCCCCATCCCTAGCCTGGAATATTGGTGATGAGTCTAGATAGAGAGTCTGCCTCAGCTAAGAGTTAGTTGACAAGACTCTTGCATTGAAAATAATCATTTAAAAAAGAAAACCCTTTACTTAGCCCTGTGGGGTTGTTTCTGTTTAGAGTGTTCCTTCCAGTAGTTTCTGACTTTTGGAAGCCATAAGGTGGACCTATCACATGGTTTTCTTAGCAAGATTTCTCCAGAGAGGGTTTGTCTTTGCCTTCCTCAGGGGCTGAAAGAGTGTGACTTGGCCAAAGTCATCTATTGGTTTCCATGACTGAGCAGGGATTCAAACCCTGGTCTCCAGAGTCATTGTCCAACATCTAAACCACTCTACCACACTGACTCTCTGCTGAATATTTACCAATATTACAAAGTGGTTCCATACAAAATAATGGTTTTATTGTTCTTCAAAGTGCAGTTTCACAACTGTCAGAGGGATTGGATGGGAGGAAATAGGCTGCTAATTCTTTCTGCCTGTTGTCTCTCTATCTCTGCCTCTCCTTGGCACAGAAATTGTCCAAGAAGACCTGAAGATGGGTTCAGATGGTGAGAGCGACCAGGCATCGGGGACGTCATCAGATGAGGTTCAGTCTCCAGTCCGAGTGCGTATGCGCAACAACCCAACGCGCAAGATCTCCACTGAGGTGCGAGCATTGGAGGATCTGGTGGAAAATCCATGGCGAGGGAGACTCTTGGCTCCCCTTCACAATGCCCATTTACACCACTGTGATTCCACTTTTAACTGCCTTGACTCCACTCTACAGAACTGGAATTTGTAGTTTGATCAGAGGCATTCAAACTTACTACATACCTCATGAAACCAGAAATTTTAGGATTTCTTTAAAAACATTTTTTTATTAATACAAGCAAATAAACGCAAATATGTTTATAAACACACAAGTATATAACAAAAATAAAGAAATGACACAAATTAACAAACTTAACTGCATACAAAAAACTACTAATTTCCCCCCACATTAACCAATGGTTGTATCCCTTATTTTTTATTATAATCTCTCTTTCTCTCTTGCTTCTACTTAAAATCAAATGTAATTCATTTAATAAAGTCTAAAATGGATACATGTCCCCATTATAACACTATAAAAGATATAAACGATTTCCAGTATTTCTAAAAATTCGTCAAAGATTTTAGAAATTACAGGATTTCATAGGATATGGCCATGGCTTTTAAAGTAGAATTCTAACAATCTAATTGTGTAATGTGAAAGGGACCTCTGTCGTTGTCTTCTTCTTCTTCTTTGAGTTGCTTTGTAGACATAGTCATGGTGAAAGGGAATGCATAGAAGTGGTGTAGTTCACACATAGCTCCTCTCCCCCCCCCCCCCCCAAAGCAATTTCAGTCCTCAGGACCATGCAAAGTCTGCACGGCTGAGCTTCAGATAGAAGAATGTAGATTGCTACTTGGCAATATATCTGATTGTACACAGGATTCCTCAGCTGGACACTTTATCCTTTGTGGTGCGTTTCAGGTTTCACATATGGAAGACTTGTCTGTGAGGTTTGTGAATGAAACTCACACCACTGCCACGGAATTGCCTCCAATTATCTTGAGGAACTTTTTTTTAAAAGGGCCCTCGCCTTTCTGAAAACCTGAAGAGGCCAATCCTGGTGAATCCCCTTAGGAAAGGAATCCTGCATAATGGACGCTACCCTTGAACAAGCTGTCAGAAAGCATTGGGTGCTGTTCACCTCTGCTCAGTGTGTCATCACCAGAGAGGGAGCAACTGTGCTTCCTTGCAGATTCATTAGCTCTAGCTTTATCCCAGCTTCAATCTTGTATTTTACCACATCTGATCTCCATTTCCAGCTAGGAGTTCCATACAGGGGAGTGATTGGGCACGGAAAAGCTGGACAGAGTGTTTTTGGCAGCCCACTTGGAGCTGCAGAGGAAAGGGCTAGTATGGAAGCACAGTGAGCCAATGAAAGAGAAACCCAGCATTCTGTTTCTCTGGATGACAGCTGCAGTTCGAACCTACAGGATTTTTTTTCTTAGCCTTCTTTTTACTCATAAGTGGATCTCTTCTTAAGAAGAAGGCAAGCAAAAAATATTTGCATGCTTGTCACTTTTGGGACCTTAGTAACAAGGCTTACCCGATTTATCCCTGTTCCGCTATAGGACATTAACAAGCGCTTGTCGCTCCCGGCTGACATCCGTTTGCCTGAAGGCTATCTGGAGAAGCTAACCCTCAACAGCCCTCTCTTTGACAAGCCCCTGAGCAGACGGTTACGGAGAGTCTCTTTGGTAAGTGAGAACCTCCACCACCTTTCTGCCTCCCTCTACCCCATACTGTTGGCAGCTGTATCTTCATTGAAGCTGAAGGAGTAACTGGAGCTGTAGATGAGTAGCCACTGCTGCTGTTGGCCTTTTACAGCATTCACAGCTAGAAGGGAGCAACTTCTCACACTATGTGCTTTCTCCTGCAGTCGGAGATTGGTTTTGGGAAGCTGGAGACGTATGTGAAGCTGGACAAGTTGGGAGAGGTGAGTGCCGTCACTCTCCATTTATGTGTTTGTTCCATTTCTATCCCACAGTGAACTCAAGGCAGTGAGCTCACATTTTTCTCATACAACCCAGTGCAATTCAGACCAAGAGACCAGTGTTTAGCCCAAGGTCACCTATTGAGTTTCCCAGCTCATTGGAAATTTGAACCATGATTTG
This sequence comes from Sceloporus undulatus, assembly GCF_019175285.1. Taxonomy (NCBI): domain Eukaryota; kingdom Metazoa; phylum Chordata; class Lepidosauria; order Squamata; family Phrynosomatidae; genus Sceloporus; species Sceloporus undulatus. The sequence goes on along the minus strand of NC_056523.1, from coordinate 185,711,470 downwards.
AGCTAGTCCAATACTCTGGCTACTACACCATAGGCAAGAATAAAGACCTTGTGCAGGATTCCAGTCTAAGAGGCACTTGTGGTAACTGTTGGATTGCTTTACCTTGGCTGAGAAATCTTTCTTTTCATGCTTATTTTAAGTGCTTTTTATCAGGTGGTCATTTTTATTTTGCTTTTCTCCCGAGGAGCTCAGTGTGGTGTATATGATTTTCCCTCCTGCTGTTTTTCCTCACAACAACCCTGTGAGGTAGGTTTGGTTGAGTGATTATGTCTGATCCCAAAGATCCTGAGTAAAAATTTGAACCTGGGTCTTCCCAGTTCTGACCCAGCATTATAGGTGGTACACCACATTCAGAGCAAAGAAGTTTGATCAACATGGTATATTTGCCTGTTTATGCCAATCAGATCTCCAGCTCTTGACAACTCAGTGATGTCTATTACGGCTGATTTGTTCCAGTCAACTTGAGTGAATCAATTTAGTCTAGTGGAGAGAACCTTGGATTTAAGATTAGTTGGCTCCAGAATGGTGTTATAATGTTTCCTTTCCCTAGTTTCTTTCCCCCTGGTTGGTACATGAATTTGAAACCCGTCAATTCACATGAAATCTAATATTCTCAAGGACTTGATCTAAAATCCCCAAATCCATGTTAACCTGTTCCCAGTCTGCAGACTGGATGTATTAATGGGGCTCTTGAGACAGTTAATAAGGGAAAGGGGTTGTGATAACTACATTTGAGGTTATCAAGTCAAGAGAAAATCATTCTTTTCCACCACAGACCAGAGAACTCACATGACCCTAGTCAATCCAGTCTAGTGATAAGCTTTTTTCTGAAACCATGTCTTATAAATTGTTCCTCACCTGGCCTTGGAAATGACCCACCAGCCCTAGTCATCCCACACTGCCTCTGAATCAGTCACAGCTATCCAGTTTTGTTATCTGGAATCTCCCTCTTACAGCCCTAAACAAAATTGTCTGCATTTACCCATCACTACCTGGCTGCAGTATTTCATGCTCTGGCAATCTCCTGGTTGGACTACTGCAGTTTATGCACTGTCTGTAGGGCTGCCCTGGAAGATGACTTGGAAGCTGCAGCTTGTGTAAAATGAAGCAGCTGGATTGCTAAGTGGAAATTGTTATAGAAACCACATAATACAAGTTTTAAAGAGTTTTCACTAGTTACCAATATGTTTCTGGTCTGAATTTTAAATGCTGGTGTGGGTATTTAAAGTTGTCACTGGTTTGGGATCTTGATATTTGAGGATGCATCTCTCTCTGTAGAAGCCTGCACTTGGATTGAGATATACTTGGGGGGGGGGGGTTCCTCTATGTCTCACCAGTAGGAGCAGTATATACTCTGTGATGACATGGGAGAGGGCCTTCCCTGTTATGGCACTCCATTTATAAAATTTTCTCTCCTTGGAAGCCCTATTGGCACCAGTGTTGGTTTCATTCTGGCTTTTTGGCTTTTTACTAAAACCTTTGGGTACCTAATGATTTCATTCTAATTATTAAATATGCAGAGTTTTACACTTCTTTTAACTATTTTAATTACCCAACTTTTTCATTGTTCAGTTGCTTAATATGCTCTTAAAATGCTTAAAATTAATTAGTTACTGTTTTAAATTTATTTTTTTAAAAACAATAATTTTATGATCAGCTGCCCACAGATCTTAGACAATAGGGTAGGATAAAATATATCAATGATGATGATGCCTCACTAATTCCTAGGTTTTTGAATAGAATCTGAATCCTTTTGTGGTTGTGGGCCTTCAAGTTATTTCTGACTTTACAGTAACCTGAAGGCAAACATATCATGTGGTTTTCTTAGTGGGATTTGTTCAACAAGGGTTTGCTATGGCCTTTCTTAAAGGCTGAGAGAGTGTGACTTGCCCCAAATCCTGGTCTTCTAGAGTCCAAGTCCAACATTTGAACCACTATACCATGCTGGCTCTTCTGAATTACTAAAGATCCAAAATTCTAGTCAGCAATACATGGAAAGATCTGGAGCAGAGATGATGATTGTGGTGGGTAATGATAATAAACAAACAAACAAATAAACAAATTCATTCTAGCCCACCCAATCACTAGGAATCCGGGTGGGTTATAACAGTAAAAATACATGACAATAAAATACTAAATAGTTCCTTCCCAATCCCCTCTCCAGTATTAAAACTAGAACTAAACAATCAGAGTTTTAAAAACAATAAAATGCAATACAGCATTAGGTTAAAATTAAAAACAATTTGGCGGGCAGAGAGACATACATCAGAAAATTGAGATCATATTTAAGCAGAGGCTGGATGGCCATCTATCAGGGATGCTTTGACTGAGAGTTCCTGCATGGCAGGGGGTTGGACTGGATGGCCCTTGTGGTCTCTTCCAACTCTATGATTCTATGATTCATACACAAGGGAGGAAGCTAGAGTTACCTAGGTTGAGAAGGCCTGCTGGAAGAGATCTATCTTAAGAGCCTTTTTGAAGTCTGTAAGAGTGGAGATATGGCGGATCTCTTCCGGCAGGTCGTTCCACAACTTCGGCCCTTTGAGTTATGATGATGACAATAATGATAATTACAGACTGTGGATTCTTGTAATTACTGTACTTCAGTTCATTTATTCATTGCATATTTCCTAGCCACATTTGTTGCATGGGAAGAAGATGCATGATTGCTGGGTAGGTAGATGGGATCTTGGAACTGAGCTGGTGGTTTGCCATGAGGTAAGCAACTCCCTGTCCTGGCTTCTACCTCCTGCTGATCCCTTGATGCTCTTAAATGAGTACCCCAGGATCTGAGGCGTTTACTTTGACTTTATATTGAGCCAGCATGGTGTAGTGATTTGAGTGTTGGACTATGACTCTGGAAACCAGGGTTCATATCCCTGTTCAGCCATTGAAATCCACTGGGTGACCTTGGGCAAGTCACACTCTCTCAGCCTCAGAGGAAGGCAATAACAAACCCCCTCTAACCAAATCTTGCCAAGAAAACCCTGTGATATGGTTGCCATATGATGGAAATGACTTGAAGGCTCATAACAACAGGCAGATGGAAGATAGATGACAGGGGATATACTGTGGCCTCATGATGATGGCAAAGTCTCTGTTTGGACTCTATCACTTTAGCCTGCAGGTGGGGTCTTACATTATTGAATGCTCACCCATACAGTATGTTTACTCTATGTGGCAAGGTACGTATTGGGAAAGAAGGATTCTAGTCTTCTAGCCTAAAACACTAGTATTGTATGAAAGACAATACTAGTGACCTGAGCTCTCCCCTGAAGCCTCAAGTGGTGCAACTGAGATGGAGGCTCACTGCCTCCGCCTGAATTAGGCCCAGTAAGATGGATACCCAGGAATTTTGAAGAGAGGGGGTCATAGTACAATAAACAGGAAGGAAGGCCTTAGGAGAGGGTGTTGTAAGGATACAGAACTGAAAGCTGTGTTTAAGTTGTAGTTTTATATGCCATTTTTGAGTAGGTTGGGGATGTGATATTTCTTTGGTGGCAGGGAGAGTACCTCAAAGTAAACTGTAGATAAAGATAAAGCTTAAAACTGAAAGGGGATTGTGTTGGGGAGTGGACAATTGATGCAAGGTGGTGCATTGTATGATTCTCCTAAGCAGTGTTTCTTCCATTTCAGGGAACGTACGCCACTGTCTACAAGGGAAAAAGCAAACTCACTGACAACCTGGTGGCCCTGAAGGAAATCCGTCTTGAGCATGAAGAAGGCGCCCCTTGCACAGCCATCCGGGAAGGTAGGTTGATAGCTGACTCCATCCATGGCTCCTTTTAATGAGGGCTTTTGAAACATACAGTTTCAAAACATACGGGGGGGGGGGGGGTTGGAACGGATCCCCTGCGTGAAACAAGGGCGCACTGTACTTTGTTTCTCTCTAGCTTTGAATCACAATAGTTGTGTGATATTTGAAGATGTCAAGTAATAGTAATTGTGTCTAACTGTATCTTGAAGTGTTCAAATTTAAGGGCTTTTAAAAAAATGATTTATTTGACACTAATCTGCCTTGAGAAAACAATTGTCTTGAAAGATGGCTAAGAAATGCACACTGAATCAGTACATAAAAATACAAAGTAAGGTATTTCAACTAGTTAGAAGAATATACAGCCACTGGAAGGCATAGGATGTTATAGCCAGTTTCATGAACCATCTAACTAGTCATGCACCAGTGTGAGTGTGTGTGTGTGTCATATGCTGAACATTTTTATGAAGGCTAATTAGAAGATATTTGCAAAAAAAGGAAGAAAATGTTTATCAGTGAGACATACAAATGGATTTATATAGGCAGATAAGACTCTGGGTGAATCATATATCAGGCAGAGGCACAAACCTAGGTACGGCATAACCAGCCCATCTGTTATCAGTATTCAGTGGCATGTACTAATCCTTAAGTAGCCGAAATAACACATCTCATACACAAGAGGGGAGGACTCAGTAAGCTCAGTGAAACCCTGAGATTTGCAATCGATAGGCTCCACAAAATGGGGAGGGGGAATGAATGGCCAGGCACAAATGTGGTCATTTGGAGGAATTGATAGGGGAAGGGAGCATGGAGTAGATAGTCATATGGCCTAGCAAGTCCACTAACTAAGCTTCAGCTAGAACTCAGGCCATGGCTGCAACCCTTTCCATCCTTCCTCAGCCATCTGTCTGCTTAGCTAAATGAGTATGTAGGGTAAAGTTTTTCTCTCCAGCCTCTGTCAGTTTGTATGTACAGAAATGTGTAGCTCTCCTCCTAGTCTGCAAGGGCAGAAGAAGAAAAATATTGTCATCCTCAATGAGGCATTGAAATAGGAAGGAATTGGAGACAGAACTGTATGCATGAATGCAGAGAAATTGATGGTATATATGGTACACACAGGGGATACAGAGTGGTTAGCTTCCATTTTCATAGTTATAAAATTCAATTTCCAAGATTGTATTACAAAATTACCCAGGCAGCCAGATCACGTATCATACAGAGATACAGAAGGCAGCCTCTTCTCTGAGGTGTGCACTGGGTTTAGAGGAGCTTTTGTTTATTTCGTTTTGTACAGTGTGGCCTGTTACAGACTGCCAAAATAAAGCTGCTTCGGGTCTCTTTGGAGATATGCTATTTAAATGATGCATGAGTCCTAAGAGTCCGGAGGTCGCTCCAAAGCCACACTCCATTCCTAAGCACTGGAGTGCAGCTTTTGGTGCAGCTTCCGGATTCTTAGGATGCATGCATCATTTAAACAGCGTACCTCCAAAGAGACCCGAAGCAGCTTTATTTTGGCAGTCTGTAACAGGCCTGTGTGAGCCATTCTCTTAAAGTATAAGAGTTTGAAAATGAGTGCATTGCACTAAGAGATGTGTTTATGATCCAGATCTCACCTTGTGGTTGCTTCCCTCTTTCTCTTTCCCCCTGTCTCCCTTCCAGTTTCACTTCTGAAAGATTTGAAACATGCCAACATAGTGACCCTGCATGATATCATCCATACAGAGAAATCCCTCACACTTGTCTTCGAGTATTTAGTGAGTAAATGCTGGAATGGATAACAACATTACATTAGAATTTGTTTTTCTTTACAAATTGAAATGAAAAAGGAATAGCAAAATGAGCATCAAATAAACAAATCAATATGCCAACTTGGTTTGAACAGAGATGATATTTAAATGACAAAATATCATAAGCCATCTCCCAGGGGTCAAGAGAACTGAGGTTTTATGAGGGGGACTGAATTTTTCTTCAGTGATTTCTCAGTATTGTCACAAAAAAGTCAGTTCACTAGGAAAATTTTGTTCCCTACATGGGAATTCCCAAAAGCTTAGTTTTCTAAAAGTGACAGTTATTGCAATACCTAATACATATATATAAGAATTCCAAGAATTCTCAGTGTTTCACAAGAATGCTCAGTGTTTCACATACATGGCCTCCTTCATGTTCACCACCCTATAAAATAGTGCTGTAATCTCCCTGTTTCAGATGGGAAGGCTACGGGCTGAGAGAGGGAAGGTTCCAATGCCCAACAGCAGGGGTTGCAGGCCATTGTTGCAGCTGAGCCTACTACTGCAATGAAGATATATGTTATTTCCTTTTTAAAACAATGCTTACAGTCCATGTTCTCCTCCTAGCAGTCCTGTTCCACTTGTAAGCAAAGTCTGTAGGGAATAAACATTAAGTTTTAAAGCAGGAGTGGAGGAGATCCACTCACAGGCCACATGTGGCCCGGGCCCATTTTTTGCAACCCCTGAAGCCTCTTAAGGCCACCTCTGATCTTCCTAATTGATTTTGTGGTGGTAATTTTCTCCCTGAAATGCTCACCAAAACAGCCTGAAAACCTGACGATTTACCCTTTACTGGTTTACTGAACCTCTCATCCAAAACCTTTTCCAAAATAATCCCCCTGAAAAAATGAACCTTTTCTGCCAAAAATGAAACTGAAAGCGGCACAAAATCCCTTCTAGATCTTCTTATAATAAATAAATGAAGTAAAAATTTATTTATATCCTATCTTTCTCCTGACATACAGACTCAAAGTGGCTCACAACAAATTTAAAGCAATACAAATTAAGAACAATACAAAGCATTACAAATTATAAAAACAAAGTTTAAAAAACAATTAAACAGTTTAGGAAATTAAAAACATTAAGTATTAAAAATATTAAAATGTAATTTAAAAGGATATACTGTACAAACCTTATAATCTGAATTGCACTGCATTTAAAAGTGTAACCCTTGTCAGCCTGAAAAAGCTTGATGGCACAAAAATGTTTTTTACCTGCTGGTGAAAGAAGAGCAGGGATGATGCCATTTTGGCCTCTCGGGGGATGGAGTTCCAAAGTCTGGGAGCAGCCACTAAGGTCCTTTTCCTTGTTCCCACCAAGCAAGTCTGAAAGTGTGGTGGAACAGCTTCTTTAGAGAAGCACAGGAGGGGTGGTGGTGTGGCAGTTAAATGGGACTCCATCCTAGACATACTTGTTCACTCCAATTTTAAAAATTTAAAAATGCAGCTGCAAATTTGAAAGGGGTAGTTGCAGCCCCTGGAAGGTTTGTACAGGTCTCTGATCCCTGACTGTTGCCCAGTCCTAGCCTACAGCTGTCTAGTCATTTTGTAGGCTAGTTTCATGGTGAAGAGAGAAAAGAGTTTTTGGGAACAGGATCTTAAAATCAGCTGTGATCTCTCATGTGCAAGGGACCTAGTTTGCCCCCCCAATTTCTCCTATGATTCTGCAACAGCATTTGGATCAGCCCAAGACATCTGGATACATTGTCCTAATGAAACTTTCCTTCCTACTTGGAGGCATAGGACTCCACTGAACCTTTCTCTTTCAGTTGGCTGTGACTTCAGGGTACTAGGACATTGTAGGTTCAGGAGATCTTGAGGTCTCCTCTGTATCCCTATCCTTTTCAGCTCAATCTTCAATCTGAGTAAGCTGCTGTGAGAAGGAAGGGCCTGGCTTAGGATGTAGATTGTGCACTAAACCTCCCCTTCACCATACTGATCAACTGTGTATGCCTCAGTGAGGTGTAGCTGCTCTTTATTGGGAGTGGTCCTGTGGGGAGTCCTCCACCAGGGTATCCCATTGCCTTAATAATAGTATAAGTATGGTCCATTAGAATCAAGAGCCACTGAATTCAGTGAGGCTTGCTTCCAGCTGCAAGCGCATGGCACGACAGACTTAATTCTGTGTCAGTAAACTAAGATGACTTGCTAAACATACTCCATGGGTAAAAAAAAAAATCAATCTTGTTTCTCTCTTCTCCCACAGGATAAAGACCTGAAACAGTATCTAGATGATTGTGGCAATGTAATAAATATGCACAATGTGAAGGTAAGTATTGCCTCCTACTTGTCTGTCCATTTCGGCCTCTGGCACTCCTGTGGAGTCTATTTTACTGCGAGTACCTATACCAAAATGACTCATAAAGGCTCAGATCAGACTGAGATTCTACTTAAAGATTTGATACCAGTTTTGTTTGGTTTGCTTTCAAAAAGGTAATCATTTTACTCTGTTTCAGTATAAAGGGTATGAAAGGAAAGGGGAAAGCAGTCTTGTGGCACCTTTAACACAAATTTTAGTGTGAGCACTGATTAGAGTACAATATTCAAGACTCAAGTATAAATGCACATGTTGCATAGATGTGAGGGTGGGCTTAGAGTAGTTGTCATTTCTGTTGACATGGTCCTGAAAAGTTTTCAATGTTATGCATGTACAAATAAGTTCCAATTCCTAGTTCCCTCCTTCTCTATGTGTTTTTTCTTGCCCCTTTTTCCAGATACGTGTGTGTGTGTATGTATGTATATATTCATACTTTTAAAAAGTAAGATGTAGGGGTTGGCAACCCCCGCCAGATCCGTGGGCCGGTCCTGCCACTGATTGCTGCAGGCGGTACCACGGCGGCGGTGAGGAGGGCGGGCCGCAGACAGTGCGTCGCTGCCAGCGGCTTCCTTTAGTCCTGTGCGCGCCTGCAGGGCCGCGCACAGGTCTAAATATGAGTTTCTCCTCCTGGGGCTGGGTGGCCAATGGCTGCTGGCAGGGGATGGGCTGTTGGAGCTCCAACCTGCCCCCATTGGCCAGCCAGCCTCAAGAGGAGGAGCTCCCTGGACGGAGGCCACGGCTGATAGCCGTGGGCAAGGCAGGAACCTCCTCCTCCTTCCTGCCGTTCTCGCGGCTGCCAGACAGCCGCGGGCAGGGCAGGAAGGGGGCGGGGGTCCTCCTCCTCCTGGGCTCCCTGGCCTTTCCTCCGCCAGACCTCTCTCTTTCGGCCGAAGGGAAGAGCTGAAGGGAAGGGCCTGGGACGGGTGCCCAAGCCCTTCCCTTCGCCCTCCCTCTCCTTTGGCCGAAAGGGCCCCTTGGAGCCCGTTCGGCCGAAGGAAGGGACTGAGGAGGAGAGGG
>NC_056523.1:185692173-185699596 GCF_019175285.1 Sceloporus undulatus | reverse complement strand
TCCGCCCCTGGAGGGTGGAAGCTCCACCCCCCGGCTTCGGCCCCCCAGTTGTCAGAGGGACAGCAACCCGGCCCCTGGCTCAAAAAGGTTGCCTACCCCTAAAACAATAAAAATAAAGATTGTGTGCCGGTATGCGTGTAAACATACACACATACCAGCACACAATCTTTATTTTTATTACACACATACCGGCACTTTATTTTATTACACACATACCGGCACACAAACACATCATACAGTACACTCCTGATGTTCTGTTCAAAATTGACTTTTATCTAGCATCTAGGCAATCTTATTATTTTTAAGAATACACCCCAAATACTCATCCTATCTCCAAAATATCTTTACTACATACATACTGATCACTCTTGAGTCTGTCTGCATTTCCTCTACTCACACATCATGGTACAGTGAGGATATTCAGTGTCTGAGGGTTCTGTGTTTAGCAACTAACAATGCCCTCATGTTTTCTGATTAGATATGTGGCCTAGGTAAGGTCCATCCAGATATGGCATGAATCCTTTCAAACTTGGGAAAGGAATTAGAAATCATGTTTATTCTGGGGCAGAGTTCAATACCAAATGAAGCCACTGTTGGGCATTCCTATGTTAGCTGCATCAGGATGTTCCCTCAGAGACCCAGATCTCCAGTATTATACTATTATACCCAGTTCAGTTCAATAAGAATGGGTTGTATAGCTAATCTGTACGTTGTTCTTTGATACTTTTCTGGTTACATGGCCAAGATAGTGACTATGGTGCATTACAGACCGCCTAAAAGTGGCGGTCTCTCGGCGCTGCAGGTTGCTCCGCGAGGGATCCGCAGCGGCAAAAAGAATGGTGCTTCTTTTTGCGGCATGCTAATGACGCCGCAAGGCGCCAATGGCGCACTCGTGATGTCATTAGTGCTGCGCGACGTCCAGACGCTATCCGTCCGCCACATCAAGATGGTGGCGTCCGTGTGTACGGGTGCCACCATTTTGTACGGACCCAGTACATACTAGGGTTAGGGGCGTCAGGAAGTGACGCCCCTTCCTAACCCTAGTACGTCCTGGGGACGTACAGTCAGCCCTTCTTATACATGGATTTGTTATACACGGATTCAAGCATACACGGTTTGAAAATGTTCCAAAAAAGTATACATTTCAATTATCAAACCTTGATTTTCCATTTTTTATAAGGGACATCGTTTTCCTCTGCCATTATATTTAATGGGACTTGAGCATACACGGATTTTGTTATACACTGGGGATCTTGGAACCAAACACCAGCGTATAACAAGGGTCCACTGTACTATACGCCCGTCTGGAACGGGCCATAGAATCATAGAGTTGGAAAAGACCCCAAGGGCCATCCAGTCCAACACCCTGCCATGCAGGAACTCATAATCAAAGCACCCCCAACAGATGGCCATCCAGCCTCTGTTTAAAGGCCTCCAAGGAAGGAGATTCCATCACCCTTCGAGGGAGTGTGTTCCACTGTCGAGCAGCTTTTACTGTCAGGAAGTTCTTAATATTTAGGTGGAATCTCTTTTCCTCTAGTTTGAATCCATTGCTCTGGATCCTGTTCTCTGGAGCAGCAGAAAACAAGCTTGCTCCATCTTCAATATTACATCCAAATATTTAAACAAGGCTGTCATATCACCTCTTAACTTTCTCTTCTCCAGGCTAAACAAACCCAGCTCCCTAAGTCTCCTCATAGGGCATGGTTTCCAAACCCTTCACCATTTTGGTTGCCCTTCTCTGGACATGCTCCATCTTCTCAACATTCTTTATGTGGTCAATCCATTCTCAAACTGTTAGAAAAAGAAAGTGGTCTTATTAAAGAAGACTCCATCATTTTAGCAAATTGGCAAATGAGATGCATTTTTATGAGTCCATTCATTTTGTACAGACTGGATTGACTTAGTCATGCTTAAATTATATTCATTGAAGTTAGTGAGACTTAAGTTAGTCACAGTTTACTTGCTCCATTGATTTCAGTGGATCTGCTCTAAGTATGACTGAATTTGGATCTCACCTGTTCTCCTAGTTAATAAGAATATTACAAATGGCTTGCTGGGTCATGTGGCATTTCAATATGTTGAGAGCACTGGCTAGATACGGAAGGTTACTGAGTGGGGAGAATGAAATTTACCTAGGGAAACTCACTAGGGGTTTTTGTTTTCTGTCCCAGTTGTTCCTGTTCCAGCTACTGCGTGGCCTAGCCTACTGCCACCGTCAGAAGGTGCTGCACCGAGACCTCAAACCCCAGAACTTGCTAATTAATGAGCGAGGGGAGCTCAAACTAGCAGATTTTGGTGAGTCCAAATCAGCTGTCCATTCTTGCTGTGTAGAATACCTTTGGCTTTTGCTAACAAGTATATTTAGGGTTTTAATTTTTTTTTTTCTAGGATTGGCCCGGGCAAAATCAATTCCCACCAAAACCTACTCCAATGAAGTGGTAACACTGTGGTACCGACCACCTGATATCCTCCTGGGCTCTACAGAGTACTCTACACAGATTGACATGTGGTAAGGATTTGGTTAATTGCTTCAACCTGGCTCTTATCTCTTACCCTTCAGTGGCTGCTACAGTATGTGTGTGTCGGGGGTGGGGGCTATTTAGAAGAGACACAGTGTTCCCTGAATGTCCCTTCCTGGTATTTTTCTTATTCTCAATGTATATGTCAAGACTCCTTCATAGCCCTGTGGAAATTCACATTCTTTCTTGGTGGTTTAAATTTGCCTATTAGTGGTGGTGGTGGTAGTAATAGCAGCAGTAGTAGTAATAATAAAAAGAGAAGCAGCAGCAACAGCCTGGAGTAAAATCAGTTGTTTTAATAGTCTGTGCATACATCAGTGATCTCCTGAGCTTGACATACCCTTCACCCCACTGACCCTCCTTCAAATTCCAAAGATCTTTTCTTTTTTTTAAATACATTCATATCTTCCTCACTTTTTTTATATCCTGTCTTTTTCCCAGGCTGGGACTCAAGGTAGCTTACAGAATACAAGAATGCACTTACAGTTAAAAGCATATAAGATGAAGAGTAAAACAAGATTAAGTAACAACTGACTTAAAATCAATTCAACTCTTCCTTTAAGACAGATTAAAAACAGTACAGCACCATAAATATTTTTTGTTGAAAACAGTTTTCAAAAGCTTGGTGGAAAAGAAAGATCTGCAGCCACAGAGAAGGCTTTCTCCCGTGTTCCCACCAGCCATGGCTGTGAAGGCAGTGAGATAGAGAGAAGTGCCTCTCCTGCAGATCTTAGAGCTTGGGCAGATACGGTCTTTTCCAAAAAAAAAAAAAATCAGCCTCAGATCCATTTTACCTGAAAAAATTACTCCAGTGGGCATCATTTAGCCCAGGGGTAGGCAACCTTTTTGAGCCGGGGGCCGGGTTGCTGTCCCTCAGACAACTGGGGGGCTGAAGCCAAAAAATTAAAAATTTATTTTAAAAAAAAAAATTAAATATATAAATAAACCAGGACAAATGTAGGACAAAATTTTCAAATGGAAGACACTTTTTTTAAAAAAATGGAGGACACGTGAAAAAATTTGCTGATTTTTTAAAAAATGTTAATATAAATGCATGTTTCTGAGGCTTCTATAGACAATTGCCCCCCAAAGGCCCCGGCGGCAATCGGCGGCAGGACTGGGCTGGGGCCGGTCCCAAGGCCTTGCCGGGCCGCATCCGGCCCATGGGCCACAGGTTGCCTACCCCTGATTTAGCCTTTTAACACTATTTCAATCCCAGTCCATTCTTAATAGCAGACAGTCACATCCCAGATGACCTGGAAAAGATTTAGCAATCTCCAAAATGTTACTTCCAGTTCCTTGAAAATGGCTTCCACTGACTTCCCCCCCTCCACTGATATTGGAGAAATTTGGGGGAAATAGCCCTCCAGTCTTCAGAGCTCTAAGAAAAGGTGCAGCTCATTTTCTGTTTTGTCTGTTTTTTGAAGCAAAACCTGAGGCTAGTTGAGTTGTTTAGTAATGTTTGTATTAACCAGTGTGTTGCAAGCTCACAACAGGAGAAGACACCTAACAGAATAAGGAGGCTGATGCTAGAGGCAAACAGATTGATGGCCCAAATCAAATAGCCACTGATTCCTTATAAAATGCTGTCTAGGTTGTGTCAGCCATTTCTCAACAGTGCCAGTCAGCTTTGCTGGGCCTCAAAAAACAACTTCCAGGAACTGGGAGTGCGCTGTAGAACACAGTCCGCATTCTTCAGTGGGTATACATGACAAGAGAAGTTCATTAGTGGTCAACAAACAGGGTGATGTGTGAACTATGACTTGTTTCCACATAAAGATTTGTGTATGATCAGCTTCCAAGGAGACTCAAGCTTCCCTACAAGGCTCTTTGAAACCATTGCTTTATGACAATTTTACCCAGTCTTTCTTGATCCTAACAGATGTTTTGGACTACAGCTCCCATCAGCTTCAGCCAGCATGGCCAATGAGTCTTTGGCAGTGGTAGTTGTAGGCCAGAACATCAGGAAGGACCCGAGTTGAGAAAGGAGTTTGCTGATTCTCATTTAACAGGGGCCTTTCTGGGGTAAATCCAAAAAGACGTGCCTCTGTCTCAGTGGGGGCTAGATCATACTGGTGCCATAGGGCAGATTCTAGAATATTCCTTAATCATCCCGGGATATGCAGGAATTTTCTGCCAAATGCAAAGGTTTCATTGCTGAGGTGTTGGAGCGCCACAGCAGACTCGTGATGGAAAGGGTTCTTTGGAAGTGTAGAGTTTGAAATGTGCTGCCTTGTAAACATGCTGTTAGTGTAATAGGTGTGGCTGAAAATGCTCTAAATAAATCTTTGTCAGTGTCTGTTTAAAATCAAAATTTACCCACATTTTATACAAAGATCTGAATTTTGTTATCTGTCCAAAATGATGCAGTCTAAGCACATTTTTGTATATTTGCATAATTCTGCTTCTGGTTGTCATGGATGGGACAAAAGATTGTAGAGTGCTGGATCTCCACCTTCAGTGGCCATTGGGAACCTCTGTTATTTCTTGAATATCAGAAATAACATTAATTTTTTTTAGAACAGCTAAATATGTGCTGATTTGTTGTTGTTGTTGTTGTTATTATTATTATTATTAAGCTTTATTTATATAGCACTGTAAATTTACACAGCACTGTACATACAATCTTTTAATTAGACGGTTCCCTGCCCTCAGGCTTACAATCTAAGAAGACATGACACAAAAGGGGAAGGGAGTGGAGGATGGAGCCAGATGCTTTCTGAGAAGGGCTCAGCTCCTTTGGGGAGGCCTGATGGGATTGGCCCACCCCTCTCTCCCTCAGAAGCCAGGATGGAGCCAGATGCCTTCTGGGAAGGGTTCATTTCCTTTGATTAATATGCATGATGTATTCCATTAATGGGGTTTGATGTTTCTGAGATCAAGATATTTTTGGACAGAATCTGAGATCATGCTTTTTAAAAAACTAATTTTTAAATAGAAAAGGTACTGGGGTAAGTCACCAAGAGGATTCCAGTCAAAGTAACTGAGGCTGCTGTCACGCTGCAGAATTAATGCAGCTTGACACCACTTTAACTGCCATGGCTCAATGCTGTGGAATCCTAGGATCTGTAGTTTTGTGAGATATTTAACGTCTGTTAGCATTCTGGTGCTTCAGCAAGTTGCAAATCCCAGCATTCCATAGGATGGAGCCATGGCAGTTCAAATGGTTTCAAACTGCATTAATTCTGAAATGTGGCAGCAGCTTCAGAGTCAAATGACTGACAGAAGTAAGACATAAGAATTAATGAGTATATTTTACACTACAAATGAAGGTCCTTGCTAGTTTTTTTGCTGCTGCTGAGTCCTGCTAATCTCTGCATCCTCTCTCTCTCTGTGCACATAGGGGTGTGGGCTGCATCTTCTATGAGATGTCCACAGGACGGCCGCTGTTTCCAGGCTCCACAGTTGAGGAGCAGCTGCACTTCATTTTTCGGATATTAGGTACAATCCAGGCAAGGGCACAGTTGCTGACAAATAAGTGAAGGGGTGGGAGGGTCATAGCACAGGCTGCATTAAAGATTCACAACAACTGTTGTAGGTGGCTTTGCCCCACTCAAACAGTCAGTTGGTAAAGGAAAGGGCAAAGAAGTTGAACATACATTTATTCATTTTAAAGAAAATGATGTTGAATGTCATTACAATATTTTGTTGAAAGTGTTCTGTCCTTTTCAATTCAAAGAAAGGAGGTTATATAATTGTAATCATCATTGTGTTCATCCAAGATATTCTCTGTCTCCATTGAAAATATAGCACAGTAGGAAAAAGGAAAGAAGGGAGAGGAGAAAAACAACAAACTTAATGCTCCAGATCTTAAAGTAAACAGACACAAATAGTCTGTTAACTTTAAAATGTAGCTGGTATGTCAGCTGTTCAGGGAGAGAGGTGACAAGAGGAGATGTTCTTCTAGCAGGGCCAATGAAATGGCCCTGCTTCTCATCTCTCCTTCTGCTCTACAGTATGATGGAATGGCTGCTCCTGAGTGATGTGATAGTAAGGCTGTGACAATACTATTTGGAGATCCAGTGTAGTGTAGAGAGTTCAGTGTTGCAGTAGGACAGTGTAGTGTAGAAAGATCAGGATTCAAATCCTAAGGACACCCACTGGGTAACCTTAGGAAAGTCACACTCTCTCGGCCTCAGAGGAAAGATATGGCAAAAAAAATCCCTCAGAAAAGTCTTGCAGAGAAAAAATCATGATAGGTTTGCCTTAGGCTTGGGGTCACCATAAGTCAGAAATTACATGAAGGCACATGATGACAAAATTCTCCTTAAAAGCCCCATTTCCCTAGTAGGCAGCGCTCTGTTCCACAGTTGTTGCCTTGCTGGTCCCATGTTTGCAGCTTTTCCAATCTCAGTTCTTCTTTTCCTGCATTGTCAGGGACACCCAATGAAGAGACGTGGCCAGGAATCTTATCCAATGAAGAATTCCGAACCTATAATTATCCCAAATACCGTCCTGAGGCCCTGATTAACCATGCCCCTAGGTAAGTGTTGCCATGGCCTTAATAGGATGTGGTGCTCTCTAAAAGCCAAGAATCCAGATTATCACTACTGAATAGAGAAGGGCCTGCTGTGCCTTCTTTCTATTTTTTTTCTAATTTTGCAGAGAAATAATATAATAAATGTTGAATATGTTGATTCTTCATGCTCTCACAGTTTCAAGTATTTTTGTGACCTTATCACGGGTCAGCAACCTCCGGCCCGCGGAGGCCTTTCGGCCAGACCCTGGCTGCTGCTGCCGCCGCTGCCGATTGTGGCTTTTCACTGCTCTGGGCGCCGCCATTTCCCCCCAAAATGGCGGCAAAGTCTCGCACAACCTTCCCCGAGGTCACGCGAGACTTCGCCACCATTTTGTGGGGAAAATGGCGGCGGCCTAGAGGCGAAGTCTCGCACGACCACTAA
>NC_056523.1:185681046-185689173 GCF_019175285.1 Sceloporus undulatus | reverse complement strand
TTTGTTATACACAGGGGATCTTGGAACCAAACCCCAGCGTATAACAAGGGTCCACTGTAGCTGATTTTCTTTCCCTTTTAACTTCTGTTCTCTCTTTGCATTCTGGGAATTACATTGACTAGCATTCATAGCATAATTGTGAAGATGGCATAAAGCTATAAGATGGGAGTGGATTCCTGGTACCTTCTGGCCTAGGCATCCAGTCAAGGCCTCCTAGGGTTTTTCCATCTGAAGACAATATTCCTTATGCACTTCTTCTGTCACCCTTTCTTGAGCAAAGAAAGCTGCCACAGGAATCTTTAACCTTCTCCTTCCCCAGATGTAGGCTCTTTCAGACTTCTTGCATCCTGTGCCTCCTTTTGCTAACTTCCATCCATCAGAGGCATGGGAAGGAGGGACTCAAGGTGTCTTAGATGAGGGACCTGCCCACATGGTGGTGTTCTCCCTAAGGAGGGCGTGAAAGGAGCATTGGTCTTTGCTCCACGGGGTAGAGTCAGGAATGTTGCTGGCCCTCTGGCTCAGTTCCAGATATCCCTTGGTTAAAAATGACTTGCTGACCCAGGGTAAAAAAGTGTACGGCACATTCCAAGAGCTTTAAAGATGGTTAGCAGCAGCCCCAGGAACAGGGGCTATATTTCTTTCAGAAGATCTCACCTTTACTTCCTTCCCCCACCCCAATCTCTTACAGGCTGGACAACGATGGGGTGGACCTTCTGGGAAAGCTGCTGCAGGTGAGAGGTCTTGTTTGAGTTTAAGGGCTTAGAGTCCTCTTTCTTCTCCTCTCTTTCCTGCCCTTCCCCATCTCCTTTTTTTCCTTTGAAACGCAGAAGCTTTCCCTGTCAACTGCTTCATCTGTACTGCAAAATGCAGTTTGACATCACTTTAATTGCCATGGCTCAATGCTGTGGAATTTCAGGATTTGTAGTTTTGTGAAATATTTAGCCTTCTCTGTCAGAGAGTTCTGAGGCCACAAAAAACTACAAATTCCAGGATTCCATAGAATAGAGCCATGGCAGTTCAAGTGGTTGCTAACTGTATTAATTTTGCAATATGGCAGCACCTAAGGTGAACATTAATGGGCATATTGTTTTGGAGCGGGGGTTGGCAAAGTGCGATCATGGGCCTTCATATGCCTCAGCTAACCAGATTTCTTTTGGGGGGGGGGTGCAACAGCTTCACAGTCTCAACTTGTCCTTTTATCGTCCAAAAAAAAAGGGGGAGGGAGATGACATACCTCTCCTGGGAGCCTATAGCAAATGTACAGTTTATTCATGACAACCAAATACAGGTTATAGCCATCAAATTACAAAAATAATTAAAATCCTTTAAAACTTCCACAGTCAATTAGCTCTATAACATATAGAGCAAATATGTTTACACTAAAATTATAAAAAATATTTCATATAAAAATATATCACAATTTCCCATACTCAATTCAAATGTTTTCTGCAGATTCCCATGCAGGCCTTGATCCTCAAAATCTAATCTAAATTTAGCTGCTTTCACAGCAAATCTGGCAGTGTTGAATATAACAGACTTAGTTGTATTAGCTAACAAGTAAGTGATTTTCTCCAAGTCATTTTGGTTAGCTACAGGTTCTAAACGTCTCTTCAGAAACTTATTTCTTGGGGTTTTATATATCCTACAATGTAGCATATAGTGTATGGTGTCTTCAATATCTCCACTTCCACAAATGCAAGTACGCTGCTCCTTGGGCATCTTTTTATATTTCCCTTCAATGTAATTGGTTTTCATTGTCTGGAATCTTAGGGTTATACAAGTCCTATGAAGAAGAGGTTGAGTTATTTCTGATAAATATTTTTCCTCTCAAAAACATACTTTTGGAAAAGGGAAACTAGTAGAGAAATTTGAAGCTCTAATGACATTAATATCCCTCAGAGCATAATGCTCTTTCATCCTTTCTTTGATGAGTTTCCTATAGCAAATGCAATTCAGCTTTTAAATAGGTTGTAGAGGTTGCATGCATTATTTAACATTAAAAATACACATTTTTCAAAACTGTAAGTATATTTCCAGACACTTCCAGTTTTGTTTCATTTGTCCCTTTTTGGGAGGCTGTCTGCCTTCTCCTGAGGATCTCAGGAACAGAATAATGGGCCCCAAATCCGCTGCTGTCACTCTCTGCTATTTTAGAAGTATTTTAGAAATATCAGGAATAAAAATGAAATGGATGACAAGTAGGCCTGTCCTGCTTGCCTCAGTGGCCTAAAGATCCAGAATTTTCTGCAAATACAATATAATGGCTTTGACCGGTTGAAGTCATTTGTGCTAAGAGAAACCACTGCGGAACTAACTTTTTGGAATAGCCTGTGTAGTGCAATACTTGAAGTCTAGCAATATCTAGGTTTAAACTCTCACTGAGGCACGAAATTCAGGGAAATTCTCTCTTTGCCTGAACTGCTTTGCATGGATGTTGTGGAAATTAAATGGCAAGGAAGAAGAGCCATAAATGATCAAAATCTGATATCCATTTGTGTGTAAATAAATACTGTTCAGTGGCATTCAGTGGATCTGTTTTGGAACAGGGAGATCATACAGAAGTAGTTGCTCTTCATTTCCCAAACTTCTTGGACAACCCACAAGTTCCTAA
Source organism: Sceloporus undulatus (assembly GCF_019175285.1). Classification (NCBI taxonomy): domain Eukaryota; kingdom Metazoa; phylum Chordata; class Lepidosauria; order Squamata; family Phrynosomatidae; genus Sceloporus; species Sceloporus undulatus. The sequence continues at coordinate 185,686,562 of NC_056523.1, read as the reverse complement.
TGCTAACAACAATAACAACAACAACAATAAAATTTGATTTCTTTCTTACCTGTCCCCAAGGCTCAAAGCCGGGTACAACATAAATTGTAAGTCAGAAAACTGACACGAAAAAACTTAGTTGACTTATCCATGGATCAATGTAAGTACAGTGGAACCTCGCCATACGCGGGGGATCCGTTCCGGATCCCGCCGCGTATGGCGATTTCCGCCTATGCTCAAGCCCCATTGTAAACAATGGGGCTCGTGCACGGCAGTGCGGAGGTGCGCGGGGCACAACGGGCACGTGCACCCATTCAACTGAATGGGACGCGCTGCCCCTTCTGCCCCGCGCGCGCCCAGCGGCTTGAGCGCGCATGCTCAAAGCCGCTTATAAAAAGGCCGCGTATGCGGAGGCCCCACTGTACTGTAACTTAACTCTTATTTGAAAACAGGAACTATCTCCTGGTGAAAGGCAAGAGTGTAATCTGTCCTGGGAGCACTGACCTCCCTCTACTCTCTTACCCATCCAGCCTTTAGTGTGAGCATAAACAGTTATGCCTGCTGGAATTTTGTGAGTTCTTTGGCACTGTTTTCCTTTGCTTCATCTTTTTGATCTTTTGTTATATGCCCCTAAATTTTAACTTTGGCTTATCCATGGGTCATATCAAAATCCATAATTTAGGCCCCAAAACATGCCCTAAATTTATAAATAAGGTCAGCTTATAGTCGAGTATATATGGTAAATTAAAACACATAAACATAAGATTAAAATGACTATTACACATTAAAATAATCCAGATTAAAATATACCATTTTAAAGTTCATAGTTTAAAATCATCTGAGAAGTTCCAATCTGGATGGTGGGCAGTGCAAAGTGGAAAGATCTTGTCTCAACCCTTTTTGAACCTGTTTCCAACCCCAGCTCATTTCATAGGCTTTGTACTAGCCTTGGGGTTTTTCCTCCCCTTTTCAAATAGGTCTGGCAACTTGTGCTCCTCTAAGACAAGCACAGTCCATCAGCCATGCATGGCAGCCTGTCAGATGTATCTCCAGGTTTTTATTTTGTTTGTTGGTTCTAATGGGTGGCTGGCTGCATGAAAGTGCAAAATCAGGATGGCAGTTAATCATCAGTCGTAGGACATAGCTGTGGTCGAGTGTTGGTTGATAGTGATATTCAGTGCTGGATATCTTTGGGCTCTGGTTCTTCTTACTCCTTTTTGGTGCCCCCCCCCCCCCAGTTCTCCATTTACGTCTATGACATGTATGGGAAACACCTTGGCTTTCCAGAAAGTAGTGGACTGCAGCTTTAGCCTCAGCCAGGTTAGCCATTGGTGAAGGACCTTGGGAGGTTCAGCAACATATGAAAGGCTGCATGATTCCTCAGCCCTACTGTAAATACTGGATGTTATGTCTTCTCCCACTCTCAACCTTCTTCAGTATATTAGAGGAGCTACAGCACCTAGTAGTACTCTGTGTTGCTACCCTTTCCAGGGGGCAAATTCACACCAGTGAGCTCTCCTGGAAATGTGCATATTCTTTGCCCGTATTTCTTGGGTGGAGTCATTCTGGCTGAGGGCTCTCCTTCTGGGTCACATCTCCCCTGTTGAAAGGAGGATAATCTTGATTTTTTTTGTTTTCTAATTAGGGAGTGCCACAGGTTTTCCAGTCTAAAACAATCAAACCCTCCCTGACATAACTGAACTCATGGTCAGTAACTTCTTATTTTTTCCCCTGGTTGGAATGAAGCCCATACAATGATTCTTTTCACAAAAGGTAACCAGAGTGTCTTTCTGTTTTGAGGTCCCTGTGGCTTAGTTTGGGGTGGATTGTGGCAATATGCCTTTTGTTTCGACTACACCTTTCAGAATCCCTCAGTCAGAATAGCTGGGGATTCTGGGAGTTGTAGTCCGCGAAGTAACCTTTCCAAGCTCAATTCCTGTGTTGAAAATGACTTTCCTTGTGGGATGAGGTGGGAGGGTTTGTGACTCAGAGCTTGATTTCTTTCTCTCCCTCTCTCTTTTCTCTGCCCAAATTCAGTTTGAAGGCAGGAAGCGGATCTCTGCAGATGAGGCCATGCGGCACCAGTTCTTCCACAGTCTGGGAGAGCGAGTCCTCAAACTCCCAGACAGTAAGTGCAGGCTGAATGAGGAGGAAGGGGGGGGGGGGACAATGTTGGGGAGTATTGGGATGGAGAAATGAGAGCATGCATTTAACAGACTGGGATGGGGTGCTGACTGAGTCTGTATGATAAGAAACCATTTGCGGGGCAAGGGGATCCTGCTTGTAGGGCTTCAAGCTTTAACTGGCCGAAGTTTAACTCAGCTGAAGTTTGGATTGATGATTGTTGGGGGCAATTTTTAACACAAAGAGATTTTCTTAAACAAGTAAATATATATCCACACAAATAAAATAGACATTACAATAACAACAATAAAAGAAACAATGGCATGTAAAGATTACAATAACACATTATGGTAAAAAAAATCAAACAATAAAAAGACCTCCTAATTTATACTTTACAGTTAATTATTGTCTAGTTGTTAAATCACTTATACTACTACTCATTTATTTAATAAACTTCTATCTTATCTACATTATTTTAATCTTCTTTAAAAAGAAAAAAAAGAACCTGTCTTTATATTATTCCAAAACTATATATTATACAATCACATTCTTCAGCTTTTTACTCTTAATCGTATATTCTTTGGTATATCATATGCCCACAGATTGACTAGGGTTAAGAGTTCAGGTCACATTTGCTTATTTTTGAAGCTGGCTTGCTTTTTATGGCTTAATGAAACAATATATTCAAGACTGGAAGCCTGCTGCCAAGAGTTGGGTGGTTAGTTAAATATGTGAATTTCTGCACCACACCCCACAGCTTATTTACCCTCAATGTTCCCTTATGGTTGACAGAGTCACAGTGTTCCAGTGAGGCAATTTTCTTCCCTCTGAGCCACTGTTAAAGGGAGAGGAGTCTTCTCAGGATCTAAGCCTGTCAACCCTATATACCCTTTGCTGTTCTAGCCCACAGTCACTCATTTCACTCATTTGCCCTTCTCAGGTGCAGGTATCTCATTCCACTGCTTGTTGTTGTATGCCTTCAAGTTGTTTTCAATTTAAGGTGACCCTATCATGGAGTTTTCTGACAAAATTTGTTCAGAGGGAGTTTGCCTTTATCTTCTTCTGAGGATGAGAGTGTGACTTGCTTAAAGTCCATTGCTTGCCCTGCTAATTTATTTCAGCCCTGCTGTGGCCCTTCTTCAGTTCCCTACTTTCTGGGACCTTATTGCAGTAGATATTGCCATCCTTCTGTTCATTGCTCTTCCTTACCCAGGGCTTGTGTCAGTTTTTATATCAATCAGTTGAGATTTACGTATTGACCTTGTTGTTGTTGTTGGGAGATTTGTTCTCTGGAAAGCTGAGATATTTGTAGACATTCCATATGAACATGTCACCTTCATATGTACATACTAATGCCCTTTTGTTCTGTCTGTGAGTGACAGCAAGATTTGGTTTATGTTACTTTTCCCTCAGGATTTTAAAAGATACTCTGAAACGGTGATATGCAAATATCGACCTTTGATTAACACATGTAATTAAGTAACGAAAGCCAAATGATTAATCCAAGAGAACTAATGAGCTGAAATGCTTTTCCCATCTTGGCTTGCTTTGAATACCAAATCTTGTTGTGAAAAACAGTCAGCCTGCCTTATCCACAGATTCAACCAACCACGGCTTGAAAATCGGAAACACCAACAACTTGATGTCATCATTTTATATGATGGACACCATCTTACTGTGATACTGTATATAATGGGACTTGAACATCCTCAGATTATGGAACCAAACCCCAGCGGATACCAAGAGCCCACTGTACATATTTCAGGCTTATGTTGGAATAAAAATTCACACATTTGAAACTGATAAATTTGAAAAATTAGTTGAATGTTTAAACAGCCTCCTAAATCCTAACCCTTCCCCAGCTGGTAAGGTGATTTAAGACAGAGGAAGTAAGACACAGATTAGTTTGAGTTTCTAAGATGAGGTACATTAACGTTTCTGAAGCTTTCCCCCAACAAATTGAATTGAGTTGCAATTCAAACACTTGCTTGCAGTATCTTTTAGGCTAGTGGGCCTGGAAAAGGGCCTTGTTTCACTTGCTTTGTGTTTCTTCCTGTTCCTCTCTTCCTCTTGCAGCAACGTCAATATTTGCACTAAAGGAGATTCAGTTACAGAAAGAGACGGGGCTGAGATCGGCTTCCCTGCCTGAATCTGGTGAGAAACGACTGCCCATCAGCAGGAGCCCTGCCCTTCTTTCCATTAGCCCTACCCACTGGGAATTAAATCCCATCTACTTGTGTTCCAGCCTTTTCCCCAGTCCTTTCCAACCATCCATTGCTGTTTTATGAGAAAAACACTGAAGTTAGGGGTAGTCCTTTCAGGAGGTTGAGGTGAGTGGCAGTGCTGAAAGGATTCAGGAGGTTGAGGTGAGGCAGCCACCAGTGGCAGTGCTGAAAGGAGAGAGACTCCAGCATGGGACCTGGCTCTCATTCCTTTTACTGAGCTTGTCCAGAACTTCTCAGTGGCTTATGCCTGTGTGACTCTCCAGAGGTTGCAGCTGTCAGCATTCCTCAGCATTGGCTATGCTTGCTCGTGCTGATGGAACTGGCAGTCCAAAAACATCTGGAGAACTACACATTTTCCAGCCCCTTGCCTATATATTAATGGGTGGGTGGATTTCAACAGGTCATTGGGATATTCTGAACAAAACCCTCTTCGTCTTTACTGTTCCAATCAGTAAGTTCTGCTACTCAGCTCCCCACTCTGAAAGTGCCACCTGTTCCTTAACAGCCTCTCTTGACTTCTCACCTCCCAAAGATTTTTGTGATGGGGAACTGTTCTTGTCCTACTTGCTAGGTCAGCTGTCCAATCCCCCCCCCCCATAGCCACCCTCTGCGGCTGTGCAGTGAACGGTCTCTCCTTTCCCACAGGCAGCGCCTCGTTCCGGGTAGTGGACACTGAATTTTAGCCACCAGGTCAGGTATCTGTGCCCCTCCTCACCCACCCTTCCATCAGCACCCTTTCCCGTTCTCAGCATGAAGAGCTGGCATCCTTCCTCTCCTTTCTCATCAGCACATGGTTGTAGTCCTTTTGACACTACCTCTCCTGAGGTCTTGCCTGGATACATACCCACTTGTAGGTGCTGTATCTTTTGAAAATCAGAGGCTGGGAGAGAGAGGTCAAGTATTGGATGAAGGGAGGGAGCATGTCGAGCTCAGTGGCCTACTGACAGAACTGAGAAATTTAGAGAGTTGCTTGTTCATTTGCAAGGAACTCCTTGGTAATGGACGAATAGGCAAGCCCTTCTCTTTCAGATGTCAACCCCCAAAAACCTGTAGTAGAGGGAGTGTAGCAACAATGTAATTTAAAGAAGAGTGATAAAGCGTTCTTAAGATTTTACATGCAAAACATATATGTATGATACAGAGAACTGTAACTTTAGGAAGCTCAAATCATAATGGAAGTACTGAGTA
>NC_056523.1:185607752-185681036 GCF_019175285.1 Sceloporus undulatus | reverse complement strand
TTCTTAGATACAGAACCAAACTGACAGGTGGGAAAGGACATACTGAAGGATGGTGAAGTGGGTGAAGGAAAGGGGACGGCATTTCTTAGATACAGAACCAAACTGACAGGTGGGAAAGGACATACTGAAGGATGGTGAAGTGGGTGAAGGAAAGGGGACGGCATTTCTAGAGGTGGGACAAGAGCAAAATCCATCCTGCCCCATAACTCTTTACTATTTTTCTGCAGTGAATGGGCAGAACGGACGACCGAGCCTGCTGCTTTGAAGGCCACAGATACAGGCTCCCAGAGAAAGGGGGCAGAAAAGAAACCAGTTCCCCATCACCACCCTGCGGGCATACCCACGGTTGGGCGGCTTCTTTGTATTGAACTGTGGAGTGTGGACTTGTGTTGGGATTTTTTGCAAGGCTGAAGGAGGAGGTCACTGCGCCCTGGTCCAAGGAGATGCATGACTTGCCCCCTGTGTGGATGCCCCTCTACTGCTGGGACAGACTTTCTCCTTCTCATATTCTCTCTCTCACACACACACACGCAAACATGGGGTTTCATTTTATTTTTTAAGTTTTATTTTTTCAATGCAATATTATAAATATTATATTTGAAAATATCTAGGAAGAGAGACATCCGCTGCCCTAGCCTCACTGGGTGTGGGGTGTGTACAGTATTAACTACAAGGGAGCAGAACAACAACCCCCCACCCCACTCCAATCCCAATTGGGGCAGGGAAAGAAACAGAAGAGAAAGGAAGAAGAAGCACAGGGGCCATTATATCTGTGGGTCCATTGTCCTGTGCTCTCGATATGTCCAGGGACACTGGCGTTTCCTTGGAATTTTGGAAGATGGTGGATCTTTATTTCATATGAAATCTCTCCCACCCAACTCATTACAATTGCCTTCCCATGAACCTGGGGTGGCAGTTCTGATGTGGATGCTTGTTTAAGAGACTTGATGTACGGCAGGTGTTCCTTAGTGGACTCTCTTGAGTCTTCTGGGAATATGGCCCATCTTTTCCTTCAACCCTCCTCTTCAGCTGTTGGGTTCTTCATCCAAGTGATTTTACTGTTGCCAGCTGTCCCCCTGTTCTGCAGGATGTTTCAGCTCAGGTAGACAGCCCTCCTCCCCCCCCCTCAATTTTCTCCTTGCACCAAAGCCAAGTCTCTCATTTTTGTCTCTTGTATGTCTTCCATAGGTCCCAATTCACACCTTGCTTGGGCTCTTCTCCACACATTTAGTTGGCACTGCCCATCTCAGCTGAGTTCCTCTTGATCAACAACCATGCCTCTTGCATTACTTGCTTAGCACTCAGGGTTTGCACTTACACAATTCCTTTGCCTTTGCAGACATTACCCATAGGGAATGTAGGCACAGGCCCCAAGTGGAAGAAGTTCCTAATGGATCATGTCTTGTTCCCCACCCCACTCTTTTCATAGTTCATTTTTAATAATACTCACCCAGGCTTTTCTCTGATGTTATGGCATTTAGTTGGTTTTCATGCAAATGCTCACCTTACACTTTTCTTGATCCTTACTCCAATTATTCTTGAATTTGCCATACTGGCCCTTGGCAATATTACCACCTTGACCTAGCCTATGACAGCTTTGCTTTGCTGCTTCTCAGTCCTTGCTCAAAAGGATTGTGTCCCTTCACCTTTATTCCCTCCTGGATCAAAAAAATAAATCAGCATCTGTTGTGAGGTTACTTAGCCACCACTCCACCCTCACATCCCCAGGGCAATCCTTACCCTCTGGAGAGCTGTGCAAGGGTAAATGAGTCCTCAGCTCAGTCCTCTTAAAGGATAACCAATTCCTGTCCAGGGCTCCATCAACTTACTCCCTGGGTATCAGCTCCAAAAGCCCTGTTCCTGAGTCTTTCCTCGAAAGACTTTGTTGCCCTTGGTCTTCTGTGTCATCCTTTGCAACCTGTAAGCCACAGCTCCTCAAAGTAAGTCTGTAAGCCTTTAACCTTTAGACCAACCTTTCCCAAGCTGGCACTCTTCAGACATTTTTGTACTAAACTTCTCATTACCATAGCTATGGAGGCCAGTAGATATTAGAAGTTGTGCATTATCTTGGGGATTGTTGATTTTAGACATACAGATCCCCAAAGAATCCTACCTAGACTAGGAATCCTGAAAGAAATTGGCTCCCTTTCTTCAGTAGGTTCCTGAAAAAGAAATGCCTGCAACCCTTGTCCCTAACTTAAATAATTAAGGAACCAGGATTGTTCCTTTCAGCCCAGGGCACAGATACCTGGGTATATGGACCTGAAGGATGAGAATACAGATCTTTCTTCTTATATGTGTATAATCAAGATGGTACCCAAACATCCTCCCTTTGATTACAACCAATATATATATATATATATATACACACACACACACACACACACACACAATGTGTTTGTGTGTATATATGTACATATGTAACCATTTTTATATGCAGCATGATGCACTTGTAAGGCTAAAAAAAATCCCCACCCCAGCCCCTGATGAGAGCCATAATATTAATATTGTTATTACTAATTATCCTCAGGCAACATAGGATGTTTGACGGTGCCTCCTCTATAGAGGACATGCAGAAACATAGCCCACTTTGTTTATAGGATGCAAAGAATTAGCAGCGCAGGGCCCAGCTTGGCACTCAGGTGCAACTGCCCCTTGTAGTGGAAAAATCTGAGGCAAATCTCAATGCCTGATCTGATACCAAAGGATAGCCACGGTGAACAAGCTGAGGAGAACTAATGCTCAGGGGATAATAGGGTTGTGTTTATACAAAAGGGTCTTAAAAAGGAAAAAAGGCCAGTCTCTTTTCCATTCAACAGACAACCACAAAGGGTCTCTTTTTGCCCAACAAGCTGCCTGCATGACCCCCAGTCCCTGCCTGGTCGCTCCAAACCCTGGCCTTCCAATTCTTTTCTTTCTGTTTACTCTCTAGTTTGCACCTTACAACTTGAAGAGCTTGCATTAGGTGGGCTTGTTTGCTGATCCCATAATCCCAATTGTCTTCTTCCTACCTAGAACTTTCTTTTCACGACTTGGCTTGTGAATGCAAAAGGTCTCCCTGTCTCAAGCTTAAATGCCATCTCAAGCTTTGAGTTTTCAACTCTGCTTCCAACAGGAGCTTGCCATGAAAAGGATATGTCTTTTTGTTGCTCCTTTTCCTGCACTCCATTATACAGACATAACGTTTAACCTGGTTTAGTTTATCAGTAGCCATAGTTTGTGGCCTTAACACTGATTAAGATTTCAGGTGTAAAAGTGAACCCATAATAGTGTTTGCCAAGCTAAATCCTGTTTGAGCATGTCTTGAGGAGGCATTAGAAAGACTGAAAAGATGGGAGAACTGCCTTAACCATGGGTTACTTGAAGCAGAGACAATGAGGTAACTGTGAGTAATACAAAGCATAAATTGTAAGACCCATTTTAAACCATGTTTGCAGCCATTCCTTACTTGTAAGTATCAGCTTACTTGCGTGTACCAAAAGAAAAACACTTAACCATGGTTAAGGACGACAAACTATGGCTAATTGTCATGTCTATATAGGGCTGGTTTGAATTCCTGTTATAATGTCATCTGAGTGAAATAGTGCGGAAACATTGGTCAAGATATATGGTGCTGTTTTTTGGGGGCCAGAATCCAATATGGCTTGGCTCATGAAACTATTTCCTATTTCATGTGTTGCTGGAAGAGAAGAAATGGGCATTCTAGAGTACAGAGGAAAGGTAGCAAAGGTGGATATGTGAGATACTCCTGTTCTGCAAACAGAAATTTGTTTTGTCCTGAGTTGTCGGGTCTTAAGACACTGATAACTATGGGGATTGTAGTTTGGGCCGGGTGCTGAAGTATTGGTCCACACCTGAGGAGAAGGATCATCCAGGTGTGAGAGGGAAACCGAAGATGGCCTCTTGGACAATGAATGTACAGAGGGTCTGGACTTTGTTGGTTGAGGGGAAAGGGGAGAAGCCTAGAATTGGTTTCTGAACTGGAGGTGATCAACCCACTCTTTCTTGCAGCCAACAGCAACCCTGGAGTGGATAATCATTAGCATGTGGGATGGATTACTCCATGCGCTTCCAAGCCCCACCCCTCCTTTCACAGAATAGTGGTGGAGTTCAAATGTCCTGTTTTGGAAAAAGGAAACCCCTCCCATTTTTGAACTTGAACTGAGGGAGCAGACTTCCTTTATTGCAGATATGATCAGGGCAGAGGAACAGTCCCCTGGGGGAAAGAAATGAGCCGAATTCTCCTTCCCAGATGCTCCCTCCACCCCTTGGTGTGGCGGTTGAAGGGGTTAACAAATGCGCCATATCCAAATGTACGGAACTGATTAAAAGTCTCCAACAATTTCTGGTGTTTGATGTTTTCTTATTTGGAAGCTGGGGGAACAGGCACTTTCTCTGGCTTGAAGGGGGATTCTGGTGAAGGAGGGAATTGTTCCATCATAGCCCACTTGGACCAGTATGCTCTGTTCCAGTAGCAGGTGAAAACTATCCCTTCTGACTTAGAAATATTATCTCTGCAATATTTTGCCCCTATTACCTTTTTTGCAGGTGGGCAGTGCACCCTGCAAAGGGATAGAACCTCATCAGAAGCAAGCAGCTCACTCCAGCGCAATGTGCCATTCTAAGCTCCCTAGACGAAAGAAGACCTGTTCACTGAGGGATCTCAGTAAAGTATAAAAAGGGCTCCTTATGTCAGATCTCCCACAGCCATTCAAGGAGTGACTCTCTTATTCACATGTTCACCCATGAGGAAGCAGCCAGAGTGTTCCAGAACAGAACAGTGAAACAGGTACCATTTCCCCATTCCTTTCTCTTAGACTGAGGGATTGGGGGTCCTTGCTACTTGTCTAGTAGTCTGGATTATGTTTTGGGCCATCTTTATCAGCTTCTGGTCACCTGAGTGCCCGCCTAACTCACGAGGGTCATTTAACCAGACAATCCAGGTTATCATTAACATGCTACTTGAGGATTTTCAAGAATGGGAATTCCCTAATATGGATCAGTCACTTTTTATACTTTCTGGGCTATTAGTGCTCTCTCATCTATTTACTGTATTTACTTATTTATCCATCGGTTCCCCCCTTCCAAGATTGGGACTCAAAGCAGTTTACAACAATTAAAAAAATGTTAAAAATCAATAACATACACACAAAAAATTCCACTTTGCTTTAAAGCATAGCTTAATATATACTAGAACCCCAAGATCTGCCAACCAGAGCTTGATATGAAATGACTGCTTCGCTGCTTGAGACATAAAATGAGATGACCCGCAGCGTACAAGTCTGCATCCAAACAGTTCGGTTTAGACTGGGCAGCTATATAATGATAATTTTTATCAGACTGGGAAATGTACAGGTAGGTATAGGGCACCTGGATTGCCTGGGAGATGCGATGTGATTGCAGTTTCCAAGATCCTTTACTACAGGCTGTGCTAGCTAGGGCTGATGAGAGTTGCAGTTCAACACATTTGGCCTCATGATGCCTAGCCTTGTTTTTGGAATGTTCTGGCATACATCATTTTGTATCTTCCTCCCCCAACGTCTCTTGGATGAAAATTGGGCCAAGCAACATTAGAGTGTGATGAAGGCACCAAACACTACTAATGGGGAAGGACACACTAGGAAAGGCTGCAGCTAGTTAACTTTTGCTTGAGCTTCCTGGGAGTGGCAAGATTCTGCCCCTTTCTCTCTGCTGAGGGAATGGGGAGCAAACTATTGTTGCACTGTGGAGCCAGTTTGCAGCAAATTAAGTGAACCAAGGACAAAGGGGGAAAGTGGGAGAGAGGAATTGGGACATTTTAAAATCAGCCGAAAAAGTGGGTCAGCAGAGGATTAACTGGGACTGTGCTTGCCAAAACAGGATTGTTGGAGGGTATAACCATTTAAGTCAGTGGTCCCCAAACTGTGCCCTTTAAGAGATATTGGACTTCAGCTCACAGAAGCCTCAGCTATGTTGACCAATAGTCTGCGATTCTGGGAGCGTCCAAAATCCCTTAAAAGAGCACAGTTTGGTGACCACTGGTTTAAGGTAAGAGCTGAGGTTTAGAGAGCCCCTATATTGGAAGAAAGGTGGGATATAAGATAATTAATAATAATAATAATAAGAGAAAGCAGTTGACCTAGTCTAGCAAATTTGGCGGGGAGGTTGAAAGCTTGGACTTTGTGTTTCCAGTCATTGTTGTTGTATGCCTTCATGTTGTTTCTGATTTATGGCGACCCCATAATGGGTTTTTCTTGGCAAGATTTGCCAAAAAGCTGATGGTGCCAGAAAGATACAGATCTGCACCTTCACTTGTATCAGAATAAGCATCTAGTCAGTTCATAGGTCTCTCCTCTGCTAACCATTGCAAACCTGCTTCAAAATGAACCACTTCCACAGGATGCTGCAGACACAGGCCTTCTGCAGCCCTTGAAGGGAGAAAAAAGGTCGCTTTCATGCAGATGGTACAAAAGCTTGCCCCCAAATTTGTAAACGCTGGTCAGTCTGACTCAGTGTAAGGCACTTAATTCTTTCAAGCCTTTGGTTGTTTTTTCCTTCCAAACTCAGAAGGCCCCCTGTCACTAACAACTGCCTTGCTTTTACTCTATTTCAAGTTATAAATAACCTCCAAGTCATTTCCAGCTTGTGGCAACCCTGAGTCTGTTAATGGGGTTTTCTTGGCCAGGTTTGTTCACCATTGCCTTCCTCTGAAGCTGATAAAACGTGGCTTGCTCAAGGTCCCCCAGTGGGTTTCATGGCTGAATTGAGAATTGAACCCTGGTCTCCAGAGTTGTAGTCCAACACTCAAACCACTACGCCATACCAGCTTTCTGCTTGACTCCTCCAACGTGACCCTTAGTAAAGGTATTAATGGCAGAAAGGAAGGCTTCTCTAGTACTACGTGGCTTTTTGTTTCTTTTCTCCCTCTTTTGGTGCTGATGGAGCAGAACTTGCCAAGAAAGTTAAGGCGGATTTGTACACTTCTCTCTTTTAGCCATAAACCCAACATGACCAAGAAGAGGTTTCTTTCCCTCCTATGCCAGGATGGCCAGATGCAAAGGAGGGCAAGGCGCTGCAAAATGTAGGAAGTTCAAGAAAAATGGAGGGCGTTTCAAAATAAATGCTAAGCGCACAAATATCAGTTCATTTCATATGGTTTATTTACAGCCATATTACATACGGTGTACTTTATTAAGCACCCAGCCATGTGGTGGTTACACAATGGGCTCATAACGGAGGACATTTTGGCATTTCCTCTCGGACAGAAGGCTGAAATGGAGGACTTGTCCTGGATAAAGAGGACATCTGGCCACCCATAAATCCAACGTGACCAAAGAAACGGTGACCAGATGTCCTCGCTGCAAAGGAGGACATGGCACTTTAAAATGTAGGGCATTCAAAACTGGTTCTGCAGATGTCTTGAACTTCAGCTCCCAGAGTTCCTGACCGTTGACCAAGCTGGCTGGGGCTTCTGGGAGTTGAAGTCTAAAACTCCTAAAAGGCCAAAGTTTGGGGAACCAAGCAAAAGCTAAAAACGCTGCTATCAGTGTAAACCTATACTGTACTTCTTAGTCCGGCTCAAAATGGAGGACATTTTGGAATTCCTCCTGGACAGAGGGAGGGCTTATCTGCTTATATGCCAATCACTCTCAAAGGAAATTTCCTGATTGGCTTCCCAGAATGCCCCAAATTTCCCAGGATGGGGTCAGGACTTCCGGGTTGGGGCACATACAAGGCACTATGGGAAGGCTAAAGGGGTGGGACTTCCAGGGTGGGAGGGATGGCGGGAAGGTATTTTTGGCCAGGTTTTTTGGGCGGGAAGGTTGAATTTCTCTCAAGGCTGAATTTGCCAGAATCTTCCTGGAAATTAAGCAATCCCGGGAATGACACGGAAAAACTTTCAAGTCATGCCACACTAAACATGGCGCCCTGGTGAGGAGAAAGTCTCAGGCCACACTAAACATGGCGCCCTGGTGAGGAGAAGGTCTCAGGCCACACTAAACATGGCGCCCGGGTGAGGAGAAGGTCTCAGGCCACACTAAACATGGCGCCCGGGTGAGGAGAAAGTCTCAGGCCACACTAAACATGGCGCACAGTTGACTGAGGGGCTGGTCGCCAGGCCATACTAAATATGGCGTCGTCGTCGTCCTCTCCTTCCGCCCTCCTTGCCACACCCTTCATGGCCGCCCGGAAGCGTGTGGGCGTGGCCTTACGGAGCCGGGAGTCAGAGCGGGGGGGGGAATAAGGTGCCTCAGTTGCTGGCTTCCGGGCGTCGGCGATGGCGACGGAGCGGGGTCTTCCGGGTCTGGAGGCCCAGAGGCGGCAGGTGGAGGGCGAGGGCCCCGAGGAGCTTGGCCTGGAGCGGCCTCTGAAGGCGGGAGAGAAATGGTGAGCCCAGGGTTAGGGTTATGAAGGGCTGGGCCCAGGGTTTGGAGAGAGTCCTCCTTTTGCCCCATTGAAGGGGTCCAAGGCAATGGCTGCCTCCTCCTGGGAAGAGGGCAGTCTGGCCCCGCTGGAAGGGCTGAAGCCCCTGCTAGGGACACACTGGGATCTGTAGGGGTTTTTTGGCAAGGTCACCAGACTACAAATCCCAGGATCCCGCGATGGAAAAGTGGGCTTTAAGTGCCCTGGCTCAGTGCTAGGGAATGCTGGGAACTGTAGTTTATTGTGGCACCAGAGCTCTCTCTGACAGAGAAGGGTAAAATGTCTCACAAAACTACAGTCCCCAGAGTTCCTTAGCATTGAGGCAAGGCAGTTAAAGCGGTCTCAAACTGGATTACCTCTGCAGTGTGTTTTGGATCTTGGATTGAAAATTAGCCACTTCCTTAAGAGTGACTAGTTTTCTCTGCTGCAGCAGGACTGAGCTGGCTTTGATCCCGACCCCAGCTAGCATTCCTGCGCCTTCTTGCCACAACACAAGCAGACTTCCAGCAGCTGGAGCTGGCCCTTTTGTGCCTTGATTCAAACCCCAGGCCTCTGGGTTCTCTTTGGAAAAGTAGCCTTACCTTTGGAGAGGAGTGAGTCGCCACAAGCGTGCCATGATGATGATGCTGCTGGTGCTCTGTGCCCCTTTTGTGACCATCTTACACAGGAGTTTCCCAGTCTTCCTGGGCTGAAGAATGAGTGTCAGTTATATCCTCAGAAGGGCCGTGTCACATATTTTCCTGGGCGTCTTGCGTGCTGATGTCTGTCCTCAAGTGACTTTATCCATTGAGTTTTGGTTTTATTCTTGATCAGCCAACACACATAGTGTACTTTCTGTTTTGTAGGGCAACATCATCTCTCTATGTTAGCAGGTTCAGTTTTTTCTCCTTCTCTCTCTTTGGAGGGGGAATTTGGAGAAGGTGTGCTTAATGAGTATTGGTCCCTCTAAACCAGTGGTTCCCAACCTTCCTAATGCCGCGACCCTTTAATAACAGTTCCTCATGTTGTGGGGACCCCCAACCATACAATTATTTTCATTGCTTCCATTGGAAATATGTGTTTTCCAATGGTCTTAGGCGACCCCTGTGAAAGGGTCGTTCGATCCCCAAAGGGGTTGCAACCCACAGGTTGACAACTGCTGCACTATTGGGTGTTAACTTGCAAATGTCATCTGAATTGATACTACAGTTCAGCAATGAAACATTTCCTTGTTTTAGAGTGGAGAGACAAGCTGACCTACAAAGACACAGTGCAATATCTATGCATGCCCTCCAACTTTCCTACTTTGGCAAGGAGAGTCCTGATTAATTCTTTGTCATCCCACTTTTTCAGCTGCTTTTAAAGTGTCCCAGTTTCTCTCTTTTCCTTCCACTTCCCCTCCTTTTTGTCCTCAGCCTGTTTCAGTTGCTGAAAACTGAGTTCAGAGCACAAAAGTAGTTCACTCTGCATGGGAGAGTTGCTTCCCAGCATATTCAGGCAAAAGCAAACTGCTGCAGTCTTTCCTCACTTGTGTGTTCTTCCTCATTAATCACTTTTGTCATCTTGACCACACTCTGATGTTGCTTAGCCTCACTCCTCCTGCTTTTCATTTGTGAACTGTCGCAGGGTATGACTATGGTCCTAGGCAACTTTTCTGGGAAATCAGTTACACTGAGCTCATTGGAGCTTGCTTCTAAGTAAAGGTCCAGAGGATTGCAGCTTATATGAGATGAGTATAGTGTATAGTAATGCCTGCTTGCTGAATAATGCTGGAGAGATATTAAAGAAACCAGGCAGCTCTCTATACCAGTCTCAAGTCCTGGGTTTTTAAAACTTTCCACTCTACTGTACCAGTCTTGTCTCTGTGTTTCTCTTGTGCCTTCCAGTCCAAGCAGGCTTGATTGTTGTTTTTCCTTCACCATCCAAAGATGGAAGCAAAAGAGAAATAACTTCTGTTGCAGTTACTGATTGCACAGATTAATTTTGGCTTCCAGTTTCATTTTATGATTCATCAGTGTTGTTTTTTTACATTGATGTGAGGAGCCAGTCTTGGAGGGAAGCAAGTGAAGAGAATTACCAATATGTATTTTCTCTGAAACCTGGGGCTTTTTGCAAGAACAGGGTGCTGAATCTAGCAGTTCTGGCCTCTGCTTTCTAAGAACTAGCCTAAGGAAAATTTAGGGGAATGCTCTTTGAATATGGAAGAAAATAAATTGGGTTTTACTTTTGGAGTAATTGCTGCCTAGCTTTGTCATTTGTCTTTATCAAGCCTGGGAAGAAACTCATGGGCAGGGTGGCTCTGAAACTGTGGACAGTGGCAAAATATATATCTATATATAACTATATAAAACTATCCAACTGTATATCAAGCACCTACTATAGCGGGCACTTTAATGCAGAACTCTCAGTTGCAAGGAAGAATGTTGTCTAACTCAAAAGCATGATTTTTTAAATGTGCCCAGAAGGCTTAGCCATGTTAATTTCTTGCAGCCAAAATAATAAACAGCCTTGTAAGAAGCAAGTGCTTAACAGAAGGTTGTCTAGCGAAAGGTGTGGCCTTGTCTGTTCTGTATTTCCTTTTCTCTCTAGGACTAAAGTGTCAATAGTAACACATTCCAGAAGGGTACATATTTAATTGTAGAAAAAAACAAGAGTCCTACAGTACTTAATAACCAAGAAGTTGTAGGGGTGGAAAATGCACAACCTGTTTGATAAAACAGCATGATAGGTCAGACAAAGTGAAGAGATCCATCCTATGGAAGCTTATGACAGCCTTGCAAATCAATTCACAAGTTGTTTGCCTGTCTGCTTATGTGTACCAATGTATGTCTCTTGGGGCACATTAACAGCCTGGAAAGGGACAAGAAAAGACCTCCTGCACATGTCTGATCTGGGAGAGCCATAGTTGTTTGGAGAGAACAGTTTTTGCTGCAGGCAAATGGGCATTAACAAATCAAGTTTGTACCACAATACATTTATTAGCCTTTAAGGTTCTGTGGAGCTTTTTAAAATGCCAGTAGCTGTTTGTCAAAGTAGCAGAGATGAGTAGAGACAGGAGGGGCAAGTGGAGGCCTCTGTTGCTGTCAGATTGCTCTTTGCCCTTTTATGTGCCTGGTTTAAACTTGACAACAGCCTCTGAAGGCATTGCCTCTTTCTCTTGGCAGCTTTCTCAAGTGGGTATAGCAGGGTCCTGAGGAGCAGTGCCAGGGGGGTGGGGTGGATGTCTATATGTTTTCTGGCTTGAGTTAATCAGTTTGGGGTGCAAACACATAGTATAAAGTAGTATATTTAAACTATAAAGTACTAAACTATTTTGGATTGCAGGTTTCCTTTCTATGGGGTAGCTGTTGGCGAGGAAGAAAGGCGGATTCTGGGCCAGGAGATTGATATACTGTCAAGGAGAGAGTTAAAATTGGCTCTTGTAGACAGTCACTGCTTGTAAGTTGAATGTCAGGATTTGATTTAATTAGGAAGTCCAAAAGGCTTCAAATGAGTCTTCAGGAATTCATACAGCAACCCTATAAGGAAGGAAAAGGATGGCCGCTTTTATGCAGTTGCTGCAAATATTGGGGTGGCAGGTGGACTGAAGCTGAAGAGCAGTGGCTTAGTGGATGAGCTCACACCCAGTGGATGAAATATGAACCAAGAGGATACATTCAGTGAGCTAGTGGCTCAGACCTGGCCCTGGGCTTCACTGGTGGGAATGGGCCTGTTCTTTATGCCAGAGAGAATGGAGGAGGAAATTGCCCATTGTTTCCTTTTACACAGTACAGTGTTGGAGTAGATCTTTCTGCTTTCTTGTCCAGGTATTTGTTGGAAAATCACTGGTACAAACAGTGGAAAGCGTATGTGGAATCAGGAGACCAGAACTCCAGCTCTTTCCCTGGACGGATTAACAACGCTGAACTCTTTGAAGGTACCAGTTCTTTTGCCCTTTGTATCTTATTTGCAGTTTCTCCCCTGCCCTTCAGATACAAGTAATTTGCTATCTACTTTGTTTTTATTCCATCCTTCTACCAAGAAGCTCCAAGTGGCATAAATTTAAACCTCACAGCAACCCATGGGATAGGTTGGGTAGGGAGATGGTGCCAGGCGCAAAGATGCCCTGAAAGTTTCATGACCAAGTGGGGCTTTGAACCTGAGTCTTTCCAGTCTGCATCCAAAACTCTTACCACTACACCATGTTGGTTCTAGCAGAGCTGGGTCTCATGAAAGCAGATGTATGGTTGAAGTTGAGAAAAGGCTTCCCCAACCTTGAAGCAAGCACACCTGCCGGTGAAACATCTGTCACCACTGAAAACTTTGGCTCTTTTCTCCTGAGACTGAAACTAGACAGGGAACTCGAGGTTTAGAGCAGGGTTGGGAATGTCCCTTGGTTTGGGAGAAGTGATTTGGACCCCTGGAACATACTGGGCAGACTCCTATTGCCACTCCTATTGATGGCAGCGGCAGCATCATTACCACCCAAATTCTGTAGGAATCACACTACCAGTCTGTGCTGCAGGCATGTACCTCCCTGACTATAGAATTCTGCCACTTTGCATGCTAGAGTGTCTTCTTTCCTTCTGAAAAAATAAAATAACCCATCCCCCCAATAGCACTACCACTGATTAGGGGCACACCTTGTCAGGAGTAGGAGATTGTGAGCAGAGAGGAGGGAGTTGCTCTCCAAAAAAAAATGGTGAGTGTGCATGCGCATGTGCTTAAACTCTAGAGGTGACATGTTGCTGATCCCTGCTTTACAATTTCTGTCTTTGTGATTGGTGGGTCTCTCTTTTCAATTCTGAGCCCTTTTCTTCTCTCCCTCCTTGCAGATTTAGAGTCGTACCGGCTGAAGGATAGGCTGGTGGAGCATGAGGAATATGTTCTGGTGCCAGAGGAGGTCTGGAACAAGCTGGTGAGCTGGTATGGCACTGAACATGACCAGCCAGCCATCGAACGCAAGGTGAGGAGTTTACTGCTTAGAACCAGCAAGTTTGGGAGAGCTTCAGAGCTACAGTATATCAACTGTAACAGAGGGGAAGGACACTAGGAATCAACTACAGCCCTTCCTCCAGATTGTTGCAGTGAGGTGTGTGAAGGGCAGATGCAGCAGCAGTGACATTGAGGACTGCAGTCTGGGTCAGGATTTTCTCTTGCCTTTTCTTTTCTCTTCCTGCTGCTGTTCAAATCTGATATGTGTGTGCCTGTTGTGTGCATACATACATACATGAATCCCTCTTTACAAATAGATTTCCACCATTCAGGCACACCTTTGCACAGATTTCCCAAGCTGATTCCTCTGATATCTTGGATTACAATTTCTGTCATCCCCATGGAAAACCCCTGATAAGAGCTGTCCTCACTGCAGCACCCCTCAGTCCCAGCTGCCATAGTCAATGGCGAGGAATAGTGGGAGTTGTAGTCCAGCAACACCTGGAAGACTCTACTTTGATCTATCCCAGTGAGGCTTCTGAGCACACCTTTTTCTTTCTTCTTCCAGAGAGAGTAGTGGTTCTTTTGGGTGAAATTGTAACCAGGATTTGATTTAAGAATAAAATCATCCCTCAGTATCTGATGACTTGTAGTTGGGAGCTCCCCTCTGAGATGCCTGTTGCAATGGGTAGCACCTCACACTGGGTTGTTCCCAGTGGAGAAGTGTGCTCACTGCCACTATTCCAGGCTTTATAATGATTGATAATATATAATAAAGAATAGTTTGCTGGTAGGCTATTAGGTTTTACCAAGGGTCAGCTGCAACAAGGATCTGAAGGGTTAAAGAGAGGGAAGGTTTCAGGTCTTTCTCCTTGAAATCTCACCCTGTTTCAGTGTTTCAGCAGCTGTTGTATTTTCACCTGCTCAGATATACCTTAAACTAGCTCTGCTTAACTTAGAATATGTTGCATAAATGTTTTCCAAGTACTTCATATATGTCTCCTCCACCATCCTTTCTATCACCTTGAAAAGTGGGCCCTGTAGTATTGTCTCCATAATGCAGATGGCAGAGAGGAGCAGGGCAGCTGAGAAAACAGTGATTGACCTGTTGAGTTGCTGGCAAAAATGAGACTCAAGCAGAGGATTTCCCAGTTCTCATGTCCCAAAACTGTGATTGTTCTTATGGCTCAGCTTGTCCTACTAACAAACATTCTACTGATTCCTTGCTGATATTCTGTTTCCCTTTTCTTAAAGAACAGAAGGTTAAAAGCTTCCATCCTGTGGACGCTTACTGATAAGTGGTATTTGCTAGGATGCTCTTTCAGGCCAAAATGCATGTAGATTTGAGCTGCATATTTTTGTTCCGCCTTTAAGAGATTCTTACTGTGTATTTTCCCATTCTCTCCCCCACCCCCCAAAAAACCCAAGAGAGTTAGAAACTTTTCATTGTAAAGAACTGTGATTTCAACATTTAAATAGACTCTGCGTATGACAGCAGTATATTTCATTGTATGCAGAATTGGAGGCCCAAGGAATTGGAGGCCCTTGATGCTGATAGAGAATGGGGTGCATGGCTCTAACATGGAGTTCTACTCTCTCTAATGGCATGTTGATCTTTCTGATGATGCTTTGTTCTCAGGTAGTTGACCTTCCTAGCATGCAGAAAGTGGAGGTGTACCTGGTGGAACTGTACCTCTGCCAGCACAATGATATGGACAACTTTGTCATGGCCCAGTTTAGCCGCATGGATATTATTGGTAAGAATCCAAATGCTTGAAATGATGTTTGAAGTGTGGAAAGGGGAACTCCTTGTGCATAGATGCCCAGATATCAAGATCTGTCATGGTGGTCCTCTTCTGAGTCCTACCATTGTCACCAATACTGTATGAGGAGAACACCAGTTCGCTGGAACCAGTTTTAAAATTGTCGAAATACATGGGCTGCATCTGTACTGCAAAATGACTGTAGTTTGCCACTGCTTTAACTGCCATGGCTCAATGCTGTGGAATTCTGGAATGTGTAGTTTTGAGAGATATTTAGCCTTCTTTGTCAGAGAGTTCTGAAGTGACAACAAACTACAAATCGCAGGATTCCATATGATAGATCTATGACAAATGATGTCAAATTGCATTAATTCTGCAGTGTGGCAGCAGCCATGGAGGCTGGGGAAGTTAAGAAGGGAGCCAGGAATAGTAAATGGGAGGTGGAGGAGGAAGAAACCAGAGTGAATGAAGAGAGTCAGAGTGGGTTAGAGGAGAGGAAAGGACTGGATCCTTTAGAGCCACAGGGAAGAGCTGGGGACATGGATGCACCCAGTGCCTCACTGTCTTGCATGGCAGGACAAAACAACAGCCAGTGGTGAAGCTAGGGGAGCAATATGGGCAGCTTCTGGGATCTTGGCAGGAAGATGGCAAAAGTCCCCAGAACTGGTTGTTAATTATTTTGAATGACACCACTGTCCGTAACCACCCCCAGAAATCTCTAGATAAAGGGGAGGATGGAAGTGGCACGCAAGTAATAAAAATCAAGCCCAGGATCCTTGTAGTAGTGGCCATTGCTGCAGGGGAATGACTCTCTTCTATGTTCATCTCTCCAGACACAGTGCTGAAGGAAGCGCGGCGCCAGTTTTGTGTTCCAGCTGAGGATGAAACAAGGCTCTGGGTGAAAAATGCAGACGGCTCCTGTGAGAGGCTCCGGAACTTGCAGATGACAGTGCTGGATGCCTGTCTCAGCTCAGGACAGGTAATGCGTCTATAGCCATGGGCTGAGCTCTATCTAATTGTGCATGGAAGGTCACAGGTTTCACTTCAGCCACCTTCCTTCAGAATAGTACTGGAGGAGCCTGTGGCCCTCCAGATGGGGTTGAACTCCAATTCCGACCTGCCCTGGCTGATCTGTACAGTGATGAAGCACAGCTGGAAATTTTATTTATTTAATTAATTTATAAAAACAACAACAACCTTTTTCTGCCCAGATGGGATAAAAGACAGCTTATGGTAATTTAAAACAAGATTACATCAAAATTATGAAATTCATGGGGTGAATAATAAGGCGTGTGTGCACACACACACTTTCTTATTTAAAACCCATGGTTGAGAACAGCTAAATACACATTTAAAATGTAATTGCCAATAAAAGATAAGGAGTTCATTAATATCCGAAGGGCTGAAGCTCCCTCCTCCACTGGCTTTGAATCAGCCTCTCCCAGCCTGACCAGTGCCAGATGGCCTGACTGGTGCAGTCATTGGCTAGTGGTTCTGCTGACTGAGGTTTGGGCAGTCATAGCCCAGCATATCAGTGGGGCATTGGGTTGGGAAGGACTGATTTTAAAGCATTTGAGTTAGAAGGCCTGGTAAAGAACTTCTGTCTGCAATCTTCCAAGTCAGAAGACAAGTCCTTTGAGGTGAATTGCTGGTCTGGTCTGGTGGAGGAGTGTGATTCTGTTTTCCTTGCTCATCAGGTAGGATCACATCTGAACCCAGTATTGAGCATTTGCAGAATGTTTGGGAGACCTGAGAAACAAAACTGCTCAGTCAAATATTCTTGAAAGTTTATAGAGATTAATTTGATTCAGGACATAATCTAAATATTTCCTTCCAAAAATTGAATTATGCCTTAGAATATTTGTTGTAGCAGAACAAGGACAGAGGATCTTTGCATCCTCATCAAATAGCTTCAGCTTTTCTCCATTATGTCTGGAAATCAGAAAAGCCTACCTCTTCTGATAGTGTGGCTTCCAAGCCTAATGTCTTTCCACTTTCCCAGCCTATACACACTTGAATTCCCTTTCAAGTTTTTCTTTTTAGTGACAAAAACATAATTTGACAGTAACACTTGACTTGAGTGAAATGAATAAAGCAGGGGCAGGTAATTACATAGGGTCTGGAGGTCATTTTTCTCCACTACTCAGAAACCCACAGGCTACATCTGATCTGTTTTCCACTGTCCATGGTTACACCTGCCCCTTCAAAAGGTATTTGGATGGTCACTTCCAGTTTCCTGAAAATATAGCAGGGACAAAGATCTTTGTTTGAGGGGAGAATCGCACCTTCTGGTGACTTCAAGAGGCACATTTCTTCTTTACAACTTTTTTTTTGGGGGGGGGGTAATTTTTTTTAAAAAATTGGGTAGATGTGGAAAGGACCAGGGGCTTCACCAAAGGCTGCCAGAAGGTACATATGACCTATGGGCAACATGAGTCTCACACTTAGTGTGCAGAGTTCATTTCCAAACACAACTCCGTACACCGCGGTGGGATACACACTCATGGAAATGCATAGGCATCTCTTTTGTCTGTTCATTTGAGTTTGTGAGTAAACAATGGCTTCATTTCCATCACTCATGAGCCACTATTATAACTTTGTGTTGGCTAAGATCAGGAAGTGTTTTTGTTACAGCTATGTCTGACACTCCCCCAAAATTGCTGCAAAACCCCCTAGTTGTGTTACACTTGTAAAAACTTTCAAGCTTGTGGGCTACAGGCTTTCTCAAACAGCCACCTCATTGTGACATGGACTCTTGAGTTACTTGAGGAAATTCTTCATGCACTTGAATGGGCTATATTCCACCAAAACATATCACATAATACATTCTTTAAGGTGCGACAAGATGCTGGGTTTTTTACATGATATTTCAAATGCTTTATAACTTAAAACCAAAACCATAAAGCAACACAGCAGCATTTTCTGCAGTGAAAGCAATTGACAATTCTCCCAATACTCATTGGTAGAGAAATCTTCAGACTGAATCAAACTTGAGAAATGAGGGGAAAGAAAAGAATTAGACAGGGAAGGAATAAGAGTGAGACAGAGTGTGTGTCTGTCAGTGTGTACTCAGGTGCTGGGGCCAATGTGTTGCTGGATTTAGGGTGTTGGACTGAGGACTGGGGATAACCAAGTACAGATCTCCACTTATTTCTCATGTTCTCTGGATGATCATAAGTCCGTCTCCCATGGCTAGCCTCGCCTACCTCACAGGACTGGTGTGTAGATAAAATAAAGAAAAGGTTGGATGGAAATGAAATTAATGAATCAACTCCTCTCTTTGGTGTAGGCAACAACTGTTCCTTAGCACATTCGTGCTGCCTCCTTCACCCAGGTCTCTGCCCCAACCCTGGATGTTCTGGGTTCTTCTCTTTCCTGCAGTGGGTGTCAGTCCTTGGCTGAGAAATGTGCAGGTCAAACTTAAAAAAGCAGGACCCTTTTTCCTCATTCTGGTGCCAAGAAAATATAAGAGGAATGAAGTAAGGAGACAGTTTAGAATAACAGTGGGAAGGAAGGAACAAATAATGAGTTGCCCTTGAAATATACACCTGTAATAATATGTTACACACAACTTCACTGATGCTGATTGAAATGCATTAGAGTTAACACCTCCAATGTGTATCCAAGTGGTCTGTGGTGGTGGCTCTGTACAATTTGCAGTATAGTTTTTTTCTATGTTTTTGCTCTATTTTCCACCTTTTCTTTCTCAAAGAATGACCCAGGTACAATTAAATTAATCCAGAACTTTTTTGTGTGTGCTCATTTTGTGCCCCCTTGCCCCTCCCCAACTTCTATGTGCTCCTGCTAGGTGGTGATAATGGAAACCAGGAGTAAAGATGGCACTTGGCCCAGCTCTAGACCACATATCATGTGAGTATCTACCTCTGGCACTTGCACGTTTCAGAAGGAGTGTATGCATACCTTGTCTTGTGGCAGATTCTCCTCAGGGGTTCAGAGAGGGAGCCACATCTTTTTGGGAGGGCGGTGCACACAAGCCTGTGCTCTGGGAAGTTGGGGTATGTGGTTCTCTTCTACTTGTGCCCTCCCTCAGCAGAGAGCACTGAGGCTTCCTGTTCTTTACCGTCCTCCTTTTTTCCTTCCTCATGTAGGAAGAACTCGATTGATGAGGAAGAACTGTATCGTGGACAGCCGGGAGTCTGTGGCCTTACCAATTTGGGCAACACTTGCTTCATGAATTCTGCTTTGCAGGTATTATATATAAGCTGTTAACAGGTAGGGCTGATATGATGATGGCAAACCCTCTGTTAGTGGAGGGTTGAACAGTGAACAAAATAAGGGTTGTGTTTGAGCTCTGCCTGCATGGGCTGCATAATGTCCTGGTACTGCAGCTGTTGCAGTTACAGGTCTGCCCACAAGTGGGCAGTAGAGGATCAAATCTTGGTGCTGCCTCCTGGAAAGATATAGGGCTCCTCACTGACTGAAGGGAGAGATCTTTGGTTCTGGGAAGCTAGTTGGATTTGGGGCTGACAGGTCAAACTGGGAGTAGCTATCTTTTTTTTAAATGTCTTTTTAAAAAAATATGACCTTAAAACAGAGCATGTGCACACATGTTATACAGGTTTTGCCTTGTTTTTGCCTTTCTGGCCACTAATTGCAGAAAGAGAGGAAAGGTAGATTAATTAAGACTTTGTGGTTGTTGTTAGCTACCTTTGAGTGGACCTCAACTCATGGTGACCCTGTGGATCCCTGTTTGCCTATTAGTTTGGCAATAGTTTTAACCCATCCCTTTCACATATAACCCATTCTTTTATTCTGCTCTTAATAAAATTGAACTATACTTTGATGCATTTTTCCCTAGACTTCTCTGTTCTGCCAGACTCTGTTAAGGTTTAGGGCAACACCTCTGTGTTTTTGTCGACCCTGTGGATGAGACATTGCCAAGATCTCCCCTGTCCTCCACTGCTCTGCTTAGGTCTTGTTGATTCATGTCTATGATCTCCCTGATTGAGTCTATCCATCTGGCATGCAGTTTTCCTCTCTTTATGCTGCCTTCCACCCTTCCCAGCATTATTTTCTTTTCCAGTATCTTCCAAAAATTATGACAATTGTTCTTTCTACTTCTAATGATTCTTTCCTCTGTTATTACCCTGTTTTTCTTAATGTCTATCTTAGTTTTCCTTTGTACTTGTTCCTTTATACTTGTATATACTTTGACTGGTTTGCCAGCCTTTGGGCTGAAATAATGTGAGACACAGTTAACTTTAGTAAATTTATTGGCAATCAATGGGAACAGCTCAGGAGACCTTCCTAGAAAATAGTTCTGTGTGGGTCAAAATTTGGCTACTGCAACCTTTTTAAAAGCACCACAGATCTGCAAGGTGCTCCCCTGACTGCAGGCTTATAACACACAAGGAAAGAGGGACACAGAGGGAAGATGAAAAGAGGCAAACACAACCACAGTGTCTCTTTAGTTGTGTAGTGCCTAGTATGATCAAACTGAATGGAAAACAGTTCAAGAGGGGGAGGAGGAAATGTCATTGCTAATTTCTCCACTGGGCAAACAGAGTGGCTCCCAATATTACAATTCTGCTTCACTGAAAGGGAGTGGAATGCTTCAGGAAGATGCAGTTTGACTTTGTGTCTCTTTGAGAGAAAGAATGAATGAGGTAAGCTGAGTGGAGATTCAGAGATTGTAATCTTGTGCATGCTTGCATGATTGCTTGGAAGTGAGCCCCTTGAAGACAGTTGGGTTAAGCTGTGAGTAGTACATCAAATTGTACTGCAAACCTAAAAGAGGTGTTGAATTTGAAGAGGACCGAGGAAAGTGAAATGGGTTCTCTGAATGATTCTGATTTTGAGCATAGGTGACTGGGTGACTCCTTGGCTCTTTCAGTCTTCATGAGATCTTCCATCTCAAGGGTGGAAGATTAAAGCAAGTGATGCTGAAGAACTATGTAAACCAGTTTTCCATTATGCTCAAGGAACACTATAGCCAGTTCTCTGCTATAGAAAAACAGTTTTGCAACCTGCAGAAATTACAATGAGTGGTGTTGGTGGATGCCACTTTTCAGTCCCTTGCAGCTGCCACACTAGCCCTTGAAAACAAAACCAGTAGTAGTCAGAGGTCCACTCTTGCTTCGGCAAAATCCTCTTGGGCAGGTTGACGCATGGATGGGCTGTGAAGCAAAATCTCTGCTCCTAGAGGTTTCTGGGAGTAGAAAAACTGGTCTCCTACCCCTCATGTTTGATGGGAGAGTGGAGTGGTCTATCAAGAGTTTTGAGGACTATATAATTATCATCCTGAACTACAGGATTTCATATCTCTTGGTTACTTTGTATAAATAATTTTCAGCTATGTGGAGATTGAAGGGACCACTCAGGTTCTGCTGCCTTGCCTCTGGAAATCCTGATGCATATACAACCATATCTCCCCAACTTTTGAAAGTTCACTGCATACCTTTAAAACACCACGTATCTGTTGTTGTTGTTTTAAAAAGAGCTGTCTTTCTTAAGATCCCAAGTAAGCTCTTTTTGTTCATGCATAGTTTCATTCTGGAGTGTGGAATACCAGCTTCTCCCTGTATAAGATGGCTGCCCCTTCTCTCTTTTAGTGTCTCAGCAATGTGCCTCCTCTTACTGAGTACTTCCTCAACAATCGCTATCTGGATGAGCTCAACTTCAGTAACCCCCTGGGCATGAAGGGTGAAATTGCTGAGGCCTATGCTGACCTTATCAAGCAACAGTGGTCTGGTCACCACCGCTCCATTGTGCCCCGCATGTTCAAGGTGAGCTTTCTTCTTTCCTCTTCTCCCACCCCCTTTCCCCCACTAGTGTGGGGTTAAAACCCGCCATTTGGTATCCTTCTCTCCTGCAGACCAAAGTGGGCCACTTTGCCTCCCAATTCCTTGGCTACCAGCAGCATGATTCCCAGGAGCTTCTCTCCTTCTTGCTTGATGGGTTGCATGAGGACCTCAATCGTGTCAAGAAGAAAGAGTACATAGAGCTAAAGGATGCAGCAGGTCGGCCGGATGAGGTAAACTATGTGTGTATGGGGGGGAAGGGGAGAGGAAGGACTAAATGGGATGTTGATTTTCACTCTGGGATTCAGTCTGTGGTATGGGTTTTCTTTTTTTTTTTTTTCTTCCTTTTTTTAAAATGGCAATTTGGAAATGAAGCTAGTCCAAATGTGCATTTTTCTGCCTGTTATCTCTCTAGTGTCCATTTTCTTGGCACATCGTGCTTCCATAGCTAGATTTTGGTCTGCTTAGATAATTTTGTCAACTTTATCTTCAGGGCAGTCTTGTGAAGCAGCTAGGGCCCTTTCACACTACACAATTATAGTATCATTTTAGCCGTCATAGTTGCATCATATGGACTCTTTGGATTTACAGGGAAATTTATGATTTTTACCCAGAGAGCTCCTGAAGTGCCTCACCAAACTATAAATCTTGGAATGCTACAGGTTGAGTCCATGATAGTGGAATTGTAGGGCTACAGTTGTGTATTGTGAAAGGCTCCTCCTCATTTTGCCTGATGTGAAACAATCAAAAGCTGTGGTTTGGTGCCATGGTCTAAGCTTGTTCACTGGTGCAGTCTAGGATTTTCAGGGTTTAATGTCATAGCCACAGCTCCAGCAGTGTAAGGGGCACCACCTAGTATGTGGAAAATCTCTGCATTGGTGTGGGATGGAAACAAAGGAGTGACAGCAAAGGTCTCCCTAAAGCCTGGTTTCTAGGCTAGCTTTCTCCAGTTCAGTGTTCTCCAGGTGTTATGACTGTTGATTGTATTGGTGGGATTAATGGGTGTTGAAATCTAAAACATCCAGAGCATACAGTTGTGAGGAATTATGGATTTGGCTGGGGCTGAGAAATGATGTGACGGTGGTTGGGTGTAATATGATTGGGCTTTGGAGACTCTGACCAGTGCACAGAGCCTGGTTGGGGAGTTAAACCCTTTGCTCTTTCAATGTTTTGGCCCACAGCTCCCATCAGCCCCATCCAGCATGGCCAGTGGGCAAGGCAGAGGTGGGGAGAGTGTCCCTATCTTGCTGCATCTAGAACCACTCAGGCGGTCTACAAATAAAAGACCACCACCACCAACAACAACCAACCCCCCCCCCCAAAAAAAACACCTAGTTCCCTGCCTTCAGGCTTACAGTTTAATTAAGACATGACACACAAAAACAGGGATGGTAGTGAGGGAGATTTAGTACAGCAGTTACTATCTCTTTTTCTCAGAGGCAGTGGCAGTTGGGATGGAGGGAGGCCTTTCATCTACTTCTGGGCCTAAGCATAATAAACTTGTGTGTGCTGCTTCTTCTCTCCATCCAAGGCTAGGGCAGTGGCAGTTGGGATGGAAAAGGGGCCTTTTCTCTGCTGATATCATTGTATCATTATCATCATTATATAATTGCATTATATCATTACTAGTCACACTGGAAGTGATGGTGTGGCTCACGGTGGTGGTGGAGAGAATACCCACTGGCCTCTACTCAGTTGCCTGTCACTGGATAAAGGTTCATAAGAGTATAAGTCCTATAGTATCTGGAAGGCTGTTTCCTCACTCCTGGAATAGTGGGTGAGATTGCCTGGTGTATTTCTGAACTGGAATGAACTGGGCAGCCCTTTGTATTGCCAGTTACTTAGACTGGGAGTGAAGTGAGGAAATGAAATCTCATTTGGATGCCCCGAATGGGTCTTTCCAGGGGACACTTTTACTCTCTGGAAGACACCGGTGTTGTTTTTCCAGGCTGTAACCTTAATGGATTTTTGAAACTCTCTCTTGAAGCAATTCAGGGTAACTGACTGACAGAGTGCATCCCATCTTCCTCTCCTCATTTGCATTTTTCCACAAGCTGGCAGAGGAGAGCGTGGGCTGACTGATCAATTGCCTTTGGGCTTTCAAGACTTCAGAGATAAGAGAGGCTGCGGGAGGGAAGGAGGGGTGGAAGATGCTGGGAGAAAGCTTTACCCTTGAGAGGGCTGATGGATGCCTCTGCCCTTTGGAAAAAAAATGGTGCTGCTGTTTCTAACCTTTCAAGAGCTAATTCTATGCTAAAAAAATCTAACTCCTCCATTTGTGGGTGTATAAATGTTCGAACCCCTTGACAATAGTGTGTGGTGTGCTGAAGAGAAAGGGTGTAGAGACTCTCACGTTTTAGCTTTTCTTCCTCCTTCCAGGAAGTAGCAGAAGAAGCGTGGCGCAACCACAAACGGCGCAACAACTCCATCATTGTTGACATCTTCCATGGACTCTTCAAGTCGACACTGGTGTGCCCTGAATGTGGCAAAGTTTCTGTGACCTTTGACCCTTTCTGCTACCTCAGTGCTCCCCTCCCTGTCAGCAAGGACCGGGTGATGGAAGTTTTCTTCGTTTCCATGGACCCCTCCAAGAAACCGGAACAGGTACCAGTCAGCCTTTTAGAAAGGGTTGTCAAGCAGAGGAAGACGTGAGTCCTGAGACTTGTGGGAAGGACCAGGGAGCCCATGTTGGACATGATGAAGACGGCCCTGGGTTTAATCTTTAGCATCTTGAGAGGGTTGGTTGAGGAAAGGCATCTGTTTGTGAACCTGAAGAGCTACCTTCACATGGGGCAGGAAATTGAGACTGAACTAGATGGAAGAAAAACTCTGGCTTCATATAGGACTCCTTCTTGTGTTTGGGGAAAGGAGGGAAAGAATACAAAGACACATGCAGCCAGTAGTGGCCAAATGAGCCTATTTCTGGCTGGGGGAAGAAAAGAGGCATGGAAATCTATATTTTTTTGTGGGTTTTTCAGGCTATGTAGCCATGTAAGGGCTGTTTGACAGTGGAACACACTTCCTCGGAGTGTAGTGGAGTCTCCTTCCTTGGAGGTCTTTAAGCAGAGGCTAGATGGCCATCTGTCAGGGATGCTTTGATTTGGATTTCCTGCATGGCAGGGGGTTGGACTGGATGGCCCTTGTGGTCTCTTCCAACTCTATGATTCTATGGTTCTAGAAGAGTTTCTTCCTGACGTTTCACCAGCATCTGTGGCTGGCATCTTCGGAGATAATAAACTCTTCTAGAACATGGCCACATAGCCAGAAAAACCCACAAAAAACTATGGATGCTGGCCATGAAAGCCTTTGACTTCGCATGGAAATCTGTCTCTAAGGCAATTCTCTTCCCTACTGCCGATAGATGCAATTTCACAGGAGCCTGGCTTTTGCTTCAGTAGACTAACTTCCCCCTCTTCCTTTTTTTTTTACAGCACAGACTAATTGTCCCCAAAGCTGGGAAAGTGCTTGATCTTTGTTGTGCCCTCTCTAAACACACGGAGGTGCCAGCTGAGCGGGTGAGTTGGTGGCAGGAGGGGGGCTGGCACAGGCAGTGCTTACTCATGCCTCAATGGATTTCAGGAGTGCTCTTTCTGTTTCCCCTCTGTAGTGACTGCCTTTTTCTCCATTTCTGCTTTTCTCTCTTTTTTCTCTCTTTCTCAGATGATGGTGGCTGATGTATTCAGTCATCGTTTCTACAAAATCTACCAGATGGAAGAATCCCTCAGCTGCATCTTGGACCGGGATGACATCTTCATGTGAGTCTAAGAGCAAGAGACTCTTATTAGTTGTATCTGGAGTTATAATACTAGCATATGGAGAAATAGCCATCACCAAACTGGGTCCCTTCAGATATGCTGCTGGGCTACAGCTCTCATTGTGACTCTTTGGATGTTGTCCTATCCTGACTCTCATTTCTTATAGTTAAAGATAGTTCAAGAAGAACCTAGGCAAAAGGGTCCCTAATAAAGTTCCATCATAAACCTTATTGTATATATCCGATGGCCTATAGAATAAAACAAAAATAGAATGAAATGTATACAAAATTAATATAATCATTTTAAGAATGTTAGACATAACTTTAAAACTATTTTAGCAAAACCCTGTAAAACCAGCAAATTAAAAGTGTGAAATTCACATCTATATTAGTATGTTCCTTATTAAAGCTTGTATGCAGTTTCTTAATAGCCAGTACAGTTTGGGTTACTGAGTAAGTAACAAATAGCTGCATATCAGCCCAAGAAAGTTGAGTTGCCACAGACACTACATGTTTTTGTGCCATGTTGGTGCCTTTTTTTTTCTTTCAGGATATCGCTTTTGTTTGTGGAGTGTTCAGTTGTCTCTAAGTGTTCTTTTCTGTCTGTGGTTATTTCTGTTCTTACTGAATCCATGAGGTTACTTTCTTATGTTTTGCCCTAGGATCTGCTTGGTTTGGAACCACTTTAAGATACATGTAGCTTGCCCTCTTCTCTCCTGCATAACATCCATCTCCTTCTGCCATCAGATATGAGGTGTCTGTGTCCCCATTGGAGGATCCAGCCACAGCTAATGCTGTGGTGCTTCCTGTGTACCTTCGGGAGCATGCCCAAGGCCGAGACTACAACGACACCTATTATGGGGTTGTGCTCTTTGGTCACCCACTCCTGGTATCTGTGCCACGGGACCAACTCTCCTGGGATGCCATCTACCAGCTCCTGCTGCATCAGCTCTCGTGAGTAGCTCCCAAGGTGCTGACCTCTCCCTAAGCCTGAATCATTGCCTGATGACTCTTTGCGCCTGTGTATCTTGCTGTGAAGGGGCAGTGCACAAGTATATTTCCCTAAAGCATCTTGTGGCACTTCATAAGTTGCTGGACTGCAGCTCCTATCATCCCTCACCATTAGATGCACTCTGCTAGGTCAGCTGAGGGACTGTCTAGCCCACCATTCTGTTTCCACACTGGACAACCATTTACCTTGGGAAAAATCTGTAAGCAGGTCATGAATTCAACTGCACCTTTGTATTTCCACGTTCCTGAGCAAATGTTAAGCAGAGCCATAGTGAGGGTGATATATTACAATTCTGTCCTCCTCGCTATTATCCAGGCTTGCTGGGGCTGTGATGAGAATTGGGTCTCTCAGCAACATCTGGAATGCTAAGGGTTCCCTACCTCTGCCACAAAATATCTGTTTATAGTTTAAACTGAATGGCTTGTTCTGCTCAGGATGACTCTGCAGCCAAAGTCCCTCTCTATCCCAAAGACTCCAGGTAGCTTACTGCTTCTTATGCTTCTACTCACACAGAGCAGTTCTGCAAAATACACTATATCAGTGGACCTTAATCTTTCCAAACTTGTGATGTCAAAACCTTCATTGTATATTTGTATAATGGCAGTAGGATTTTTCCAGCTCTCAGCACTTCATGTTACAAGTTTGCAGCAAGTCCTGACCCACCGGATATCTTTGGGTTTACTCAGCATTCAGAAACTGCTGACTGCTGTGGGAACAGCTTCCCACTTTCAAACATTGAACTTAAGTGGACATTCTACACCCTGCCAATATACATTTCTGTTCTATAAAGAGAGAGAGAGGGAGGTATTCATCACATGTATGGTGGGGCACTTGGATCTCTTAGAAACACATGTTTAGCCCAATAGGTTAGAAATGGTTTTTTTAAAAAATACTAATAATTGATGCAGGCCAACCGTGCCTGAATCAAAGAAATCAAATTAATTTTTTTAATAGTTTGCAAACTGATTTTGACAAGGACACAAATACCTGGCAGCATGTGATGGGAAGAATGGCTGAATTTTATTAATTAGAATTCTCCCCATGAAGCTTTCCCACCATCTGTTTTTGGTCCCCCCCCCACGCTCCTTTTGTTGTATTGCTGCTACAGGGGAGCTTGTTCTGGCAGGCCTTTCTCCTGCTTCTTCCTTTGCAGGCTAAAGCTGGGAATGACCCCCACCCTTCTTTTGCAGCCGGTATGTAACACAACCTGACTCTGAAGAAGAGGATGAACAAAGTGAGGAGGAAGAGGAGGAGGAGGAGGATCTCTTCAATAAGAGGCCCAATGGCCTGAGTGAAGGTAAGTGTGGCTGGAGAGAGAGCCTGGGGGAAGGCAGAATTCAGAACTGACCTTCCTTTTCTGTCTGCCCTCCTTTTATGAGCCCATTAGAGCTCTAAGATCGTCCGAAGAGGCCCTTTTCTCTGCCCACTGCCCTCTCAGGTTCGTTTGGTGGGAGCAAGGGAGAGGGCCTTCTCGGTGGCTGCTCCCAAGCTTTGGAACTCCCTTCCTAGAGAGACCAGGATGGCCCCATCCCTGCTCTCCTTTCAGTGGCAGGTAAAAACATTTTTATGCCATCAGGCTTTTATAAACGAATGAGGGTTGGGCTTCTAAATGCTATGCAATTTAGGCATCAAGGTTTGTCTATACTTTTAATACATTTTAATGTTTTCAATGTGTAATGTGTCTAACTTTTGTAATTATTTG
Organism: Sceloporus undulatus; assembly: GCF_019175285.1. Lineage (NCBI taxonomy): Eukaryota > Metazoa > Chordata > Lepidosauria > Squamata > Phrynosomatidae > Sceloporus > Sceloporus undulatus. The sequence continues at coordinate 185,652,748 of NC_056523.1, read as the reverse complement.
TTTTAAAATTTCGTATCTCATACAGTACTGTTTTTAATGTATTGTTAGCCACCTTGAGCCCCTATATTGGGAGAAAGATAGAATAGTAATAGTAATAGTAATTTTCCCCATGTTCATTTTGTAGGGGAGGAGGAGGACGAGGAGGAGGAGGAAGAAGAAGAAGAAACAACGGTAGAAGGATCCACTAGCCAGGAACCCAGCTTGGAGGTGGAGGAAAAGGTCTTGGATGGATCTGTGGGAGAGGAAGGGGCTGGAGTAGAGGGGAGACCCAGCCCCGACCCATCTCCCCATCAGCACTCCCAGTCCCCCCAGACACCTTCTTCTAGCCCCAGCCCCCCTACAGCCAACCAGGCCAAGCGCAAATGCCGACTGCCACAGAAGCGACAGAAAATTCTCTTCACCCTTCATCACGTCAATTCTAATGGTACCAGCGATCGAATGGCCAGCCAGGATGAGGGCAGCACTCTCTCCTTCAACTGTGAGTCTCATTTCTAGGGGGAGAGGTTGCTTTCTAGTCTACTTATGGTTGTTGGAGGAAGTCCTGCTGCCTCATCAAGAAAGAAGTTAGAGAGAGTCCCTACCAGGTTTTGCAAGGACTCTGCACAGAGGTGGAATCCCCTTAAGTTCTAGTCCTGAAGCTAGTCAAGAGAAGCCTAGGCCTACCAAAGGGTTTAAAAGATCTTTCCTCAGATTTCTTAACTTAAAAAGCAAAAGCATCTGAATGCAATGCTCATTGCTTAGATGCTCAAGCATTGTTTTACTCAATTGCTTCCTTGGAGGTAAAGCCACTCACCCTTCAGTATTCTAGCTAAGGAGTGCAGAGGTACTGGGTGGATAAACAGGTTTTAGAGTACTTTTTGAATTAAAAATAAATAATTTGTGTATTAAAATTTAGTCAAATGAATACTACTTTTGTTTTAAGTTTGTACTGTATTACATAGACTTATGGCGGCCCTTTGGTTGTACACTTAGCACTTCTGTCCTCTGGTGCAGAGATGGGCCTGCTGAGATCACTGGGTAGGTGGGCAAGAAGCCCCTGGAAAGATCTATCCCATTAATCTATGACCTGAGGAGTTTGTTAATAAGAAGATCCGGTAGAAAAAATATTACAAATTTCTGAGTTTCCCGCCAACTGGTTGAGATCTCTTCTCTTACAGTTTTGTACTGTTACCTAGTGATATGGTTTGATCAGCACCTTTGCTTCAGATGTGCCATGCTCCAGATTAATCAATAGATTAAGAATAGATTTAGAATAGGAAAATTATATTTGTTTGGAGCTTTTCTGGAATTTTATAAGTGACCCCTCCCTGACCCACCCCAACACTCACCATTTCACCTTAGGGTTACCATGTGGCCTCCTGTGTTAAATGTAAAGGTGAGTGCCACCTTGACCTCTCATGTTACATGTTAAGGGAGCTGAGTATCAGAGAGGGAGTATGTGTGTGCTCTCCTTGTGGACAACCATCTCTGCTTGCTTTATGGAACTCCCATGCTCAGTTTGGCCATCTTGTCTCCCTAAATTCCAATTTCTTCCCCTTTGCTCAGCCCAACCCTACCTCGCTATGGATTGGGATTCTGAAATGAAGAAGCGCTACTACAATGAAGCCGAGGCTGAGGTAAGTGTGAGAAGTGTACTGGGTTCCTGACCCCTCTCTCCTTCTCCTGAGCCCTCTTCCAACTGTGTGCCCCTCTTCTTCAGGGTTATGTCAAGCATGACTGCATGGGATACATGCTAAAGAAGAACCCGGTCAGACTGCAGGAGTGCATTGAACTATTCACCACTGTGGAGACACTGGAGGAGGAGAACCCCTGGTGAGAACATGGGACTCTGGGGGAGTCACATCCAAGCTAAGAGAAATTCTAATGCTTCCCTCATGGACTCCATTTGAAACTTGTGTTTTGTTGCCAAGGACAGTTGCACACATAGGAGCAGTTGGGCTGCATCTCCCTCTCTGTCATTCAAGCTCAAGATTGATTGTTGTCCAACTGGTCACATTAATTTCACATCTAGTGGTGTCAGTTGAACTGAACTGAGTATGGGACCCAATGGCCATAGTCTAGCTGGTTTTAAACAAAACTGAGCTAGCTTTTAATTCTAAAGTACTGAAGTTGGAAGCAAACCATAGGAGCTGTACACAGACTCAAGGACTATTAGTTCAGATGCCAACCCTTGGGAGTAGACCTTTCTGTGATTCTAGAAGGCTTCTGATATTTAAAAACAAACAAACAAATAGCGTGTGACTTATTTTGAAGTTTATAATGGAATTATTTAGCCCCCATCCTCAAATCAGTAGTAGTAGCAGTATTGCACATATTTTTTAAAAATATATTTGGTAGAATATAAACGATTACATAAAGAAAAAGTGAATGAGTGTTTGTATATATATATATATATATATATATATATATATATATATATATATATATATATAATCATAAATAAAGAGATAAGAAATGCAAAAGTATAATAATAGAAAGAATAAAGTGAATTGAAAAAATCCAGTTGAGATCCTACCACCCAGGTGAATATATTATCCTATCTATACTAGTTCTTTTATTTTCTTCTAAAAAACCCAAATATTCAAATAATGCTTATAAACTTAATCCTAATGTTGCTATGTCTCATCTTAAGTCTTTAACATACTCCATAAAGGGTTTCCAAGCTCTTAAAAAGTCATTTATACCATTGCCATTAACAAAGTTAGCCCATTTTTCCAGTTCAGCAAAGTCCACCATCTTTTCCAGTCATTCTGAGATATTCAAAGTCCCCCCCCCCCCAATTTTTGGCATAGTCTAATCTTGCAGCTGTAACCATATAATATAATAATGTTTTATGCTCTTTCTCATCCTTATTTTCAAAATCAGTCATATTTAATAAAAAACACTTTGGGTCTAAGGGCGACATCTTTATTCAAGATCTTTTGTGTAACAGAAGTACTTTTCATTCAATAATTCTTAGCCTTTTTACACATTCACCAAAAGTGGAAAAAGGTCCTATCTTCTGTTGACCCAACACCTACTGTTAGTCCTTTTATACATTTCTGCTAACCTATCTAGGGTCAGATACCACCTAAAGAACATTTTATAATAATTTTCTTTAAGATCATGACTACCAGTAAATTGAAGTTCTCTTACCCATATCTTTTCCCACCAAGTCATCTGAATGTTGCATCTTAAATTTTTTGTCCATTATACCATACATTCCTTAACTTGTTAATTCTCTGTATTGTACTTTACTAATACTTTATATAATTTAGTTATACGGTGGGCTCTTCCCTTATGCGGGGGATCTGTTCCGGACCCCCCCATCAAAGGAAAATCCTGCATATGCTGGAGCCCCATTAAAGATAATGGGGCTTGTGCCCGTGGGGCACGACCCCATTACTTCTTCTGGGGTGCACCATTTATGGCTTTTTCTGGCACGACTTTCAGCATATACGCGTATGATGTGGGCGCACTATAATATGATTGTCTTCCAAATTAATTATAGTTTCAAATTCTGGTTTTTTGTTGTTGTTGCTCAAAGCCATAATTTTTCTTATCATTCTTAAATCTTTATCTCAGTTGATACTACATCGACCATTGCATTTTAAATCCCTCTCCCTCTAATTTACTAAACTGTTTTTTTCCATCCATTCTGGTCTTCCTCTAATAAATTTCTGTATGTTATCCAGTGTGTCACATTACCTAGGTCTCTCCTTTAGAAAGCTTCTTGAGGAGACAGGTATTTTGGAATTTTAGGATTCAGTCTTTTCTTATATTTATTCCAAACTCTCATTAGACATTTTCTTATATTATTTTTAAACCCTGAATTTGCCTTAATTTTTCCATACCAGAGAGATGAATGCCATCCAAATTTCAATTCATGGCCTTCTGATTCCAGTAACTTTGTATCTTCTGACCTAATCCATTCATTTAACCATGATATACAAGCTACTTCAAAGTATATTTTATGTCTTTTGAATCTATTAATATCCCCCATCTATTAATCTTCTAATTTTTACCTGACCAAATAAATTTTATCAAATATTTTCCAGTTTATAAAAGGCACATTCAAGGTGATCATTGGAATTGTTTGAAATAGGCACTTCTTCTTTTAAATAAAACCCCTTAAGGTGCCTTATAAGAATTAAAATATAGAAAAGCTTTAAAAAGAACAATAAAGCAATGTATGAATCAATATCTACAACAGAACACTATCTCTCTCTCCGCCAAGGCTAACAAATCATTATGGTAATCCATGGAAGTCATGCTTATAATGAAAGGCCACCCAATCAGAAATTAAATGCCTGTAAGTCTATAAGGCAAACATCATGACCTGGCACACAAAGGATGATAATCGTGCCAGGTGGACTTAACCTCTGTATTCTGCTTCACCCATCCAGATTATTTTCATCTCTTTTCTTCTTCTCTGCAACACTCTCTTGCCTCCATATATCTGGCACTGAATTCCTCCTTAGAGTCTAAAGTTGCTTGAATGCTAGTCTTTGTGGAGGATGGTTAATGCAATGTTTACACCCAGTTCCTCTCAACTAGGTATTGTCCCACCTGCAAGAAGCACCAACTGGCCACCAAGAAGCTGGACTTATGGTCGCTGCCAGAGATCTTGATTATTCACCTCAAGCGCTTCTCCTATACCAAGTTCTCCAGGGAAAAGCTCGACACCCTTGTGGAGTTCCCCATCCAGTAAGTCAAGTGATCAGATGGGGTAGACTTTGGGACTCATGATGGAGCAAGAGGGAGTGGTTTGACCTGTGGCCACTTGTGCCACTGAAGTGCTACTGCAGAATATTCAGCCACAAGGCAGGGGGAGAGTGTACTTGTTGCGGGGTCAGAATATGAGAGGGCAAAAAGGTATCCAAGGACTTGATGCTTCACTCAGGTGCATATCCAAATTTGGGAATGTTGTACTATAAACAACTAGCAAAATTAAAATTATACTTTTAAATTACAATATCATACACAGAGCTTAAATGTATATATATGTACATGTGGTTAAAGTGAAAATTTGGTAAGATGGGATGTTAATTAAGAAAATTTAAAAATATTTGAAAGATTTAATTTTTTTTAAAAAATTAAAATTATTTTTTTAAAAACCTAGGGCCTCTCCTTTCTCCTCCCACTGAGTCTCACCCCATCTCTTCAGCATTTTAAAGGAATGTAGACAAGAACTAGAGAAAGGACTAGAGAAGATCCTAAAATGCAAGGATATACAATTAAGCACAAAAGTAGAGTCGTACAAGCCATTGTTTTCCCTATTGCCATGTATCTGGGAGCTGGACAGTTAAGAATGAGGATAGGAGGAAAATCCCACAGCCCCTCGTGACACCCATCTCCAATTAGTTGTAAAGGTACTAGTTGATACCTTTGTGTCTTTTTATGCTGAAACAGTAATACGGCCATGTCTTTCAGTAATGCCCAAATGTTAGTGGTATACAGTAGATATAAGTAGTGATTTGTGGAGGTGGCAGTCTCTGTTGCAAACAGATTGGTTTCCTCCCATCTACAGAGGCATGGAGAACATTGCTTGGGGACCTTGTCGTTGTGTGCTTTCAAGTTATTTCTGAGCATAAATCAGAAACCCAAAGACGTTAAAGTGAACTTAACATGAGGTTTTCTTGGCAAGATTTATTCCGAGGGGGTTTGCCTGCCATTGCTTTCCTTTGAGGCTGAGTGATTTGCCAGTCACCCTGAGGGGTTCCCATGGCTGAGCAGGGATTCCAGCCCTCATCCCCCAAAGTTCAACACTCAAACCATTACATCATACTGGCTTTCTGACCCTTCTTTACTGTTGCTAATATTAAAGCGTCTGTAGAAGCTGTTGCATTGTAACATGTAGCTGTTGCATATTTATCCTGTAGGAGCCTTGATTTTTCTGACTTCATCATCAAGCCAAGGAAAGATAATGATCCCTCGCTATACAAATATGACCTCATTGCTGTATCCAACCATTATGGCGGCCTCAGAGATGGGCACTGTACGTATTCTTTTGAGACTGATAGAAACAAATCATTAGTGGGGAGGAAAATTGGGGAAGATCACTCGAAAGCTAAGCCAGAGCAGCTTTGAATCCTGAAGGGTCTACCAGGAGAACGTGTTATTCTGGTTTGTTGGTCTTTGCTGCATAGCCAAACTTTTAGGAACAAGTGCTTGCTGTGCAAATATTTGAATGAATTCAGTGTTGTTATTCCCTTACAATGTTAATGATTCCTTTCATTCAAAAGTTCAACCTCCAAGGTTGGTTCATATCAAACTCTGACATTATAAAACTCAGTATTAAAACCATAGAAACTAGTAAAACAACAAAGACCTAGTCGTCTACTGAAAGCCAGCTAAGAAGACATGCTTGTAGACCATGAACTTTTTAAAAAAATGTTTCTGGAAAAACATTTGATTTTGTTCCAGCTCTCTCCTTAAAGCAAGTGTCTTCTCTCCAGTCACTAGCAGTCTGATTTATGAGAGGAAGTAAGGACTCTGAGGATGGATTCAAGGGAAAATCACAGAGTTAGGGCAAGTTACTGCAGGAGTCTTCTTGGTGCCCAGGTTTTAAGCCATTTAGGATTTTAAAGGCAATAAATGAGAGATAGTGCTTACCAATCAGTCTCTTTTAATATAGAAGGAAATAAAACAGACACCTGGAAAATGTGAGTCCATAAAGGCAGGTTACCACTGTATACTGCTGAATCCAAGCTGCCTGTAGGATTGATAACTCACTGCAGTTTCTACCTTTGGCCAGTTTCTGGCCCCAGGGCATATATGAACTGCACCTGGCATTTTAAAGAATTGGGTAAAATCTGCACATTGGTACACTGAGTTGTGGCCGTGTAGCTGAACATCCTTTTGGTGGGTGTCAGAAGAATATGAAATCATTTTTCTGTGGTGCCCTCCAGACACAACGTTTGCCCGGAACAAGGACAGCGCAACATGGTTTTACTTTGATGACAGCAGTGTCTCTGCAGTTTCGAAGAGCCAGATTGAGGTAAGGGTGGGTTTCACACTGGACGAGCCCCACACTCTTGATACTTACTGGCTGGTTATTTTGGATGGAAATATTCCATGCTTTCTTTGCTAGTGGGACTGTAAAATTTTGGATCGTTAGACCCTTTTATATTTTGTGTAGTTACGAAAAGTCCTGAGTCAAACTTCACAGTGAGATACTGTATATACTCATCTATAAGTCTAAAAGTTTTAGTCACAAAATTGACCCCAAAAACCTGGGTGGACTTATCCACAGGCTAATGTAAGTACAGTGGTGCCTCGGGTTACGAAATTAATTCGTTCCGTGGCACCGTTCGTAACCCGAAAAGCCTTCGTAAGCCGAATTGCCATAGGCGCTAATGGGGAAAAGCCGCGATTCCGTGCGAAAAAGCCGAAAAAAGCACCAAAAGTTTTTTCGTAACCCGAAAAAACATTCGTAACCCGAAACAATAATTCCCTATGGGATTTTTTCGTATCCCGAAAATTTCGTAACCTGGGTATTTCGTATCCCGAGGTACCACTGTACTGTAATTTAACTCTTATTTAAAAAGGGACCCATCCTCTGGTGAAAGGCAAGAGTGTAACTGCTGTAAGAAACCTATGCATTCTCTTTCCCCTTGTTATATAGATAAGGCCTCCCTCCCTCCTTCCTCTTGCTTTAAGATTCTAAACTGTTAATCTTACAATTGATGTGTGTCTCTAGCCTGCCTGCTAGTCTCATATATATGTGTGTGTGTGTGTGTGTGTGTGTATTTCAATCTTCCTGCTATATATATACGTGTGTGTGTGTGTCACATGTAATCGAAGGCAATGCTAAGTCAATTTAAACCCAATCCAGAGTCAACCGAGAGATGGGTAAATTCAAGGAAACAGATTTTACAGATCCTGTTCCATTCCAAAGTTGCATTCAATTCGAATTTGCCAGGTATAGGAATGCATGTCTTGGTTGCCCTTGGATTGCCTTCAAATCAGACTACAATTTCCAAGCTCCTTTGCTGGCTGCAATTTTCTCTCCTGTGCTTCGTGGCTGCTCCCTCTGGGAGCAAAGAGGCCGGAAAAGTGAAGTTGGTCTTAAAGTCGTTTCCAACTTAAGGCAACCCAAGGCCCTGTCACAGGGTTTTCTTGGCAGGTTTATTCAGATGGGGTTTGCCCTTGCCATTTTTCATTTTCTCTAAGAAGAGGTCCTTTGAGCTTTCTTGTGTAAAGTGAAACAAAATTTTGTTAATTCAGTTCAGGGTTTTAGGCCTTATTGTTCTAAATTATCTTTTTGCCAGTAAATTCTTGGAGATCTAGGAAAGCAGGAATCCACTGTCCTCCTTAAGCTCCTTTCCCTTGCTGAGGGACTGATGATGATGATTATATTTATTTGTATCCCATTCTTTTCCCAGGACTGGGACTCATAAGCTTTTGCCTGCCATTTCTCACCCTTCTCTTTTCTTTTCCCTCCACCACAGTCCAAAGCTGCCTACGTCCTGTTTTATCAGCGCCAGGATAAAATCCGCCACCCAGTTTCCCCTGCTGCTGCCACCGCTGCTGCACCCACAAGCACTTCTATTGGCCAAGATAGCCAGGAGGATTATGGGGCCTGCTGTGGTTCCCATCTCAGTGAGCAAGCCAGTCGGGACTTCATGGATGTGGACTGACCTTCACCTTGCCTGCCCTCCTCCATTTGGATCTGGAGAAGGGTGGCGGGAGGAGAGGAGAGCCATGCGCCTTTCTTTTCTCAGACTGAAGCTGTGGCAGTTGGAGTCTATCCAACAGCAGTGGCTGTTTTCTCAGGCCTTCGAATAGGGTTAGAGCAGGGACATGGGACTGGAGAGGCGCGACTGCCCCCCTGACTGCCTTCCTCTGCCCCAAAGTGCAGGGCTCTTTGCTTTGTACACAGCTTCCCCACCTTGAAGGGGAAGGCTCGTCTTCCCCCACCTCCCCGCCCCACACTTTACAGGGCCAGTGTCTTGCACCAGCGTTTTATAAGATGCAAGAGGAGGATCTCCTTCCTCTCCAACCTAACCTTTTCCATTTTAAAAGTGGGGAGCTTTTCTCAGGGCCTGACTGCCTCTCCCACAGCATTCCCATGACCTCTGCACTGTGCTGCCCACCTCCCCTGCAGCATTAGGTTCTCCTCACTTTACACTCGGGCATCAGCGGAACTGCCTGTGACTGAGTGTCCTTGCCTGCAGTTAGCCATGGCTGGCTCCTGGCCTTGGGAGGATTTTTGCAAAGGTATTCCCAACTTCTCTGTTGTCTGCAATTCATTGGGACACATCACTTTTCATCCTACCATGAGTCACTCTGTGGAGCAGGATAAGTAGCTCCTAGCTTTCTTACTCACATTCACTTAACCTCCCAAGTGCCTCCTTTTATTCCTCCATCAGTCAACTAAAGCAATAAATCCAATCCCAAGCCCCTTTGCAACCCCCCTTCTCTCTTACTGCCAGCAGCCCCTGGGCTTCCTCCTCCTTCATTCCCAAAGTTTCTGACCTACTGGGCTGCCACATGCTCCTTCCAGGTTTCACTCCTGAATCTTTCTGGGAGAACAGAGCTGCGGTCAGCCTGTGCTGTCTACTTGGAACTATTCCGTTGAAGAGCATGGAAAAGGAATTTGACTGCCATTGTCACTACTGACTCTTGAGATTCTTCCTTTTCAGTAATTGCCCCAGTAACCAGGCCTGGGATATTGAAGGCCTGCAGTTGCTGCAGGGAAGTATTAGAATTTCACCCTTCCATGCCGAGTGTTGCTGCTGCTTCCAGGCTCAGGGATTGCGCTAGTTTGTAAATAGGTGTCTGCGTGCAATGCGGGGCAGGGTGAGACATCAACTGAGGCAGTGTTGGCCAGGCAGAGGACACTCTACTGCCTGCAGAAGCACATAATGTATTTTCTTAAAGAGTTTTGGAAGAAGATTCCTTCACTTGACTTATGGGTTTTTTCTTTCGAATCTTTTTTTTTTTTTTTCTTTTTTTTTTTTTTTGCAGAAGAAAATATTTTTGGCATGTGGCAAAACGTGTACATAAAAGTAACTTCTTTTAAAATGGTATGTGGACTCTCTTTTCCCCTTGCAGCAAATGACCCTGAATGCCATCAACTTGTCTTTCTTCCCTTTGAAACTGGGACTCTGCATCTTTATATGCTTCATCTCCCTGCCTTGCATCAGCTTGTAAGACAAAGGCCTGTTACAGACTGCCAAAATAAAGCTGCTTCGGGTCTCTTTGGAGGTATGCTATTTAAATGATGCATGGGTCCTAAGAGTCCGGAGGTCGCGCCAAAGCCACACTCCATTCCTAAGCACTGGAGTGCAGCTTTGGTGCAGCTTCCGGATTCTTAGGATGCATGCATCATTTAAACAGCATACCTCCAAAGAGACCTGAAGCAGCTTTATTTTGGCAGTCTGTAACAGGCCAAAGATTATCCACTTAGATCCTTCCTTGCTTCAGTTACCAATAACAGGTGTGGTAAACTCTTGGCCTTCCAGATGTTTCAAACTGGAACTTCTCTTTCCTGTAGAAGATCCTGGCTAGGGCTTTAGAGATCTGAAGTTTAAAACATCTAGAAGACCAAATATTCCACAACCCTTGGAATGTGTAGGATCATCTTGTACTGCAGTAGAGCCACAACCACTGGACCAGGTTGGCAGAAGATGTAGCCACTGTTGGGAATTTTCTCCTCAAGGCTTCAGCACAAGTAGGGTTCCTGACAGTTGGAGCAAGACAGTGCTGTAGGCTTTTGTTCTTCCTCAAGTTGCTGGGGTGGATGGCAAGAAGTCAGTGCCCACTTGCTTCTGGCCATGTGTAAGTGGACTTCTGCAGTCCTCAAGATGCTTCAGAGCAAGGGTGGGAAGCATCTGACTCTCGAGGTGTTGGTGGACTGCATTTCTCAAGACTACAGGAAAAGAGATTCCACCTCAACATTTGGAAGAACTTCCTGAAGGTAAGAGCTGTTCAACAGTGGAATGTGATGGAGCCGCCTCCTCTCGAGGTTTTTAAACAGACTGAATGGCCATCTATCAAGAGTGCTTCGTTTGTGTCTTCCTGCATCGCACGGGTGTGAACTGGATGGTCCTTGTGGTCTCTTCCAACAGTATGATTCAAGGAGCCATCACTGTGTGCTATGTAGGCCAGGGGTACTGGGACTTTGAAAGGTACAATTGTTCATGATAGGATCATGATAGCCTAGGCAGTCATATGCCAATGTAACACCCCATTTGGATGAGATAGATAGTAGACCTGCTGATTTCCTGTTGAAGGCTCTCCTTTTAAACAATGTAATATTTTTCCATACTGACTAGGCCAGAAGGGGATGGTTTCTTGCTTCAGGGAGAGTTGGTGCCTTAAAAAAACTTTGATAGAGACTAAGGTTTCACAGTAGGGCAGAGGCATTATCCCATATCAGCAGTTTGAATCCAGTACAGACAGAATTCACTACAGCAGCACTTCCCAAGTTGTCGTATGTGGGAGACTGGTACCATATTTGTGCCCATGGGCTGTGGTGGTTTCATTTTTTTCCTGGAAACTCCAGGGAGCAGCAGCTTGTGGATGGGCACTGGACCACTACTTTGTGTACCCCTGTATACAACATGGCTTTACAATTTCTGGACTGCAGACCAGATGACAGCTTTATTTTAAGCATGTATATGGAGTTCTTATCACTGGACAGTGAATTCCTCATGGAATTAAAAACTGACATCTATGTGTCAAGTTGCCTAGTCCCTGTTTTTAGTATATAGGCCATCCTATGTTCTGCCAAAACTTTCCTATTTTTTCCAAGTCTAAGGTCCTTTAGACCAGGATGTTATTTGGAAAATAGTAGCAATATCTGCACCCAGCAACCAAGTTTGCCACTGTCTATAAATGAAGAACACAAACAGGAGAAAACTATGCACAGTTGCAGCTGCCTCAGTTTAATAGATAAAACTGCTCTGCAAGCTACATGGTGCAAGAGTCTGAGGCCTCTTATATTGACTTTCCACTCCAAGTAGAACATAAAATGCAACCTTTCGTCATTAATGTGCTAGCTCCAACTACCTTCAACACTTCAGCCACTGAGAAACAGGCTACTGCCAGACTGTAGAATTAATGCACATTGACACTACTTTAACTGTCATGCCTCTATTCTACTGAATCCTGAGATTTGTAGTTTGTTGTGGCACCAGAGCTCTCTGGCAGAAAAGGCTAAATACCATGCAAAACTACAAATCCCAGAATTCCATAGCACTGAACCATGGCTGTTAAAACAGTATCAAACTGCATTAATTCTGCAGTGTAGATGCAACCACAGTTCAAATGGTGCTATTACCTGCCACTATGATTAAGAATTATCAGTCTATAATCTTCAGCTGTCTACTGTAACGTCTTGAAAAAGACAAAGCCACTCCACACTTTTCCACACACCATGCATAATGAGATGGCCTTCTGCCACCCCGAGGGGTATGCGTGCATCTCTGTGCACACGCTGTCGCCCTGCCAGCTTGGGGATAGCCCATAACTATCACAGGTGGGATCAGTCAGGTCCAAACATCCCTGCCAGCTCAAGGTCCTGCGACATCAGCTGTTCTTCCACATCCTTCAAAGCCCAGTGATGAGAAACCAGCTCTAATGCTTCCCATTCAGCCTAAAGGAGGAGAAAAGAGCCAATCAAGGTCTGACTCTTATGTTACCACTGCAGGAATGAGTAACATACAACTTGCAGACCAAGCCGCAAATGCTGACAACAATAGCCTTTATGCTAAGGTAGAACCTGGCAGGGTCAAAACCTAGACTTTCCAGTTAAGCAACATCAATAACAACTGAAGCATTTCAAAGTGCTTTGCATCCATTCTCTTAATATATTTTTTAAATAACCCAGTGAGATGGGTTAATGTTATCTCTCTTTTTTCAGGGAGAAAGAGGCTAGCCATGTGTGCACTTTAAAGTTACCTGCTGACATATGGCAGGCCCCTGAATTTCATAGGGTTTTCTTAGGCAAGGAATACTTAGAGATGGCTTTGCCAGTTCCTTCCTCTGAAATATAGCCTGCCTGGCATGGTGGTCTCCCATCCAGGTACTAACCAGAGTTGGAAGACCAAATAATTTCCCACCCCTAGCTTAGCTGTAGAAGCCTCTCACAAAAGACTGACTGATGTAACATCAGGGCCTATGTATACATAGCAGCTAAAGTGGAGTTTCCCATGTAGTTCTCGAGATAAGATGCAGTTGAATTAACCAGTTTCTAGGTATTAATCCCAAACAATTTCCATCTAAACGTATTTCTATCTAAGCCTAGCAAAGTTACTTTTTTGGATTGCAGCTCACAGAATTCTCAGGCCAACTGAGGGAATTCTTGGAACTTGCTAATGAAAACCTGAATCTTCCATGACTCAGAAAGGTTTACCTTGAAGGCTTTGTTGGGATCTGGTGGTGTAGGCACAGCTGGTCCCATAAACTGATCTTGCAATAGGAGCTGATTCTGATCTGCAGCTGAGAAGAAAGTGGGAAGTGGAAACAGTGAGAAAGAACATGGTTGCACTAAAGTTCTGCAAGTTGACTAGAGGCAAAGAAACTACAGTCACGTTGAGATAACATTTGATTAAGCGTGAGCCCCTTGTATTTCAGAAACTAACAGCCTGCTGTGATAGAGTTTCTCCAGTCCTAGCCTCGTAATGACTTGAAAATTCTGAGATATCAAGATAACATTTCTCAGAGCAGATTTGCCAGTTTAGGAATACACTTTGTGTACTTGAATAAGCTCTAATATAGTTATTTTAAAAGTCCTGATATAGGCTTTGCTTTTACTATAACAGGACCATCTTTTTGAAATATTTTTTCTCCTAATCGTAAAGGCTAGATAATTTTTTAAACAATTACAATTGTCCCTCCATGTTTGCTGGGGTTAGGTGCATAGGACTCCAGTGAATGTGGAAAAACTGCAAATAACAAAAACATGTTTTTACTTGAGAAAATACTTCTCTAGGAATCTCTAGGTCTTCCAGTGCAACTCTGTGGTCAACATCTGCCAGACATTGACCATAGAATTGCGCTGGAGAAACTATAAATGCTTAGTAGAGTGTTCTCTTTAGGAATGTCTAGGTCCTTCAGTGTGACTTTTGGTTAAAGCTGACAATAGAGTTGCACTGGAGGATCTAGATATCCCTAGAAAGAACATATTAATAAAATCTGTCAGTAATCAAATCCACAAAAGTCAAAACCACAAATGTGGAAGGACAAGTGTATATTTCTTGAGATAACCTGTTCTGAACCACAAGTTCAGTACAGCAACACAGCTGCCTGGAAGGAACAGAATCCTTAACAACAACAACAACAACAACAAATAGCCAGAATTAACTAAGTCAATTACAAATGCACAATTTAGAGTTGTGCATCTATGACTATTTCATATTAATAATCCCTATGTATTCCCTAGTTTAGGGAACTGTGGAAATCCTCCAGTCTCTACTTACCAGGCAACAGCCACTACAATCAATGGGGCTCTGTTCCCCTGTCAATTGGGAAGCAGCTGACTGACAGACACATCCCCCCTTGTATGAGCAATCTTGGGTACAATGGGGATTGCAACAGGGACTCTGCTTCTACCTGCCACATTGGAGAATGCTTATGGAACACAGTGGAAACATCAGTCATCTGCTTTCCAATTGCTAGGGGAACAGAGCTCCACTGATCACAGCAGCTGCTGCCTGGTAAGTGGGAATGGGGAGTCACTGCAAAACTATGTAACTATGGTGGTTACATGCTTGTAACTATTCATGTGAATTCCAGCCAATATGTTTACAGATTGTGTAGAAAATGTTTGAAAGTTGAAGTACCTGTGAGACTTTCTAGGCACTGGCTAGGAGTGAGAGATCTATCTCTGTGCGTCAGTGAGCAGAGAGGATTTTGTTTTCAATTCTGTGTTCTGGTCTCACTACGTCTAGGGCTGCATCTACACTACAGAATTAATGCTACTTAAAACTACGTTTTTTTTTTTAAAAAAAATCACTAACGTGTTCAGATAGTTTTGAGTTCTGGTCACCTGGGCTTCTGCCACACTGCAGAAACAATGTAGTTTGACCCCACTTTAACTGCCATGGCTCAGTGCTATGGAATTCTGGGATTTGTAGTTTTGTGATGTATTTAGCCTTCTCTGTCAGAGAACTGTGGTGTCACAACAAACTACAAATGCCAGGATTCCATAGGATGGAGCAATGGCAATCAAAACAGTGTCAAATTGAATTAATTCTGCAGTTTGGCAACAGCTCAGATGACCAGAACCCAGCACTGTCTGAACATTTAATGCTGTTTAAAAAAATTAGTCGATCTTCCTCCAGAAGGTAGTTCCTCAGTAGCTTGGCAGCCTGCAACAGAGTCACAGCCTCTGCATTCCCTGCCTAGCTCTTGAGTGCCCCAGCAGAGAATGTTCTCAAATGGCTTTGAGAGAAGCCTTGGCTCAAATCCAGTCCTGCCTCCAGGAAATGGCGGTTGAAAGAAAGGGATGACTAAGGTCCAAAACACACTGCAGAAATAATCTAGTTTGAGACCACTGCAACTGCCCTGGCTCAATTCTGAGAACTGTAGTTTTGTGAGACATTTAGCCTTCTCTGTCAGAGAGCTCTGGTGCCACAACAAACTACAATTCCCAGGATTTTCTAGCACTGATCCAGGACAGTTAAAGTAGCCTCAGATTGGATTATTTCTGCAGTGTGTTTTGGTCCTAAGAAGAGGGAAGTGGGAAAAGGCCCAAATGAGGCAAGGGGCAGGGAAGAAACCAGTCAGAAGAGAAAGAGTTTGGAAGGAGAAAAGAAGAAAAGATAGTGGGGAAGAAAGGGATGCTCAAGGACAAGAGAATTTTAAAGGAGAGAGCCAATCAACCAATGCAACAACAATAGATTATTGCGTCTTCTCCAGTTCTCAAGTACAAAGATAACAAATAGGGCTAGGGGCAGAAATAATTAGAAAGAAAAATGTATCTTAAGACATGTAAGATAAAGAAGCCCAGCATTGTGATTTCCTGCATGGCCAGGGGGTTGGATTGGATGGCCCTTGTAGTCTCTTCCAAACTCTATCATTCTATGTGTTTCTTTATTTCAGACTTCTGCCTTACAAGGAACCCATGAATTCTGATTCATAAAAGCAAATTTGAATAGCTGCTGACTAGTTGTTTTGTTGTCCCAGCATGCCTTTACAACCCTTGGGAAGAATTTAATCCACCTACCCTGCAAAGAGCTTCCTGAATTGCTGCCTTAAAGACTAGTATGTTGTGTGTCTTAAAGTATTGGATCTGGTTGTCCCAGAGAACCTCCACCAACAAAGTCTCCCCATCAATCACATATTATCTATGCTTTTTTTTTTACAGTGAACCAATAGCAAAATCGCTGTGAAAAACATAACACTAGCTTAATGCTTTGTGATTTCACTTGTTCCCATCAAAAAGTATTGTGCGTCTGTTTCTATTCAAATTTCCCTACGCTTGTCTGGGAGGAGATTTATTATATGGTTGTTTACTGTACATGGGATACGAACTGATACACAGTCATTATTCACATGTTGTAAAGTTGATGAACAGTTTTAACACATTTTATTTATTTCACTTACATCCCACCTTTTCCTCCAAGGAGCTCAGGACAACATACCTGATCCTCCCTGTCTCCTTTCCTTTTCATGACAGCCCTATGAGGTAGGTTAGAATGAAACTCAGGAACTGGCCTGCATTTTCCTAATGAGCTTTCATACCTGAATGGGTACGGATTGTTTCAATCCATGGATTTGGAATGTGCAGCCCTCTAGGTGTTCTGGATTGCAATTCCCATAATTCTTCACCATTGGCTATGCTGATGGGAAATAGCATGAGATGCATTCCAACTCCACATTGGCCACTAAACCAGTGGTCTGCCCTTGCTCTTAGTACTAATCCTATGTTCTTCGGATCAGTAGCACTGTGAATGATGCAAAGAATTCAGATATTGTGTGGTCCTGCTTTGTTTCTATAATAATCTTGTTCTTCTTGCCGTAGGGCAGTCTCTAAAGGCACCCCACCTGATCCTCTGCAGTCCACCCCTTCCCCTCCCTCCTGTTTACAAGATATCTCTTACCTGTCTCTTCCCCCAAGACGATACTGTACACTCGACGCAATCCAAAAACATTGAGGAAATACCAGGAGGCTGAACTCACCCTGGGAAGAGAAAAAAACATCAGCGACTATTTTAGGGACCCTACCCACACCCCAGTCCCATGCCACAGGACTAAAGAGCTGAAGCTCCCATCATCCCCTCACCACCAACCCCTTCTGAAGGGACTGGCTACACTTGGGGTGAATGGTGGGGGAGGCCAGTGACAGGTGCTTACCAAGAGGCATCCAGTGAAGGCAGGTTAATTCCACGTTGCAGCATGGGCTTGAACCGGAGGGTCAGGGGGAAAGGAACCTTGGCTGGGAGATTGTGAGGGAGAGGGGTTAGAGGTGGGTCCACCCCACCAGCAAACCCAGCCACTGCCCTGTTAATCCTCATCCCGCGTCCCCATCTCTCCATGGCCCCTCTCTCCTGAACTAGAGCTTCCTGCTATCTTCTATCCCTTTCCTCCTTCCAACTCTGCTGAAAATGCTTGAACTTCAAGCTGTCACTATGAACAACATGAAGGACCATGCCTACTCTTCTGGAGGTATCTAGAGCATGATAGATACATGGTGGCAGTGAAAGCAACCTGGTGTGGTCATGTTATGGCAGTACTGTATCAACCAGCCTCCTGTGGAAAACTACCAGGGAAGAAGTAGAGAAGCTAAATGGGATTTCACTTGGCCTAAATTTCATGGCTGTGGTGATGTTTGAACTGAGGTCTGACAGATTCATTGTTCACTATAAGCAAGCCACAGACAGCATCCACGAAACAAGAATGCAATGACTTGCTCCACTGTCAGTCTGAACTAAGAAGTGGGAACAAGAGTTACCATAAACTTTGGTCTTTAAATATTCCTATCCTATTTAAAAAAATATTTTAATATATTTCTGTTCTGCCTGTTCTTCAATCGTTTTTACAGCTACTTGTAAATGTAAAACACGAAGCCAACCCATCAAAGAATGCTAACCATAATACTAAAATCATACAATAAAAAGAGGAATTCTTAACACATCTGCCTCGATTCCCCTCCTCACTCACTAGCCACAAAGCCAGAGAAGGCCCAGTTGATCCAGCCTCCGACAAGGATCATGGGCAGCACATTGACAATGTTGCCCTTCATCATCTCCATGACCATGGTGGGATCTAGGAGGAAAGAGCGAAAGTCTTAGAACAGGACTGTGTGTATGCCAAAATTCAGAAAGTGCGTACTAAAGACACTGAAATGATATTTCAGGCACAGAATCCAGATTGCTGAGAAATCTAGACATCATTTTTTATTTTTAAAATGATTTTTAAAAAAACCTTAAGGGTGGCTTTACCGACTTAAGATTTCTCCAGGCTGGAGTGTGAGGGAAGGGGAATGAAATTTTCCATGCTCAGCAGAGATCTCGTCCCCTTCCCAAGATTAGAAAAACTGGCTTTCAAAGACCTGAGGCCAGGCCTGAACTGCAACCATCAGACACATCAGCACCCCTGATGCCCATTTGGCTACTTTTGATAAGCTGGTCACTTCAAGTCTGGAAAGGAACCCTTTTTTTCAGTGTGATACTCTTTGCTGCTAAGTGAAGGGGAAAAGACAGTCTGCTTCTATAAATATCCTCCAGAGAGGTCACCTTCATTTACCTGTCAGTGGGTTCCGGGGCTGTATCTTGCGCTTGGTTTTGCGGAAGAAGCCACTTTCGGGGTTATTGAAGTAGTGCTTGCGCATAAGGAAGCCCTATGGGGGGAAATGTCATCAAAAATGGGATAAAGTTAAAGTTATTTTGAAAGGGAGACGGAAAATAATTAATTCTGGCATAAGGCTTCAAGAATGTTCAAGGTGCTTCATTTGTGTTGCCTCAGAAGTCTTTCCACTGTCTTATTATGCTGCACCGTACATATTGGCAGGCTGGCAATCCATGGATTTGACTAGCCACAGATCACCACACTGATGCGTCCATGTGTATGTTGCTGTGGCTGAATAATATGGGGCATAACTATCCACATTTTTTGCCATCTGCAGAGGGGCATGGAATCAAACCTTTGCAGATGGTAAGGGTCCACTGTATGATGTTAGTATCTTAGACTTGTTTTGAACCATCAACTAAATTCAATGCAGAGGGAAGAATTGAATCAAGACACTTTTCGCTTACAACTCTCATAAAGCCAGCGGTACTCCATGAAAATTCAGACATAAGGACCACTGTACTCATTGTGGGTCATTTCATCTCAGTAAGTGTGCCCATGAGCCTAATCTTAGAGGCACAATATTACCACAGATGCCACTTCTGATTTTGGGTAGGGTGAGTGGAGAGCAAAGAGAGAAGAGTGAAGGCAAGTGTTAGAGAAAACCTTGGGGTGAGATGAAAAATGGGGTATGTGCAGCTCCAGTTGTCCAGCTCTAGTTTAGGAAGACAAGTTATTTAACAAAACCTGGTCTTGGATTGTATAGAATTTTGGATACTGATGTCAATATCTTTGGCACATGTGCAGAACCCACACAGGGAAGAAACAGAGTTATGGGCTGCTTTTGCACTGCAGAAATAATGCAATTTGACAAGACGTTTAACTTCCATGGCTCAGTTCTATGAAACTCTGGGATTTGTAGTTTGTTGTTGCACCAGAGCTCTCTCACAGAGACTAAATATCTCACAAAATCGCAAATCTCAGAATTCCAAGGCATTGAGCTGGGGCAGTAAAAGCAGGGCCAAACTGCATTATTTCTGCAGTGCAGCCAGAGACAATGTTCTGCATCATATGTGAGCTGAAGGGGATCCTGTCAAGGCACTGGAGTTTGCTCAGTTTATATCCTGATAGGTGCTAAGAAGGGCCATTCATCAAAGATCATGTGTCTGGCAAGGTATGTGGAAAGAGTGTATGTATATGTCTGTCTTCCATGTTCTCTCTCACCTGATGTGTGAGGAATCGTCCATTTTCTCTCAGGAGGCGGCTACGAGCCAAAATCTGCCTGACAGACAAAGAGCACTCATCTCAATTGTAGTTCCAACATGATTTGTGACCCTAAGTGATAATATAAGTTGTGGCATCAAATCCTCAAGCCAAGCCCGACAACCAAACAGAGAGTTACTCGCACAATCAAAATCGCTATAACCAAACAGGTTTTTAGGGTGATATTTTTAGGGGTGCCAATTGCAACTTTAAAATTCCTTGCAATGTCATGAGAGAAAAATAAGGCTCCATTTCCATATGATTCATAATGTGCACCATACTTCAGCTTTCCCCAATATTGCAGGGGACCTTAAGACCAAATCCCAGTTGGTTTAATGGAACCAACAAGGGTTCAAATCACATTGGGATGGTCCTGGAGACAGACAATAAAACATGAGTGGCTATAGCTTTGAATGCACTGACTTAGGATAACATATCTGTAGTTCTAGTTCCTCTGTTTGCAGAAGAAGTTCAAAATTGTCTAGCTGATACCCTAAGAGAAAATTTCCAAAGGCACATGTAGCCATGTTAGTCGCTTGCAGCAAAAACTAGGAGTCTTGTGATACTTCAACAATTAACTAATTTTTTATGACATGGATGACCATATCCTATTTAATCAGATGCATAAATTGAGTGCGAACACACACTGTGCATGTGTGAACCTGGATGTCTGGCTAAGCTACATGCTGTGGATGAAGCAGGCTGTACTCCACGAAAAACATGCCCACAAACACTCACAAATGTGTTAGTTTTAAACATGTCACAGGAATCCATGCATCCTATCCTCCGTTCAGAAAGCATATTTTCCCACACTTGCAATTGGATATGTTTCATGGGACCTTTAATTATGAAGGCAAAATTCTATATTCACATACAGTGGACCCTTGTTATACGCTGGGGTTTGGTTCCAAGATCCCCCGTGTATAACAAAATCCGTGTATGCTCAAGTCCCATTAAATATAATGACATAGTAAAATAGTGTCCCTAATAAAAAATGGAAAATCAAGGTAAATTTTATACTTTTTTGGGAAATTTTCAAACCGTGTATGCTTAAATCCGTGTATAAAAAATCCGTGTATAAGAAGGGCCAACTGTACCTAATTTCATTTTTTAAACCATATCAAGAATCATTACAGTATGGCAGTCCAGCCAGAGAGAGGAGAAGGAGAGGAGCTGCTTGGCAGCCATTTTGAGACCGTGTGCTTGAGACCGTGTTCTCATTGCTGAAGGGGTGGAGCTTCTGTGAGTCACATCTGTGAGACACAAGGGGGCGGAGCTAGAAGACTAGCTTTATATACCAACTTCCAGAGCCTTTCAGAACAGTCCGGCCAGAGAGAGGAGAAGGAGAGGAGCTGCTTGGCAGCCATTTTGAGACCGTGTGCTTGAGACCGTGTGCTCATTGCTGAAGGGGTGGAGCTTCTGTGAGTCACATCTGTGAGTCACAAGGGGGCGGAGCTAGCAGACTAGCTTTATATACCAACTTCCAGAGCCGAATTTTGATTTTCTTTAACTCTGCTCAAGTGGCTTCAGGTTAGGATCAGATATTGAAACAGAACCTTCCCTTTAAGTGTAAGATAGCAGCCAGTACATTCCTTTAAAGAAGTATTCCCAGTAGATTGACTGTTATAGTCATTACTAAAGACTTTGCAGTATGGACAACGAGGGATCTGCTGTAGTCACCTGCAACTCTTGTGGGATGTTTCTCTTCTTGCCCACAGAAGTCGAGAACTTCACATGCACCAGGTGCAAGTTGGTAGCACTCTTGGAGGAGAAAGTGCAGCAGCTGGAGTCAAGAGTAGCTACACTTCAGCATATTAGGGAACAAGAGGATTTCCTGGACACAATAGAACTAACCATCTTGGATGAGTACCATGCAGAGGAAGATGCTAGGGTGGAAGAGGTCACTTGCCATACACAGGAGGCAGACAGCTGGAGGAATGTCACAAAGAGAAGTAAGCCAAGAAGGAATTGTTCTGGGAGCTTGCAGCTAGAGAATCGATTCGAAGCTCTTTCCCTTATCAAGGAGGATGAAGAAGAGCAGCATGGACAGACTTCAGGGACAGAGCAGGGGAGCCTGAGAGTCCCACCCGAGGGAACAGTCGCTGCTAAGTCTCGGAGGAGGCGTGTGGTCGTAGTGGGGGACTCCTTGCTGAGGGGTACAGAAGCAGTGATATGTAGGCCTGACAAGATGTCTCGAGAGGTGTGTTGTCTTCCAGGTGCAAAGATCCGTGATGTGACAGAGAGGCTGACAAGACTGGTCAAGCCTACTGACAAATACCCCTTCCTTTTGGTCCACGTGGGAACTAATGATACTGCAAGACACAGCCTTCAGAACATCAAAAGGGATTACGAGGCACTTGGTAGGAAGTTGAAAGGAATGGATGTACAGGTTGTCATCTCGTCTCTTCTGCCAGTTGAAGGGCATGGTCCAGGAAGGGAGAGGAAAATAGCGGATGTGAACAACTGGCTTCGCAGATGGTGCCGCCGAGAAGGATTTGGATTCTTCGATCATGGGCTGCGGTTCCACGAGGAGGGACTTCTTGCAACAGACGGGTTGCATCTCACGCCAGTTGGAAGAAATGTTTTTGCCAACAGTCTCAAGAACTTGATCAGGAGGGCTTTAAACTGAGTTCCGAGGGGAAGGGAGACAATATTAAGGAAGACGAAAGGGATGGCGAAAATAGTCAAACTGACATAGAGGAAACAAGAAAAAAAGTGCAAGGACCCAACAGTGGCAGGCAAAAAAACTTGCACAGGCAGCAAGTAAAAGGGAACTATGGCCTGCAATGTCTCTACACTAATGCACAGAGCATGGGAAATAAGCAAGATGAAATCGAACTCCTAGTACAACAAAGCAAATATGATATAATAGGCATCACTGAAACCTGGTGGGATGAGTCTCATGATTGGAATGTGGAAATAGATGGGTATAACCTTTTAAAGAGAAATAGGCCAAACAAGAAAGGAGGAGGAATAGCACTATATGTCAGAGATATTTACACCAGTGAAGAGATCCAGGACATCAATCATGGAAGCCAGGTGGAGAGCATCTGGGTAAAAATTAAAGGGGAGAGAAACAACAAGGATGTTACGGTGGGAGTCTACTACAGAGCCCCAAGTCAGACTGAGGAATTGGATTATATCTTTCTAGAACAGATGACCACACAGTCAGAAAAGAGAGATGTAGTAGTGATGGGCGACTTCAACTATCCTGATATTTGTTGGAAGTCAAACTCAGCAAAATCCTCAAGGCCTAGCAAATTCCTCACTTGCCTGGAAGACAATTTCATGGTCCAAAAGGTGGAAGAGGCAACAAGGGGGTCAGCTATTTTAGATGTGATCCTAACCAACAAGGATGACTTGGTTAATGGGGTGCAAGTGGTGGGATCATTAGGTGGAAGTGAGCATGTTCTCCTGGAGTTTGTAATACAGTGGAAAGGAGAAGCCAGGCATAGTCAGACACGCATCCTAGACTTTAGGAGAGCGGATTTCAGTAAACTTAGAGAAGTATTGAGGGCGATTCCATGGTCAGAAATACTAAAAGATAAAGGAGTTCAGGACGGATGGGAGTTTCTCAAAAGGGAGATACTGAAGGCACAATTTCAAACAGTTCCAGTGAGAAAGAAAAACGGGAGGTGTCTCAAGAAACCAGGATGGATGACTAAGGAACTTTCAACCGAGCTAAGTTTGAAACGGAACATGTATAAGAAATGGAAAAGGGGGAAATCACAAAAAAGGAATTCAAAGAAATAGCAGGCATGTGTAGGGATAAAGTCAGAAAAGCTAAAGCACAGAATGAACTCAGGCTTGCTAGAGAGGTTAAGAACAATAAAAAGGGCTTTTTTGGATATGTCCGCAGCAAAAGGAAGAAGAAGGAAACGGTAGGGCCACTGCGTGGAGAAGATGGCAAAATGCTAACAGAAGACAGAGAAAAGGCAGAATTACTCAACACCTTCTTTGCCTCAGTCTTCTCAGAAAAGGCAAACGGTGCTCAACCTGAGGATAATGGAGCAGAGGACAGAATAGGGGAATTTCAGTACAGAATAAGTAAAGAGATAGTAGAGGAACACCTTATTAATCTAAATGAATTTAAGTCTCCAGGACCAGATGAACTCCATCCAAGGGTATTAAAAGAACTGGCAAATGTAATATTGGAGCCATTGGCAATAATCTTTGAAAACTCCTGGAAAACAGGAGAGATCCCAGCAGACTGGCGGAGGGCAAACGTTGTCCCCATCTTCAAAAAGGGGAAAAAAGAGGATCCCAACAATTATCGTCCAGTTAGTCTGACATCAGTACTAGGAAAGATTCTGGAGCAGATCATTAAACAGAGAGTCTGTGAACATCTAGAAGGCAATGCCATAATCACAAAAAGTCAACATGGGTTTCAGAGAAACAAGTCATGGCAGACAAACCTGATCTCTTCCTTTGATAAAATTACCAGCTTGGTAGATGAAGGGAATGCTGTGGATATAGTATATCTTGATTTCACTAAGGCCTTTGACAAAGTTCCCCATGACATTCTTGCAAACAAGCTTGTAAAATGTGGGCTAGACAAAGGAACTGTTAAATGGATCTGTAATTGGTTGACCGGCCGAACCAAAAGGGTGCTCAACAATGGCTCCTTTTCATCCTGGAGAGAAGTGACCAGTGGGGTCCCACAGGGCTCTGTCCTGGGCCCAGTGCTATTCAACATCTTTATCAATGACCTGGATGACAGAATTGGGAGCATACTTATCAAATTTGCAGATGATACCAAATTAGGGGGAATAGCTAATACCCCAGAGGACAGGATCAAGATTCAAAATGACCTGAATAGACTAGAAAGCTGGGCCAAAGCTAACAAAATGAAATTCAACACGGAGAAATGTAAGGTATTGCACTTAGGGCGGAAAAATAAAATGCACAGATATAGGATGGGTGACACCTGGCTGAATGAAACTACGTGTGAAAGGGATCTAGGAGTCCAAGTAGACCACAAGTTGAACATGAGTGAACAGTGTGATGCGGCAGCTAAAAAGGCCAATGCTATTTTAGGCTGCATCAATAGAAGTATAGTGTCTAGATCAAGAGAAGTAATAGTGCCACTGTATTCTGCTCTGGTCAGGCCCCACCTAGAATATTGTGTCCAGTTCTGGGTGCCACAATTCAGAAAGGACATTGAGAAACTGGAGCGTGTCCAAAGGAGGGCGACAAAAATGGTGAAAGGTCTGGAAACCATGCCCTATGAGGAACGACTTAGGGAGCTGGGGATGTTTAGCCTGGAGAAAAGAAGGTTAAGAGGTGATATGATCGCCCTGTTTAAATATTTGAAGGGATGTCATATTGAAGAGGGAGCAAGCTTGTTTTCTGCTGCTCCAGAAAACAGGACCCGGAACAATGGATGCAAGCTACAGGAAAAGAGATTCCACCTGAACATTAGGAGGAACTTCCTGACAGTTAGGGCTGTTCGACAGTGGAATGCACTCCCTCGGAGGGTGATAGAGTCTCCTTCCTTGGAGGTCTTTAAACAGAGGCTAGATGGCCATCTGTCAGGGATGCTTTGATTTGGATTTCCTGCATGGCAGGGGGTTGGACTGGATGGCCCTAGTGGTCTCTTCCAACTCTATGATTCTATGATCTAAATAGGCAAGTAAATAAATAGCTGCTGTTGGCCTTCGAAGATCCCTTAATGCTCTAGCCCAGGACATCCGAAAGACTGCCTACTCCACATGAACCTTTGAAAACAGGAAAACTGGGGCTTAGATGATGAAGGTGATAGTCTTCCATCATCATTTTATGAAATGATACTACAGTGGGCCCTTGTTTTCTGCTGAGGTTTGGTTCCAGGACTCCCTGTGGATACCAAAATAAGTGGATACTCATGCCCCATTAAATACAATGGCATTGTAAAAGGGTGTCCCTTATATAAAATGGCAAAATCAAGGTTTGCTAATTATACAGTTGGCCCTCCAGATTTGTGGCTTTCACTTTTGCAGATTTAATTATCCATGGATTTGATTAACATGTTCTCTCTAGGAATCTCTAGGTCTTCCAATGTGACTCTATTGCCAAAAGAGATTCCTAGAGTGAACACTTCTCTAGGTGTTGGTAGGTCCTCCGGAGCAATTTAATGGTAAATGTCTGGCAGATCTTGACCATGGAATTGCCCTGCAAGACCTAGAGATTCCCAGACAGGTGTTCTCTCAGGTTTTTTAAAAAAGGTGTTTTTTAAAATTTGCATTTCTTCCACTTTCATGGGGCTCCTGTGCCCCTCCTCGCCCCAGCGAACGTGGAGGGGCCTTTGTACTTTGTGGGGAAAATTTTCAAGCCATGGATGCTTGAATCCGTGAATATGGAAGGCCAACTGTATATGATTTGTCTCTCTCTGTGAGATAAGAAACGTGAGCTTGCTTTTTTCAGAATGTGTTTACTATGCCCACGGATAAGCAGCTGACACTGTGCCTTAACCTGTCAACAAAAACACCAGCTAATGGGTGGGATGTTGAGGCATCCGCTTCACTCCTCCTTACTACCTGCGTGGCATTTTAGAGCCAACCAGTTCTAAAACAGATACAGTTCTGCAGCCACCCTCCGTATCCCCACAGCCCTGTCAGCTTGGGATATAAATGTGCTACTAAGGGGCCTTGTAGGAACCTTTGAAACTAAAGGTGAGAAAGAAGTTGTTGCATGAGTTTTGGTAGATTTAGGTCCTAAACACACTGCAGAAATAATCCAGGACTGCTTTAACTGCCCTGGTTCAGTGCTAGGGAATCATGGGAACACAAAACTACAGTTCCCAGAATTCCCTAGCATTTAGCCAAGGCAGTCGAAGCTGTCTCTAAAACAAGATTATTCCTGCAGTGTGTTTTGGGCCTATTCCTTGCCTAAGAAATCCTTATCCATCTAAATACCCTAAAAGGCACTGCCTGATGCTTGGACTTTGTATGTTTTACATTTTATATTTGTAAATTTAATATATATTTTATGATTTCAATTGTAGTTTTAATTGTTGTGTTTTATATATGTTGTTAGCCGCCTTGGAGGAGAAAGGCAGGTTAAAAATAAAATAAACAAACAGATAAATAAGAATCATGCTGGCTGCTAAGCAGGGTCAGCCCTGGTTAGGACTTGGATGGGAGACCGCCGACGAGTCCCAGTGAGTGCTGTGGGCGGGCTCTATTTCAGAGGAAGGAAGGAAGGGAGGGAGGGACACGGGCCTCTAAGGATTCCTTGACGAAGGTTCAAATAATAATACAGTAATCCAGTTGGAGACCGCTTCAACTGCCTTGGCTCAATATGCGAGGGGATTCTGGGAAGTGTAGTTTCTGAGAAAAATTAACCTCCTCTGACAGAGAAAGCTAACTGTCTCATAAAACTACACTTCCCGGTGTTCCCAGGGCAGTTATTCCTGCGGTGTGTTAACTTTTGGACCACCTGAGGAAACCCTTATGAAATCATCAACGGGGCCTCCTTAAGTGCGCAGGGGGGGTTGAATGCGCATGCGCTTTCCCCCTCCCTCGGGAAAAAAAACCCCGTCCCTTTCGAACGATTCTTGTAACACTCGCCGCGCCCCCTTGAACTGTGGGCGTGGCCTCCCCCCCGCGCGCGCCCTGCTGCTGCTGCTGCTGCCGCTCACGTGTCCCGCCGCTGCTCGCGCCAGCCCAGCTCGCGCTCGCCCCGCAACAGCCCCGCCACGCGCAGCCGCAGAATCCCCACGGCCAGAGCGATCCAGGCCACGGGCAGCAGGACCCAGAAGCGGATGGAGCCGTCCAGGCGCAGCTCCGGAGCCGCCATTGGGGCGCGAGCAGTCAGAACGGCGGAGCGCCCTGCAGACTGACCCCGCCGGGGACGAGTTATAAAAAGAAACAAAACGCTTGACCAGCAGCAGCAGCAGCCAACCTTATGAGGAGGAACGGGCGTCGGGCCACTTCCGGTAGCCACTTCCTGTGTCGCCATGGCAACGACTCCTTCGCCCTCCCCCACCAAAACACACAAATAATACATCCTCATCATAATAAGACTTTATTTATATCCCGCCTCTCTGTCACGGGCAAAAGACAAACACGCTGCAGAAATAATGCGGCTTGAAACGGCTTTAACTGCCTTGGGAATTCTGGGAAATGTAGTGCATTGTGGCACCAGAGCCGCCTTCCATTCAAAAAGGCGGCCGTTATTTCCCTTCAGGGTGTCGTGCCTCACTGGAGACACACACTTGCTATCGCAAATATAAAAAGTGAGGGACTTGTGGAGGTCACTCAACGTGACCTCAGGGTCTAGGCCAGGAAGGGCTGGAGGGAATTGTGGTTCAAGTATTCAGGGAGAACGAACAAAAACTCCAATTCCCATAAGCCCCTGCGGCCTCCCAAGAGAGCCAAGTAGAAAGTGCGAAGGGCATCAAAACAAGCTTGACGGGCAGGGAGGGAGGGAAACCAATCAGGAGACTGAGCCGCATGATCGGCGTCCGCCTCAGCCAATGAGAGGCCGAGTTTCAAAGGCGGGGGGAGGGAGCCTTGTAATGGCGAGGTCGGGTCTGGCTCCTTCAAATATGGAGGTCTTGAGCCGTTTAGGAAGAAAGCCTGTGCGGAGGGAGTGGTGGTTTCAGTGCATGGCTATGATGACTCTGGAGACCAGGGTCTGATTGCCAGCTCGGCCATGGAAACCCACTGGGAGCCCTTGGCCTTCAAGAAGTCACACTCTCTCAGCCTCCTCAGGGGAAGAAGGCAAGGGCAAACCCTCTGAACAAATCTTGTCAAGAAAACCCCTTGATAGGATCGCCAGAAGTTGGAGATGACTTGAAGGCACGCAACGACAACAACAACGAAGCCATTTAGGACTTTGATGGTCAGCACAAGCAACTTGAATCCAAACTGGAAGTCAGATGTGATTGACATGGTCTGCTTCTGGGTGGCCATCTGTTGGAGGCGCTTTGGTAGGGAGTCCCTGCATGGCAGGATGGGTTGGCCTGTCTTTCTGGCCCCGTGCTCTCTTCCAATTCTGTGATGATGATGATTCTCCCTAGGAATCTCTGGCGGCGCACGGAGTCCGGAAGTGAGAGCCGCAAAGGATGCCTTACCTCTAGAGCGCCAGCACTTTGGGAAAGGAAGTTCCCCATCCCCCTCGAAAGGCAATGACCCGGAAGGGCTTGGCGGGGAGGTCGCTCATCATCATCATCATCCTAGTGGTGGAATCCGTGATGATGAACTAAGTGAGAGCCTGCGGCTGGCTCTCTTTCTGTAAATATGCCATACATCACTTCCATGGGAGTCTAGAATTCAAAGACAGAGCTGTGAGTTTTCCTACAGACCAGAGCCTGCTTCTTCAGGGGCATCCCTTTGGGCCTGGGTTTCCCAAAGGAGGGCTGGGGCTGCAGTCTGTATCTGTGGAAGAAGCAATCTAGGCTAGCATTACTCCATACCCTTTGCTGGCTCTTCATCTCTTCTTCTCATGAGCTAAAAACAACCCACGTGTTTTTACATTGGAGGAGGGAGAGGAAAGGATGGGTGAAAACGGGGGTTACTTTCATGCATTTTAAATCTGAGCATGCATTTTGTTTTTGTTGTTGTTGTTAACTGCTCTTAAATCAACCCTGACCCATTGATTCAACAGGTTTCTTCTAATTAGGCCTAAAACCTGCATTTAATTTAAGCCAATGCACTGGTAACCTCATACTAAACATCCTTGGTTGTTAACTGCCCTGGAGTCGATCTCAACCCATGGTGACCCTGCAGATGAGACACCTCCAAGACCCCTGTCCTCTGCTGTTCTGCTCAGGTCCTGCAAAGTCACACCTGTGGCCTCCTTCATAGAGTCCATCCATCTGGTATGTGGCCTTCCTCTCTTTCTGCTTCACTCCACCTCTCCTAGCATTATTGTTTTTTCCAATGGGTCATGCCTTCTCATGATATGACCAAAATACAACAGCCTCAGTTTTGGCATCTTGGGTTCCAGGGAGTTTCTGGCTTGATCTGCTCTAGGACCCATTTGTTTGTCCTTTTGGCTGTCCATGGGATCCTCAGCACTCTTCTCCAGCAGCACCGCATCTCAAATGAATTGATTTTCTTCCTATCATGTTTCTTAATTGTCCACCTCTCACATCCATACATAGTACTACAGAATATAATGTATTTTACCAGACAAGTTATGTTTTATGCGCGTGGCTGCTATTTTGTGTTGAGATGCTTCTTTTCCCAGTCATAGAAACCTATCTTTTTCTAACTTCTTGCTCTTTCTGCAGGCTGTAGTGCTAATACTGTGGTGGCAGCCTCATGGCGATGTTAGGCAGACAGCAGGTGCAAGAGAAGGTGCTCCAGTATGAAGCCTTTATCACTGACGTTCTTCAGAGGGATCTCCAGTGAGTGATTGTGAAAAAGTCCCTCCTCTGCATCCATTTTCTCACCATTCTACCTCAAGTATAACCCTAGGCTGTAATGCTTCTTAAGTCTGTCTTGTTTCAAGATTTTGCTGATGCTTCCATTTACTTATTGCTGTTTTCCCCCAGGAAGGTGTTGGAACAGCGGGATGAAGTCTATGAAAAGATCGCTCAGTACCTGAAGCTCAAGAATGTTATTGAACGATTACAGGTAACATAAAATTCTCTTGAGCTATTGAGTGTGTGATACTGTAAAGATTTGGGCACAGTCTGAGGTAGTCATGTTCAAGGATTTAATGTATAACAAGAGAAAAAGGTTGTTATAACAGTTCTACTGCTTAGAGAAGTTGAACTGTAAATCTCTGCTCTGTTCTCACAGGAAACAGAAGGTCAAGAGCTAAAGACTCAAGTGGACTTAGGGTGCAATTTCTATGTCAATGCAGAAGTGTGAGTAGCTCAAAGACACCCATTTGCTTGCCCTTGCTTCCTTGTTTTCTCTATGAGTTTTGGATGAGACCTATCTCCAGGATAAAAAGTAATTTGGAAGACCTCTTTGAATGCAAAAGAAACATGACACTGGTCATTGTAATTTATTTTTTAAAAACTGAATATTTAAGAAGTTTACTTCAGTCTCCTCTGACAAGGCAAATGCTCTCCACACATTACCCTTAGATGGGCTCATGCAGTACAGAAGGTTATATGCCACATCCAGAAACTAGACAGATCATATTATAGGTCACTTGAGAAAACAACTTCAAATGAACCATTACACCACATAGCATTATTCAATACTGGGAGAAAGGCTACACTAGAGTGTAGAATTTGTAGCCCTCCAATATGTACCTGAATTACAGTTTACATAATTCCTCACATTGACTCTGCTGTCAAGGTCTTATGGAAATTGTAGCCCAGCAATATCCAGAGAGTCACATGTTCCCTACCTCTTGAGAGCTAACGTCACTGAATTCAGGCTCTTTAGCATATCAAGTGAGATTTCCTTCATAACTGTACATAGAGGTGCCAAGGATCTCTTGCATGTTCTCTCTGTATATATAAACTTCAAAAGAAAGCCAAAACAGCCAGAACTCTTAGAAAAACTATGGGCTTGAACAGACAGGCAAAAATAAAGCTGCTTCAGATCACTTTGGAGGTATGCTGTTTAAATGGCACACACATCTTAAGAGGCCAGAAGCTGTGCCAAAGCTGCACGGCTTCCAGCCTCTTAGAATGCAAGCATCATTTAAATAGCATACCTCCAAAGTGACGCTAAGCAGTTTTATTTTGGCCTCTGTGTTCAGGCCGTGAGTAAACTTTAGTCAAAGGAACATGGATGTTAAAAGGCTGCTTTTTCAGCAAAAAGGTGGGGAGGCAGAGTAAAAGCTTAAATTCAAGCTTTTGCAAAGCAAATGCCTGTCTGCTCAATTTGTGTTTCCATTTTGCCTTTTTTCTTTCAGTACCATCAATATTCTCAACAGTTTACAGCATAACCAAAGCAGAATAGTTTGTAGTCTAAAGCAGCAGAGGCAGGCCATCTAATGCCCTCCAGATGTCTTGGATTACAACTGCCATCAGCCTATACTTGCCATGAAAGCTGCCTCATGCTTCTGTCGCAATCACTCCTTTAGCCTTTCCCCCTCACATTTGAGAAGCATGCCCAGAATGGTGACTGACACAAGTTCTCCTGAGACGACCAGTGGTTCTTTGTTACACCAACAGTGGGGAGCATAAGGTCCTCCTGATGTTGCTGGAGCGCAGCTGCTGCCATGCATCACCATGAACTATGCTGGCTAGGCTGATGGAAATTACAGTCTAGACATTTGGCGCACACACACACACCCCGCCAATATGCTTCAGACAAACCTTTTGACTTGAGTGTAAAGAAAAAAAGCACGCCTCCCACTTTTAGAGGTGAGACGAATATTAAAAGACTGTACTGGGAGATAATTTACAAAGCAAGAGTCATTTTCAGGTTGTTTTCCTTGCAGCATTTGTTCCACGCAAGGATGGGTGGCAAATGCGAAACGACACTTACCTCTTGCTTCTTCCTGCTGGTGGAGGGCCAAGAACAGTGTGAACACATGGGGAGGAAGGATACTGTTCACCTGACAGATGATGGTGGTAATGATGAGGAACTTGCGCCCAGTAATGTTGTAGATGAGCAGATATCAGTTCATATCCCTAGAGACCTGATTCCATTTTTGAACTTCAATAAGAAAATTGTTCCCAGTGGAAAACCTTAATCTTTTTCCTTGTGGTTGAAAGACATTACTGCATATTCTGTCCTGTTCAAGTAGGATGCACAGTTGTTGCCCCTCTCTCTTTTTTTCCTCTCTTGCCATGTCAGGTGTATGCAAAATTTATCCTCATTCCCTATCCTGCTACAGGCCAGACACGTCCACCATATTTGTAGCACTGGGTTATGGTTTCTTTGTGGAGTTGACGTTTCCTGAGGCTCTTGCCTTCATTGAGAAGAAAAACAAGCTTCTTACAGAGTGAGTATGAGGAATTAATTCTCCCATCCCATACTATTCATAGAGATTTTAAAGCTCTCCTGGTCCCCCTTTGGAAAGATGTAGTATGTTGGGCAATGGTCTCTTGCAGAAACTCATGTTCTTAGTTTCTCATCTCTCTCTCCTTTAAGGTAAGTGTAGGAGACATTCCTCCACCCCATGTTTTGGGCTTCATCTTCCATAAGTCCTAGTCAGCATGGCTGGTGGTTAAGTATTGTGGACATAGTTTCACAACTGTTGTCTGGAGAGACAACAGTTCTTCACCCCAGTTTTAGAAGGTTTCTTCATTACCAGTTTAAACTGTTTTAATAGTTGCCATCTCTGCAGAGGAAACTTGAAGTTCTGTGATTGAGGCCACAAAACTGACAGTTTTGGTTTACACCAAACTACAGCCTTCAAGATTCTTTGGGAAGCTTATTACAAATTAGATATAAACTTGTAGTATAGCCATACCCTTTATTGAAATCCTCTACCGTTGTAATGGCTTTAATTCAACAGTGACATCATTGATATTTCAAAGAGTATGGATCCTTAAAGGGCCAAGCAATAGGTTGTACACTTTGAGGCAAGATGTACCGTATATATTCGACTATAAGTTGACTTCATGTAAAAGTCAAGGGCAGGTTTTGGGGCTAAAATTAGGGATTTTGACATGACCCATGGATAAGTCAAGGGTAAAACTTAGGGGCATGTAACAAAGGATCTGAAGAATGAAGCAAAGGAAAACAGTGCCAAAAAACTTACAGAATTCCAGCAGGCATGTTTGTGCTCATACTAAAGGCACTGTGGATGAGTGAATAGAGTGGGGTCAGTGCTTCCAGGACAGATTACACTCTTGCCTTTCACAGGTGATGGTTCTTTTTTAAAAGAAGAGTTATTTTAAAGAGTTACTTACATTGATTCATGAATGAGTTGACTCAGGTTTCATGGGTCAATTTTTTGATTAAAATTTCTAAATATAAACATGAGTATATACAGTAACTCCTCAGCCTGTATTCAGTGCTGAAATCTGGTCCTGGAATATTTAGAGTAAAAAGACATCATAGTGTATGGGTAAGTATTTGCATCTGATGGAGGGAGCTTCCTCACCAATTTTTATTTATTCCATGTAGTGTGTACTTAATCACTGGCTGGCAAAATGTAATAAAACAATATATTTGTGGCCTCTATGTACTGATTTTCTGCCAGTGAACTTCAAGTGGTCTGCAATTTCATATAAAAGCATGCAAAACAATACACAGATGCAAAAGAAAAAAGTAGAATGCAATGAATTAGTCACTGAAGTACGATTAAGCCACAGTTAAAATTGCCAATTTTGGAGAGTTGGAGTCGGTCCTGTTTAGTTTTGTGTACAATTTGGGAACAGGTTAAAATTATGTAAGTATATATTACGTGCATTTGCAGAGCCAAAACACAAGTAATGTCTCTTCACATGGAAACAACCTTCCTTTTTGCAGCTTAATCCAGTACATGTTTAGAAGTCTCATTGTACTCTGAAGATGGTAAATGTACATAGTGTTGTAGCCTTACATAGGCTCAGCCAGACTATTTGTATACCTTTGAAAAGGATCAGTTTCTCTCAGTATACTTACGATTGGTCCAAAGCAAGGATGGGCAATTTGTGGCTCTCCAGATAGTGTTGGACTACAACTCCCACCATCCATTTTAATTTGCTGTGCTGTGCCCACTCTGGTCTAAGTGATTTTTAGAATTAGAGGCCCAATTTGCCATCCTCCTTATTGTGTCTGGATTTCTTCTGTCTCTTAACAGGCTCAGTGAAGCCCTCACAAAAGAGTCTGTGAAGATCAAAGCTAATATCCGTATGGTTTTAGAGGTAATGGATTGGGGTTAGCAGTGATTTTGTTACTGTGGGGTAAGGAGAACTGGAGAACATGGCACATTGGGGTTATTCATTGCTCCAAGCAAAAACTGAGGAACTATGCAGAAATGGAACCATGCCTGATTAGAGGATAAGGACTCTGCAAGCTGAGGTTTGGTTGGGTTTGCTTTCTTTGGGGTGATCTTCTTTGACAGGAGTAAGAAATGTTTGTCCACATAGACCCCCTGGGCTGACTCTAGAGGGTCACTTGCTGTTTCTAAAATAAGACAGTTTGAGGCTGCAAATAGCTTTAACTGGCAAATCTCTTGCAAGGACACACATAACTTCTGGGGACACTATTTCCATGTAAGGCCAATTTTTTCCCACTAAGTCCAGGTGGGAAAGACCCCCTGACCCTAGAGAACGTCCAACCACCTTTCTGTGGTGTGACAGTGATGTTCCCTTAATGCAGCCTGGGAAGGATGTTGTTTTGTAGAAGATCATTAAGTTCAGGTTTGGACTATGTTTTTTTTCACCCTCCCTCCTGCCTATAGGGCTTGCGTGAACTCCAGGGTCTTAAGGATCTTCCTGAGGAGACCAGAAGAGACATCTTCCTTTGAGCAGCTATCCTCTCCTATCCTGAGGGGATAGTTTCCATTTCTGATGTGCTGGAAGAAAAGTTGATCTCTTGGGCATTTTGGTGGCAGTGGGAGCTGCACCTGTAGCTGGAGGAGCACTTCTGATTGTGATGTTAGATAGTGATAGCTTGCAGAGTGCAGGTGCGGTAGTGAGCAGTTTCTTGTGGGGCAGGATAGTCTGGTTGAACTCTATCCCACATATTCACCTGCTCCCTGTGGCACTATTAGTGCAAGTTCATCTCATTTGTGACATTAATAAAGAGTCTGCTTTTTGTCAGACTGTATTTTGTTCTGTATCCCCACCTACTTCTGATTTTTAAGAATAACTTGTTCGCTTTTTAAAAATCCAAGCCTCTGCTGTATCAGAGGTAGCAATAAATTTAGAAACCTTTTCTACTCACTGATACTTTGGCCTGTTACAGTCTGCCAAAATAAAGCTGTTTCGGGTCTCTTTGGAGGTATGCTATTTAAATGATGCATGGGTCCTAAGAGTCCGGAGGTCGCGCCAACGCCACACTCCATTCCTAAGCACTGGAGTGCAGCTTTAGTGCAGCTTCTGGATTCTTAGGATGCATGCATCATTTAAATAGCATACCTCCAAAGAGACCCGAAACAGCTTTATTTTGGCAGTCTGTAACAGGCCTTAGATACCTTTGCCCACACTCTGTCTCATTCTACCAAATAGTAGAGCCAGCTTAAATGTTGTAATGAAGCAGTCACCTCAGCCAGGAGATACTCGGAGCAGAAACAGTAGTAGTGGCAACCTGTTAAGTTTCTCATGAGCTCCCCAGCTATTACTCTCTGTTGGAAGACAGATAGCATATCTGAATGCCATACAACCTTCCCACGGCACCTTAAATATGTCCTCTGGCTCAGTTGTTTCTGAGAACACGATCCCATTTTCAGTGTTCAAGTAAGATTCACCAGCCGATAGTTTCTGTATGTAGCTTGGAGAAGGGACTGTCATTTTGCCTTTCACCTCAGGCACCTAAATGTCTTGTGAACCATGATGTATAACCTGTCAAACAATCTTACTTGTTCTAGTCTTTTCCCATCTTTACCAATGTTCTGTAATAAGCAGATATATTTTGCATGCTACAATAAATTTTCTTGATCAGTGGTTGCCATCTTTTTTTTTAACTCTTGTTTAATGACATATAGGCCTGTTACAGACAGCCCAAAATAAAGCTGCTTCGAGTCACAGTGGAGGTATGGTGTTTCAAGGATGCATGCGCTTAAGAGTCCAGAAGTCACACCAAAGCCACGCTCCAGTCCTTAGGGCTGGAGCATGGCTTTGGTGCGACTTCTGGACCTTCAGACGCATGCATCATTGAAACACCATACCTCCACTGTGACTCGAAGCAGCTTTATTTTGGCTGTCTGTAACAGTCCAAAGTGGCATTATGTTACTGACGCATGGTGGTTTGTTTTTTTTTTTGTAGAAGAGGGGAATTAGCAAGTAAGTGTACATCAAGACCAGCCTTCCCAACTTGATGTATTGAACTATAAGTCATCATCCCCAGCTAACATAAATGATGGGACAACGGGAATGGTCATCTCCTACACATCTGCAGGTAAATAAATAATAATATACAATTTTATTATCCCGCCCTCCCAAGATCAGGGCGGCTTACAACATGGTTAAAAACAATGGTGCCATAAACAATATAAAAATACAATTACATAGGCTAACCATACTCAATAAAAAAGTAAAACTAATAAAATTAAAAGCCCCTTAGCCCAACCTCTTGGCCACGGAAGAGGAGGGAGGCCCCAGGATTTTTAGTCGGGATGCCTGTTGGAACAGGAAGGTTTTTAAGTCCTTCCTGAATTGGGCCAGGGTGGTAGTCGAGCGGAGCCGGTGGGCAGCGTATCCAAAGGGCTGGGGCAGCCGTGGAGAATGTCCTCCGTGTGGTGGAGGATAACCTAGCCCAGGCACCTTCAGTAATTGCTGCCCAGACGTTTCTGAGGGCGCGAGGCGGAATGTATGGGGAAGGCGATCCTCAGGTATCCTGGGCCCAAGCCATTAGGGCTTATAGGTAATCCAACACCTTATATTGAGCCCGGAAGCGAATGGGCAGCCATGGAGATCTTTCAAAACCGGTGTTATGGCTGGTCCTGGAAACGCCAGTGACCAGCCGGGCTGCCATATCTGCACCATTTGCAGCTTCCGAGTTTGGTATAAGGGTTGCCCCAGTAGAGTACATTGCAGAAATCCAGTCTCGAAGTTACCAGAGCATGTACAACAGTTTCTAGGTCCCCTGGGCAGGTAGGGCGCAGCTGGCAAATAAGCCGAAGCTGATGACAGGTGCTCTTGACCGTCGCATTCACCTGAGCAGTCAGATGAAGCGACGATCAGAAGCACCCAGACTGCGCACGGAGTCCTTCACAGGGACGTGACCCGTTCAGGACAGGTGGAACCACCGATCCTGGACCAGGAGAACCTATCACTAGTACCTCCGTTTTCTCGGGATTCAACTTGAGTCGGTTTCCCCCTCATCCAGCCCATATGACTCCAGACAGGCAACGAGAGGAGAGACCCATCCCAGTCACTGCATCAGTCAGAGACTAAGAGAAAATAATTTGGGTGTCATCAGCGTACTGATAACACCGCGCCCCCATGTCCCGGATGATCTCTCCCAGCGGTTTCATGTAAATGTTAAATAGCATGGGAGACAGGATGGCTCGGAGGGACCCCAGTTTTAAGGACCCGCTCGTCGGAGCACACGTCTCCCAGCTGCACCATCTGGGACCTCCGGAGAGGTAGGACCGGACCACTGGAGCGCAGTGCCCCCAATTCCCACCCGCCAGGCGTCCAGAAGGATACCATGGTCTATGGTATCAAAAGCCGCTGAGATGTCCAAGAGCACCAGCGGGACACGCTTCCCCTGTCGATGCCCAGAGGAGATCACGACCAAGGCGACCATGGCGCGCTCAACCCCGTAACCCCGCCCGGAAGCCAGTTTGAAATGGGTCCAGATATCCGTTAATCCAAGACCGCCTGAAGCGGATTGCAACCGCCCTCTCGACACCTTACCCAAAAATGGTTAGCAGCGAACAGGCCGATATTATTATGTACAGGGGGTCGAGGGAGGGCTTTTAAAGACGGGTTTTACAATGGCCAATTTCAATTGAGATGGAAATACCCATCCCTCAGAGATGTATTACTATCCGGCGTAACAATGTGTTACCGCCGGTCCCCCTGGGCCGCTAACCACGAGGGACAGGGATCAAGAGAGCAGTTTGTCTTCCGAACACTTCCGAGGATCTTGTCCACATCCGCGTACTCACCAACTCAAACTGATCCAGTTTAACAAAGTCCACGGAGGCTCGGGACACTTCTACCCTAGGTTCTGCTAAAATGTCGCGCGTTCAGACCTTCGCTTATGGCGAGAGGTTGTTATCCGCAAAAAGGTCGTAAACAGGTCACAGCAGGCCTTAGAAGGTTCAAGGATCTGGTTCAGGGTAGGAGGGAGCTGAGTTTGCTCCCTAACCACCCTGAACAACTCGGCCGGACGCGACTCTGCGGACGCAATATGAGCACCATAGAACGAGTTCATTGTGCTCGTATTGCCTCTCCGTAGTCCTTCAACAGTTGGTCTGGAGAGCCTTGTCGTCTAACAAAGGTGTTTCCGCCAACGGTACTCTAGCCGTCGCAGAGCCCGCTTCCTTGCCCGGAGATCTTCCGTATACCAGGGCTTGCATTGGAAGCGGGCCTGAGAGGGCGCTTGGGAGCGATACGTGTTAGCCCTAGAAAGACCGTATTCCAAATACCGGTGAGGGCATCAACAGAGTCGCTGTCATTTCCAACCGTGAGCCCCTCAAGGCTTCCTGGAACCTCTCAGGTTCCACAGCCTTCGAGGGTGGACCATCCAACAGGTCCACCACCCCGGGGGGGGTCTGGGTTAGAGGCCTTGATTTTCACCTCTACCAGGAGTGACCGTCCATGGCAGGGGGGAAACATTAACATTTCCACCCACGGATTTCCGCCTCCGAAACAGAAGACCAAATCGAGAGTATTACCCGCACAGTGCGTAGGACCCTGTATCAGCTGGGACAGGCCCATGGCCTCCATGGTATCCATGAATCCCGAGCCGCACCAGATGGAACAGGGCTGGCCGTGAGGGAGATGTTGAAGTCACCCAGGACAAGAAGCCTTATGTTATCACTTATGTTACCTTGAAGGAAGACAAGTATAAATTAGATAATGAATCAGGTCTTAGCACAGCACACCATTGCTAGAGCAAGTAACCAGACAGGCATGAGAAAAAAAAACCAAAGGTGGATGGATGTTTAGCAAAACATAATTCTAGTATGTGCTTGTTTTATGATGGGTTTTTAAAACTTGGCTGCCGCATGTGATTTTTTCATTGTATTTTCCTGTTTTTAATTTGTAAGCTGTTTGACAGCTACAGCTGAAGCTGTGTTACTATTCATGGTTTACAATCTAAATAAATAAAAGCAAATAGTAAATGGCTAAGCAATAGCAAGTTCTGTTATTAAGTAGTTAAATCTATAAGAGATCTTAAGGTGATTTCATTATTCCTTCCTTGGGTCACCCTCAAAGACTAAGTCTAATCATAGGTACAGTAACAATGTTTAATGATTAAGCACAATGTTTGCTAAGAGATCAAATCGCCCCTCATCCCACACATCAAATTCCTTTTCCAGGATAGGTAGACAGATGAATTCAGTGCATGATGTGGCTTCAAAAGAGCTTGCCTTTACTAGCAGAGCATTTATTCCTTTCATAATATAATCTTCCGTATTATCTGCACTTACATCAGAGCCACTCCCTTTGAATTCAGTGATGAAAGTTTGTTTTAAAATGTAATTTTGTCATTCAGGTAATGTGGATAACCTCTTTCTACATTATGTTTTCTACTTGTGTTGGATTTGCTATTCCAGAATTCAAGCTTGGTGTATAAGAACTAGAAAGACAGAAGCGGTCTGATGGAAAATGTTTTTCCCTTACCAGTGAATAATTACAAAGATAGCCCAAACTTCAGGACTGGAAGAAAACTCTACCAGATCAGAATAATGTTTCCATATAGACTTGAGCTCCAGTACCCGTACAGTATTTCTGTCTGCTGACATGCTGGAGTCCTTGAAGTACATACTGTTACAAATTCTGATGTAATCCAGGTGATCATCCACCATAATTTATCCTTTAGGATTCTGCATTTTTATATGGAATGTATTGTGAATATTCAAAAGCAGTGCTCAGTTTCTAGAGCTAGGATAGTGGAGTTCAAGTGTCTCTTAAAATAACACCATCAGCCCCACCTAGCAAGTATGACTAGTGGTCAGGGATGATAGGGGGGGAAGCTGCAGTCCAGGAACATCTGAAAGATCATAGTCTCTCCACTTCTGCTCTGAAACTTCATGTGTACCATCTATACTATGAAGTTGTTCAGTTGTTGAAGAAATATGCTCTATGCTTAACTCCATAGGGCAAGTCACATGCTCTTAGCCTCAGGGGAAGGCAATGGTAAACCACTTCTGAACAAATCTTGCCAAGAAAGCCCCATGATAGGGTTGCCTTAAGACAGAAACAACTTGAAGGCACACAACAACAACTTTCTGTCTAGCTGTACAGTACTTGATATTTTTCAGGTTTGAGGATGAACAACCCAATCTTGAGCATGTCT
Organism: Sceloporus undulatus; assembly: GCF_019175285.1. Classification (NCBI taxonomy): domain Eukaryota; kingdom Metazoa; phylum Chordata; class Lepidosauria; order Squamata; family Phrynosomatidae; genus Sceloporus; species Sceloporus undulatus. The sequence goes on along the minus strand of NC_056523.1, from coordinate 185,611,796 downwards.
TTTCAGAAGAATGACTTCCTGATAAACGCAGAGGATTGCAGTCTGAATTCTCACTGAATCCATATCACAAATATTACCTCTGTTATGTTTGGTGTTGACAGCAGGCCTGTAGGGTAGGCGGGTATAAGCCCCACGCTCATACACAGATGCAGGCCGTATATGTAATACAGAAGTTTTCCTAAAGTGGAGCCAGCTTGGCATAGTGGTTTGAGTGCTGGACTAGGACTCTGGAGACCTGAGTTCAATTTTCCAGCTCGGTCATGGAAACCCACTGGGTGACCTTGGGCAAGTCACACTTTCTCAGCTTCAGAGAAAGGCAATGCATTATTTCTTTCTGAAGAACCTTGCCAAGAAAACCCTGTGATAGGTTTGCCGTAAGTCAATAACGCTTAAGAGTACCTGAGGTGGTGTTTGACGCCACACATCTGCCTCTGGTGGCATTTTGGGGGGCAGGCTTTTTTCCTGATGCAAGTGGCGCCCCCTTGAGGGCAAAAAGTCCTCCCTCTATCCCACATCCTGGTCCTCATAGTAACTGATGGAGTGGGGCCCGAGAGGCCTCAGTGGAGACCCTTGATAGTCCTATGGGGGGGGGGGGAGAGGTTACCATGGCAGCAACCTTATTTCTCCCCTCCACCCCCATCATCTCTTTCATCTCCTCCATCTCTTGTTGCTGTGGCAACCGTAGGGGCGCGCAAAGGATGGCAAGGGGGCGAAAGGAGGCCGTGGGCTGGCGACAGCAGAGAGCCCAGTGCCAGAAGCAGCAGCAGCAGTCCCCAAAAGGCCACAGGAATTGCCAGGCCAGGAAGGAGGCCACTGAAGCTCAGCTGTCAAGAGTCATGAATCCTCTTCCTCCTCTTCATCTTCAGGAAGGAACCAGGGATCCTCCTTTCTCAGGACATGCCCTCCATTTCAACCTTCTGTCCAGGAGGAATTCAAAAACGTCCTCCCTTTTGAGCGTGGCTAAGAAGCAGCATGAATTTATCTTTCTAGGGGTGTTTTAGCTCTTCCTTGGTCCTGGTCTGCTATTTTTCTTGTCTGTCCCACATTTCGAGGTGCCTTGTCCTCATAATGACCAGATGCCCTCCTTTTCCAGGACATGCCCTCCATTTCAACATTCTGTCCAGGAGGAATTCTAACACGTCCTCCATTCTGAGCATGACGAAGAAGCACAAATTGACATTTACAGTCAACCCTCCATGTCCACCGACTTTTCATCCCCGGATTCAAGCATCCGCGGTCTGAAAATATTTTTTAAAAATATTAATTCCAAAAAAGCAAAGTTTGATTTTGCCCTTTTATATAAGAGACACCATTTTACTATGCCATTGTCTTTAATGGGACTTGAGCATCCATGGATTTTGGTTTGGAACCAAACCCCAGTGGATACTGTGGGTCCACTGTATAATTCTTTTTAGCTTTTCTTTTGCTCATGCCCTCCACTTCTCTTGACTGTCCTCCGTTTTGAGGGGCCTTGTCCTCAAGATGACTAGATGCCCTCCATTTCCAGGACACAGAAAGAAGCTGACAGCATGAGCTTTCATAGACATAGGAGCTTATCACATGGAGCCTTACAGTGGGCACAATGTTCCTGGAGCATTCCTGAAGCGCAAATGTGTGAAAGCGTGTCGCGCTTCTAAAACGTCATTGAGGTGTCCTGCTTCTGTCCCATTGATGAAACGTTCGTGGAGCAGTCATTTTTTGAATAATGGGATCTTCCATTATTCAGAAAATGGCTGCTCCGTGAACACCGTCATGCCTCAATGATGTTTTAGAAGTGTGACACACTATCACACCTTCGTGCTTCAGGAACATTTTACCAACGTTTTACCAATGATAAGTGCCTCTGTGTGATAATCCCCTTAGGAGTTTATCACACGGGGGACAATTGGAAGTATAAATGGTGATTAACCATAATAATCCCACAATTGTGCTAATGGTTTTCACACGTGATGTTCAAAGAGCTATTATCCTGTGATTAACCTGATAATCCCACAATTACGCTAACGGTTTTCAGATGACGTCAAGATGGAATGTGATTAAAGTGCCATTATCCCGTGAATAACCAGGGAAGAAACAGCAGCAAATCATTCATGGGAATTTCCTGTGTATGACATTTTACTGTTTATTGCCTGGTTATTCATGGGATAATGGCTCTTGTGGTAATCTCCTTTTAATCATGTTTTAATTGCATGATTTTCCCAGGTTAATCACTGTTTAAACTCCACATTTACCCTCGCACGATAAACTTAGTAGTCTACTAATGCATTTGAGGAAGTAGACTGAAGCCTATGGAAGCTCATGCTGCCAACTTCTTTCTTTCAGTTAGTCTCAAAAGTGCTACAAGATCTTTACATACTGATTCCACAGACTCACACAGTTATTATATCTTTGAACCTTGTCACCTGGTTACCCTGTCCTTGATATGCATCCACACTGCAGAAAGAATCCAATTTGACACCACTTTAACTACCATGGCTCCATGTTATGGAATTTTGGGAACTGTAATTTGTTGTGGCACCATAGCAGCTGCCACAAAATATCATTCTTAGAATACCATTGCATGGAGCCATGGCAGTTAAAGTGGTGTCAAATTGGATTATTCCTGCAGTGTGGATGCAGCCCAAGGACAAGGTGACCAGATGTCCTCACTGCAAAGTAGGACAAGGCACCACAACAAAATGGAGGACAATCAAAAAATGGAGGAGCTAAAAACACTTAAGTATAAAACCCCTGCTCCTCCTTAGCCATGCTCAAGAGGGAGGGCACTTTGGAATTCCTCCTGCACTGAAAGAAGGCTGAAATGGAGGACAGGTCCTGGAAAAGGAGGAGGACCTCTGATAACCCTGCATAAATAGAAACCCAGGCTTTTTAAAAATCATGCTCAGAATGGAAGATGTTTTGGAAATTCCCCTAGAATAGTAGGCTGAAATGGAGGACTTGTCCTGGAAAAGGAGGAGGACCACTGGTCATCTTATATAAATATAAACCCATGCTTCTTGGCCATCTCAAAATAGAGGACACTTTGGAATTTCCCCCCCTAGACAATAGGCTGAAATGGAGGAACAAATCCTGGAAAAGAAGGAGGACCCTGTATAAATAGAACCCCCTCCTCCTTCTTAGCCATCTCAGGATGGAGGACACTTTGAAAGTCTTCCTCTTGGACAGGAAGAAGGCTGAGATGGAGGACTGGGTCCTGGAAAAGGAGGAGAGGTTGCTATTTCTTTCCTAACCTCTGGCCAGCATGCCCTGGCTCAGCTCAGGAGGGGACCAGCAGCAGACCCATCCTCCCCTTCTCTGCCTCCTCCTCAACCCTGGCTGAGGGGAGAGAAGAGCAAGCCAGGCCTCCTCCTCCTCCTCCTGCTGCTGGGGCTCCTCCTCTCAGCTGCTCCATGTGACAAGGCCGTCACTGCTGCATCTCCAGCCAAGGAACAGAGGAAGGAGACACTGAAGTAGAAGGAGAAGGAGAAGAAGAGGAGGAAGAGAAGAGGAGGAGGAGGAGGAGGAGGAGGAGGAGGAGGAGGAGGAAGAGAAGAGGAGGAGAGGAAGAGGAGGGGGAGTGGGTCAGCTCCCTCACTCTCTCCCCCTTCCTTCCTTCCTTCCTTCCTTCCCCTCTCTCTCTCCCTTCCTCCCTTCCTTCCCCCCACAGAGCCACCCACGCTGAGCCAAGAGAGAGACACAGAGAAAGAGAGAGGCTGCAAAGAAGGGTCCTGCTGAGGAAGGAAGGGCCAAGGAAGGAGGGCCAAGGAGAGCCCTCTCTCTTCCACCCCCCCCCACAAGACAGAAGAGGAAGACTTCACCCCCCAACCACCCCCCAGGACTGAGGACTGGGCCCCCCTGCTGGTGACCCTGACCCTGGCAGGGACAGAGCTGGGGGTCCCTGCCCACCCCATGGAGCCCCCTGGGTCTGGCTCTGGGGCTGCTGCTGCCATGCTGACAGGTGAGTAGAGAGAGGATGGAGAGGGCCAGGAGGCACACAGAGGGAACTGTCCAGGCTAGCTCTATCTATCTATCTATCTATCTATCTATCTATCTATCTATCTATCT
>NC_056523.1:185570340-185604752 GCF_019175285.1 Sceloporus undulatus | reverse complement strand
ATGGGAGTTAGTTGTGGCCCCAAAGGCTACCATGCACCAAAATTCCATCCCACAGCTAGTCAAAGGGTGTCAAACCGGATTAAAATCTGCAGTGTGGACAGATTCTCAAATCCCCCTTCCTGACTTAAGTGGTTCCTGCTTTTCCTCGCAGGTGGTTCTGGTGTGGGAAACGCAGGCAACACTGCCATCCTGGGTGTTGAACCCTGCATCCCCCCCCCCCCCCGGGGCGGCGAAGGGGGGGGGGCCCCCCCACCTCCCCCCCCCCCTTAGATCTTTGGACAAAGGGGGTTTTCAGCCCCGGGCTCCCCACCCCCCCCCATTACCGGCTGATTTTGGGGGGGGGGGAGTCTTGAGGGTCCTTTTGCTGATCATACAGTGGAGCCCTGAGATCCAAAGAGGAGAGCTGATATCCTTGTCCACCTTGTGGGGATTCCAGAAATGGGACTCCCATTTCTTTCCTGCAAAAGCTGGTTGCCTTTTGATGATTATTAGGGTCTCCTTGTATCCGGTTTTTCACCCCAGAGATAATGCTGGACCCGACCCCTACCTATCCTCCAGGTCACTCCTCCTTTCCACCTGCCCCATCCCTACCCCAAGCTTTCTGCCTCTCCCAGTTTACCCCACTGTCTCCCTTATCTGTGTCCACAGCCAGATTAGTATTTGATGGGGTTTTGCATTAAATCCAGTGGCAGAAAATCCTTTCTTTAGGCCAAATCCAGAGATTCACTGTGGCAGGGGACGAGGAGGAGGAGAGAAGTGAGTGGGCGAATAAGCCTGCTCTTCATTCAATCCTTGCAGCTCTTCTCTTTCAGATTTGTGGCAGGCCTTTTCTTCAAAGTCACAAACAGCAAACCCTTGGATGTTCTCCCTGTCTGGAAAGCAGGGATGTTCCGGACAGGACCCCTCCTTATGCTAGGACATTGATCAGTTCAAATTCAAAGGGTATAGACACGAAGGGTAGTTGTTTTTGGATGGGTGTGTTTGTCAAAAAGAAGCTAGGACAGAAATGAAGACAAAAATGAGATTCAGATTTTGCCAGGTCAGGCCTCTGAGCATGTGCAGAGTGTTTTCTTCCAGGTCAAGGATCTACAGCTGACACCTAAGCACAGCTGGGATAAAAGCAAAGGCCTTCTAGGGCAAAGGGAGTAACTTCTTTTTTTTTTAATACAGTCATTCCTCTGTCTCCACAGATTCTTTACCCCGAATTCAACCATACAGAGCTTGAAAATATTCAAAAAAGGTATACATTCCAAATAGCAAACCTTGATTTTAGCATTTCATGTAAGGGACACCATTTTACTATGCCATTGTATTCAGTGGGACTTGAGCATCCATGGGTTTTGGTATCCATGGTGGGGTCCTGGAACCAAACCCCAGCGGATAACAAGGGCACACTGTACTTTATTTTTATAACAGCAAATATTAGTACAGTGCGCCCTTACTTTACACGGGGGATCCATTCTGGACTCCCCCACATAAAGCAAATACTGCCTGTGCTTGAGCCCCATTTAAATGAACAGGGCTCGTGCATGCGGTGATATGGCGGTGTGGCGGCACGCCACGGGCACACGCCCCATTTGTCCCTATGAGACACGCTGCCCCTTCTCCCTGTGCGGCTTTCAGCCTATGCTGAAAGCCGCGTAAAATGTACCCGCTTATGACACGGGCACACTGTAATAAAAATTTACAAATATTATAAAAATTGTCACATATAACATATTTCAATACACTGCTGTTGTTCCTTATACAGTCTTTTTTTCTTTTCTTTTTTTACTTTAGTACTTCCCAGTCTGGTTAGTAAAAGTATCTTTTCATTTATTCTTCCCGACTTTAGATCAAGTAAGCCTAAATTTTCAACAGAGGGAATAACTTGTATGTCTGTTCTTCCGTTTTAGTTGTTAACCACTGTTTGAGGCCTATGACCAGGATAGGAATAACTGTGGCTTACAGTCTGTAACTAGGCGACACAAGTTTTCAGTTGTCCATTATATTTTCTAACTAGCATCTTGTTCTTCCCACTTATTTGGTCTTTGGTCTTCTGTATGTATCCATAAGGCATTTTTCTAGCTTCCTTGTCCCTTGTATGAGTTGTGCCTCTAGTATGCAGTCTATGCATGCTTAACTCCACAACCCCTTTGGTGTAGGAAAGTCTTGTTCTGTTATTTTGTAGAACAGCTCAGCTCAGCTCATCCCTCATTAGATGCCACCAGTAAATGTGTCCCTCACAATGCTATCAGATTCTTCAATGCCAGTGGCTCCTAGTGCGCATATATAAACAAGCTTCATTTATATACCGCTTCATACCGCCTAAGCATATATGTGCGCATATATGCATTGTAATGTCAAGATACGTTCACATTGACATTAGGAATGAATGCAAAGCCAAGAACAGCAGCAGTTAAATGCTTATGCCCTTTCCTTCCTTGCAGCCATTTATTTCTGGAACTTCCTCTCAAGGCACCTATACAGTTCTACCACCTCCTTCAAATCCCTCCTAAAACCCCACCTCTTCCATGAATCCTTTGGCTTAACTCTTTAGTTCTCATGTTCTCCATAAACTAAGCCTAGATATGTATCTAACTGCCTTTACTTGCTTTCATTCCTTGCCACCCTCCTTTCCTCTCCTCTCAGATTATACATTACTATGCTACACTGGAAAGTGGAGGGGGGGGGGAGAGGGAACATTTGACTCTTCAGCTGTTGTTGGACTGCAGCTCCCATCAGCCCTAACCAGCATAGTAAAGAGCCATTGAAGCTGTAATCCAGCAACATCTAGAAAATCACATGTTCCCCAGCCTTCTAGAAAGCATAATGTACATTGGTGTCATTTCCTCCCTTTTCATCTTTGACATTTTGGTGCTTGTTCAGATGGGTGAATTATGTCTGTCTGTCTGTCTGTCTGTCTATCTATCTATCTATCTATCATCTATCTATCTATCTATCCATCCATCTAGCTATCTATCTATCTCTATCTGTTAAAAGCCTCTTTTTTGTATAAGGAGTGCCAATTTCTGTTCAGGAATGTCCTGACTCTCTCTCAGCCTTTCTCTCTTTTACTCATTCTCTCTTTCTATGTATATGTGTGTGGTGGAGGTGGGTCTAAACTGAAGGAGCACAGTTTCTTGTTCTGTATTTAATAGGACCATTGGCAGATGTATTAAATTGTATTTCAGGGTATTTGGAACAACTCCCCTATCCAAAATTAAGAGGGAGCCTCTGGCCTGAATCCAATTGGTTTGTCCAAACTAGAGGAGATCCATTGAAGCAATTGTTGAATGGAGAGTCAACATATAGGTAAATCCCACTGATCCAGTGGATCTGTTCTAATTCAGATTAACAATAGAATTCAGGCCTATATATGTTACATTGGGTTTTCGGACCCATTTTGAGTCCAGTGCTAATTGCCCCTTTTTTCATTCTCAGGTAGGAGTGGGAGTGAAATTGAGAGAGAAAGATGGGGGGGGAGGCTGCGTGGATGGGTGGGAGAAGTATTACTACTTCTGTTATAAAGTCTACATCAGAGAGGGAGGGTGTTGTTCACCCAAATGATGTGTGTTCCCTTGTAATCTATTGTTTTTGCTCTAATAGGTTTACTGCAGCACAAGGTGTATCATTATTCTCAAGAACTGGGTCAGGACTATATTTGTAGCAAGAGGGCACATCTGAATGGATTAGCAGATGCTCCATACCTATCTGACGAAGGGTGAAGCTTGCAACCTGGTTATGCCAGTGAGGAAGTGTGTTTACAGGCAGGGCTTTGAACTGTCACCGGTGGTCACTACACTGCTGAAGGCCAGCTACAGTTACAGCCTCCCTAATTTGCTGCTCCCAGAAAAGAATACTCAGCTGAACATTAGGAAAGGTGTCAGTGGTACTGCTTTCTCAATATCTGAGGGGTCTGATGCCTCAGTGTGACATTTTGAGCTCTAGCAGCACTTAGAATTGAACTGTCATTACATTTCCTTGTGGAAGTCCCGAGATCGCAATTGTTTGAGTCAACAGGGTATCTCAAACTGAAGACTGCCATCATATCTAAGGTCACATTTTCCACATAATTCCTTGTGGATATTTTGATCCCTAGGATGAAGGAGCAATTATCGCTCCACTGCTGCCACTCACCTGAGCCAGCAAGCCTAGTACCCAAAGCCAGTCAAGTGATTTTGACACCTGAGGAAGGAAGCCCCACAATCACCTCTCTGCATTCCAGGCAGTAAATATGTAACAGTAAAAAATAGCCGAGAATTTTTAGGTTTTTGTGGGTTTTTCAGGTTATGTGGCCATGTTCTAGAAGAGTTTATTCCTGACATTTCGCCAGCATCTGTGGCTGGCATCTTCAGCTAAGAATTTGTTGGCCTTTGGTGATACCATAAGTCTGTGCTCTGAAGGTGCGAGTTTATTCTGCCTAATGGTAGGGCCGACATCATAGAAAAGCTCTGTAGTAATAGTGTGCTTAAACCGCCAGCATCATGGGTCTCCCAAGTGGCTGAGCCAAGTTTATGGCAGAACCAAAGAGCATAAACAAGCAGGAGTGGTTATGATAGTGGCATTATACATATAGCCTTATCAAGTAGTAACACTTCCCTGCACTGTACTATTTCAGGATGCAAGTGGGGGAAATCTAACTGAATGCTCCCCAATAGAAATTAAAAAATAAAATAAAATAAAATTCCTTGCATATGGAAAAGAAAAAACAGGGCAGCCCAGACTTTTCTGTGACCTGCCTTTTGCCTCTGTGAGGTTAAATCTCCTATATCTGGAATTCTGAAATCTAAAATATTCCAGAATTGTCCACACAGGTGGTTGAGATAGTTACACCTTTCTTTCTGATAGTTCAATGTGCACAACTTTTGTTTCATGCTCAAAAATTATTAAAAATATTGTGTATAAAATTACCTTCAGGCTATGTGTATAAGGTGAATACGAAACATAAATGGATTCCATGTTCAGACTTGGAGCCCATTTCTAAGATATGTATATTGTATATATGCAAATATTCATTATGCAAATACTGAATGCAAAAACCTCCAAAATCCCAAACACTTCTGTTCCCAAACATTTTGGATAGACTCAACCTGTATGTAGTTTTCTCTGTTTTTTCCAGGCTGTGTGGACACATACTGGAAGAGTTTATTCCTGACATTTTGCCTGCATCTGTGACTGGCATCTTCAGAGGGTGGATGCCAGCCACAGATGCGGGTGAAAAGTCAGGAATAAACCCTTCCAGAATGGGGCCACATAGCCCAGAAAACCACAGAAAACTATGGATGCTAACCATGAAAGCCTGCATGTGTTTTCATAAACCCTGCCCCAATGAGAAAAGCTATACAGCAGGCTCTAGGTATCTGCTGAGGTTTAGTTCCAGGACTGTATATGGATAACAAGCTCCTTGGATGCTTGTCCCATTATATATAATGGATAATAAAATGGTGACCCTTATATGGCAAATTCAAGGATTGCTTTTGGGAATTTGTATATTTTTGGAATAACCAAGCTGCGGTTAGTTGAATCCATGCATAAAAATATGTGAATATGGAGGGCCAACCATATTTGTATATAGGAACTTTTGGCCCTCCAGCTCTTTTGGATTTCCACTCCAGAGGTCCTAGCCAGTATAGCTTATGATAGATGATCATGTGAGTTGTAGTGCACAGCACAGAGAAAGCCAAAGTTTCTCCATCCCTCCTTGATCGCTTGATTCTGCAGACATCCAAACTTGGCCCTGTTATCTCCAAGGGACGTGCGGTGTTAAGAGCCAGTATTACTGAGTTGTCTGTTTTCTCTCTCTTTTCTTCTCTCTCTCCTTTGTGCTTTCTCTCTTCTTCTAGTCATGGATCCCTCAGTCACTCTGTGGCAGTTCCTGCTGCAGTTGTTGGAGCAGCAAAGCAATGGGCATCTCATCTCATGGACCTCCAACGATGGGGAGTTCAAGTTGATTGATGCAGAAGAGGTTGCACGGTTGTGGGGACTGAGAAAGAACAAAACCAATATGAACTATGACAAGCTGAGTCGGGCCCTGCGCTACTATTATGACAAGGTAGGAAGCTTTCTTGCATCTCCCCTGTAGAAGACTGTGGTATAGTCTATATGTTTAAAATACTCCTATTCCAGTTGAATAGAACATGATCCAGCTTTATGGGATGCACAGAAGTTCAGGTCTTTTGCACCCCGTTCCCCCCAAAATCTCCTTAAATGCCTTGGAAAAAGGCTTCATGGTTTTTACCTGAATATCCACTGAAATTCACAGAAATCTGCATTATCGCATGTATGACTGACTGTCTGCTTCACATGCATTTGGACAGCTGCACATTTTCAGCAGATTGAGGGTGAATAAATGCAAATAGATGTGAATTTGTGCAGGAAAGTGAAAACAACCGCCAATGCGAATGGGCAAAATGTGCACCAATCCCAGTGCACACTAGCCTTGGGATTAATCCTATAATCTTTGTTTTCCTTTTTTCCACCTGTCCACCATTTTCAAGATCAGTTAGCAGTTCAATGGTGTAGCCTCAGTTAGCAGTTCAAAGGTGTAGCCATGTTAGTCTGGAAAATCAGTATGCAAAGGGATCTTGTAGCATATTTGAGACTAACAGTAGACCTTAGCCTACTTTTTGAATGCATCTGAGGAAGTAGGCTGAAGTCTACCAAAGCTCATGTTAACAACCTTGGTCTTTCTGTTAGTCTTAAAGATGGTACAATATCAGCAATGAATGAGACAATTCACTGAAAACTTTGGGGGTGTTATTTGGAACCCCTTATTTATTTGGGAGATTTGATTTGCCCCCTCTTTGTTATCTTTTTGCCAGCAGGCAAAAACCTTCCTATTTAAACAGGCCTTGGATCTTAATTGACTAGGGTAGATGCACATGGTGTAGTGGTTTGAGTGTTAGACTACAACTCTTGAATCCCAGCTCAGCTATGAAAACCCCTTGCTTACTGGAGTCACATGCAAGTCACATGCTCACAGCCTCAGGAGAAGGCATTGGCAAATCTCCTCTGAACAAATCTTGCCAAGAAAACCCCATGATAGGTTCGCATTAGGGTCTCCATAGGTTGGAAATGACTTGAAAGCACACACTACCACCACAAGATACAATTAGTTGTGCCATATTTCATATGTAATATGTATTTTAAGTGTTATTTTTTAAAATGTCAATACTGTACGTTAAAATACTCTTTCAATTGTTCTGCTTCATTTCTTGAACCTAGCCCAATTTCGTCCGGACTCTGTTGTAGAAATTATTGATTTCTTGTTCTGCTACCTCTGTGTTTGATGTATATGCTTGGATTATGGTGAACCTCCTGACAGTAAGGGCTGTTCGAAAGTGGAATACACTCCCTCGGAGTGTAATGAAGTCTCCTTCCTTGGAAGTCTTTAAACAGAGGCTCGATGGCTGTCTGTCGGGGATGCTTTGATTCCTACATGGCAGGGGTTGGACTGGATGACTCTTCCAACCCTATGATTCTAGTGCAGGAAGATTTACCTTTTTCTCCCTCTGTGCAGTGATAAGGCGAGTTATTTATGGTGACATTGTTTTGGTTTTGGGAAGAACCTCCACCAGTGTCACCAACCATTACTAATAATTTTACATTACTTTAATTCATTAACTGGTCATGTCTGAGTGAGGTTGGCCATTTGGGGCATGTTTAGTCATTTTAATTGATTTTTAAAAACATGGCAAAGTAATGCATCACTGACGTGATATGACTGATCCACCTAATGAAGTAATGTTCTAGCATTAATTAAAAGGATTAACATTAATTCATTCATTTTGAATTAACATTAAGAATAACAGATTAGCCTTAACACCAGGATTTCCAGGCTCTGATAAAGAAGGACTGGGAGGCAGGAGAGTGTGGAATTGCAACCATTGATTGAATATAGCAATAGCAGCTTCATTTATATACCACTTCATACCACCTAAGCAGTCTCTAAGCAGTTTACAACTGTAAGCTAATTGACCCCAACAAGCTGGGTACTCGTTTTAGTGACCTTGGAAGGATGCAAGCCTAAGTCGAGCTTAAGTCCTTGGCTGATATTGAACTCGCCACCTTATGGTTTTGAGTGAGTGACTGCAGTACAGGAATTTAACCACTGTGCCACCAGGGCTCTTTGGAATATCCAAGTGCAAGTGATATAAACATGCATAGGACTGTGGGTGTGCATGCCTTCAAGTCATCTGTTGACTTAGGACAACCCCATGAATTTCATAGAGTTTTCTTAGGCAAGGATTAGAGATGTTTTTGCCAGTTCCTTCCTCTGAAATGCAGCCTACAACATCTCATATTTGTTGGCAGTCTTCCATCCAAGCTGAGCCTGCTTAGCTTCCAAGATCAGATGGGGAGCTGGTGCCCTTAGAGTATTTAGGCCTTCTGTCTCAAATGGCTATTTCTATAGACATATATTGGCCTTTAATCATCCCTAAGCTCTACTGGTGTTTACATTCAAGACACACAGGAGAGCTTTCTCTATCAAAAACTTCTCATGAATGACTCCCATAAAGTGAACACTAAAGACAATTTTAACCATCAGTCCACTTGTCAAAGGTGTTTCTCTGCTGTAATTGATTTTTTTCTCTCCTCAGGGCTGATCTGGGGTGGAGGAAGGAGGGGAGGACTGTTTCAGCAAAGCTGGCTTTGAACAGCATAGACGGATGTATTTGATTGTCCTCTTCAGGTCCACACACAGGAATAGTTTTACAACTGTTTTGAAAAGGCTTCCATTTCTCCCCCTATAAGATGGAGGGTAAACTGTACCTGAGATGTACTGTATATTAAGTATGGGATATAAAAAGAGGATGCTTGAAATGTTATGGTGAGACTTAGATGGTAATGATCCAAGCATCTATTTCCTGGCTTTGACTTGACAGAATACATGCCTGATATGCATAGTGCAGTGGCAGAAGGAAAGCAGGCACGTAGAGATCCACGGTGACCTTTGCTTTAAAGACTGTGTTTGTCCTCACCCTCAGGTTTTCAGTAGCTCAGTAGAACTTCAATCTTGTCCCTCCCCCCAAAATCAGATAAATCACATTAAATCAACCAACCAAACAACCATATATACAAGCAACCTTGATAATTTATTGAGGTCTAGCAATTCTCCTTCTCCAGGTACCAAAATTGAGTACAGTGGGCCTCTGGTACCCTCTGGGGCTTGGTTCCAGGATCCCCTGTGGATACCAAAATCTGTGGATGCTCCAATCCCATTATATACAGTAGGGTAGTAAAATGGTGTCCTTTATATAAAATGCCAAAATCAGTGTTTGCTTTTTGGAATTTATATTTTGAAAAATATTTTCAAGCCATAGAAACTTGAATCTACGGATATGGAGGGCCGACTTTATAGTGTGGCATGTAATTTTGTCAGATTTTCTTTTTTAAAAAGTGTACAAAATGTTTAGCACAAAGTCATAATCAGTGCAGTGAGCAGGGCAGATAACCACCTATGTGTGAAGTCTAGCAGGTTCTAGGATACATAGTTTTGCCTGAGGCAACCACCCTGTCCGTATATCAAATTCAACTGGATAGCATTGAATCACAATTAAAAGTCACAATGGGTTAGCACTGTTCACTGCATCTGAAGTAACAGGTTAATTTACCAAGCCATTACTAAGCCGTATGGCATACTATGCTCCCCAACATTTCACAGATGAAAACTGGGGCCCATATGGCCAAGCAACATCAAAGTATGGTCAAGATGGTAATAGTTACTAACAACCTAGGAGAGGCTGTGGCGGTTTGCTTTTGTCTGAGTTTACTGGGAAGGACAAGATTGCCCTGTCCTGTCCAATCTAATTTTGAAAGCAACGGAAAAAGTGGGATAGCAAAGGAATAATCAAGACTGTCTCTTCCAAATCAGGACAGTTGGCGGGTGTGGCATACACACATTTGTCCTGGAACAAGGAGGAAGGACCATGGGCTGTTGTTTCTGCTCCCCAGGAGATGCTGCTTGGGGAGGTCAGCTCATTCTGCCAAACACTACGATCAGCCCTGACGCATTAGCCATTTTCCCTAAGTTTCCTTTCCCAGATAATATTACAGACAGAGGCTGTTCAGTAGGCCAAAAAGGTCACTCAGCTATTGCATCTTTGGCTGCTCTAATTTTACTACTCTCTATGTTTCAGAATATTATCCGTAAAGTCAGTGGGCAGAAGTTTGTCTACAAGTTTGTCTCTTACCCAGAACTCTCCAGCATGGAAGGTGTGAAGGAAGAGGGAGCAACCAAGAGGCCTGAACAGATCCAGAGTGAAACCAAAGTGGGTGATGGAGCCTTTGGACCATCCAAAGCCCCACGTGGAGGTGCAGGCACCCCACGCAGCAGTCGGAATGAATATATGCGCTCTGGGCTCTATTCCACATTCACCATCCAGTCGCTGCAGGCTCCTTCACCTGCTGGGCGAGCCTCTCGCCATGAGACTGAGCTCTTGCCTGCGGTGCCAGCCCCAACTGCCCCCACAGAACCACCAACCCCTTCCTTGGCTCCTGTGGAGGATCTGCCACAGTTGCACATCAGCATTGAGGAAGCAGAGGAATCTCCAGACTCCCTCCAGGTAAGTCACACCAGCAGGTTCAGGGGCTGGTGGAAACGTTTGGTTTCCTACTGTACGAATGGTGTCAAGAGAGCTGCATAATATTGAGTTGGAAGGGCAGAGGGGCATGGTTACCATCTATTTTAAAGGACTGAGACCATGGTGGTGAAACAGAGCCAGAGCTTCATAGAGCCAGAGACCATGTAAGCCCCTCATTTGGAGTGTCTATATTTTTGTGTTTATTGTATTCACGCCCAACTTCGTAGGTGAATAGTCTCTCAGAGCAGCTTTATTAATCAATAAAAGGACATAGAAGAGAGCCAGCATGGTGTCGTAATTTTAGCATTGTACTACATCTCAAGAGAAAACAGGTGACCAGGCAGTGATAGCATCAGCTAAATATACACAATGGCCATAAACAAAACCAAGATGTTCTGATTGGTAAAACAATATAGGCAGTCACAGTGCCAATATTAATTACCAGCTACAGAGATATTTTGTCCTACTGTGATCATGTTTGTAGCTCACTTGATAAAGTTATTTTGTGGAAGCTTTCGTCCAACTGTATTATGACGCCACTAAGGCTGCATCCGCACTGCAGAAATAATGCAGTTTGACACCACTTTTAATGGTCATAGGTCAATGCAGTGGAATTCTGGGATTTGTAATTTTGTGAGATATTTAGCCTTCTCTGTCAGAGAGCTCTGGAGCCACAACATGCTAAAATCCCAAGATTCTGTAGCATTGAGCCATGGCAGTTAAAATTGTGCCATACTGGATTATTTCTGCAGTGCAGATGCAGCCTAATTGAACCTGTATAATTCTGCTTCTTTTTGAAGAAGATCCTAGAATGGATTATTGTAAAATATTGGATTGTCTTTATCTTGCTGTCCTGCTGCTCTTTGGCATTAACATACCCATGATATAAATTGTAAGATACTATCTGTATTAATTGCTATTTGGAATGCCTATAACTTTGTATATCAGCACATAAGTTACTTACTGCTCATGTGTGCGTATATTTGATCATTTAGTAATTTATCCTTTTTTCTAATGCATTTTCTCTCTGCTTATATATATATCTCTTAGGCCTTGGTTTACCATTCCAGGTCATTTATTCTGGTTTTTAAAAACATTTTAGAGGACCTTCCTCTGGACTGGTAGAAAAAACACGCACATACAGTATCAAGTCTTTATTCTGTTTTTTAAAAACTCGGTACAGTCATTATTATAATTATTATTATTATTAAACTTTATATAGCGCTGTAGATTTACACAGCGCTGTACATACAATTAAAAAATCAATTAAAATGAAACCTGCCAATGGCATACATTCTACAGGATAATAACAAAATACAAATAAAACAATAGATAATAATACAAGATAGCATTAGATAAAATAAGCAAGCAACAAATTAAAAACATCGAATAGCACATATCAAAGCAAATATCAAATAACAGTCAGATAACAATCACACAATGCCTGGGAATGCTTCCCTGAATAATATAGTCTTCAACTCCGTTGAAAAACCACAACCATTCCTGTTTTGCCTATCAGGGTGCATTTGAAGGCACAAAAAATGTCTCCATATTTTAGCTTTTATCTCAGTGGTTCCCAAACTTGGTTGAACTCTCAGGGCCCAGGACAGTCCTAACTTTTCAAACCTAATTAGCCCAGACAGTCTCAAACTTTGACCCTCCATGTGTGTTGGACTTCATCTCCCAGAAGCCCCAGCCAGCTTGGTCAACAGCCAGGAATTCTGGGAGTTGAAAGATCTGGATGACAAAAGTTTGGGAACTATTGTAAATTTGTTCTTTAAAAAGAGTAGAGTCTAGAATGTGCTGGCTGGGGCTGCTGGGGGATCCAGTCCAAGAACATCTGGAGGACCTGACCTCATGATTCCCACCACTGCCATAAAGCAAATAAATTCATTATCAAAAATGGAGGTATTTCCTACATTTATTGCTGCTGTAAGAAATGGGAAAGGGCCTTGTTGGAATATAACTAACGTAGTATGATTTTGGGCTGGAGAGATGTGTTTGGGCAGGGAAGGAGAAATGTGAGGCAGAAGGTCAGGGCACAGCAAAGAGACATGACTGGACTTGATTTAGAATGGATTTGTCAGATGAAGGCAAAAAATAAGGTAAGGCAAGGAGAAGGAAGTCTGAAAGTAGCAACATCTGAAATATTGACCAAATATAAAGCATAGTCAAGAAATTCCAACTGAAGTTCCTGGTCAGCTTCCTAGAAGTTTTATTTGCTTGCCTATGGGCTCCATCATTCCTTTAACCCAATACAATATACTTGTGAATATCAGATGTTGGGGGATGGATAAGAGAGAATGAACCACACAGCCATGCCTCTCTAGTTAGCATCTGAGAGGCTACTGGAGGAAATTGAATACTAGCTTGATCAAAATACAGTAGTCTCATTTTTGTCATCTTGACTTCCAGGTAGATTGCAGACTTAATCTATTCCAGGATCTATTTGTTTGTCTTTTAGCTGACCACAGTATCCTCAGCACACTTCTCCAGCATCACATCTCAAATGAGTTGACTTTCTTTCTGTCAACTTTCTTCATCAGCAGTCTTCTGTCCAGTTCTCACATCCAAACATAGTGATGGGAAATATAATGGCTTGGATGATCCTAACTTTTCTTGATGGAGATGGAGAAAGATGCTTTGAGGAATTTCTTCTCATGTGCCATATATAACTTGGCTGATTTCTCTACTATTCACTCTGGTTTGGCTGGTGGAGGGAGGGGAAGTAACATTTGTCTCTGTGAAAGTGTTGAGATAAAAGTGCTGAGCTAGCCTCAGCCAAGCCAGACCTTTTGATCTCAGCCAGGAAAGACATTCCCTGTGAGGTCTACCACTAAGAAAACCAGAGCAAACAAATTTCACCTCAGGTAAGTGTTGCTGAAAAGCAGAACAGTGTTGAGAAATGCTACTTGAAAGTAGGGCTGGCTGTTTGCAGAGGATGCAGTAAAGCTTGGAAAAGTTACATATTTGGACAAAAACATGCCCAGGGATTCTGGGAGTTGTCCCAAAAAAAGTACCTTTTCCTTAGTTCTAGGGAGAAAATTATTCAATATGAGAGACTGCCTAAGTGATGACTCCATAGCACTTCTCTTTCTTCTGCTTGCCCAGGTCATAGTTGAGCCCACCCCACTGGAGACGGCTACCCTTGATGAGAAGGTGCTGGTGAAGGTTGAGGAGAACCTTGACCTTGAAGAAGAGGCGGCTGCTCTGCTGGTTCTC
The DNA here is from genome assembly GCF_019175285.1 of Sceloporus undulatus. Lineage (NCBI taxonomy): Eukaryota > Metazoa > Chordata > Lepidosauria > Squamata > Phrynosomatidae > Sceloporus > Sceloporus undulatus. The sequence continues at coordinate 185,590,965 of NC_056523.1, read as the reverse complement.
ATGGATGCTGGAGTCAAGGAGGAGACCTTACCTTCTGAGAAGGTCTCCCTGGAGAAGGTCACCGTGGAGCCTGAGGTGTCCCTAGAGGAAGGGGAAGGGGTGCTGAAGGAGGAAGCTCAGTCCCCAAGCCCAGTGGCCGTGTCTCTCGAGGGACAACCCCAGAAGGGCAAGAAACCCAAAGTCCTGGAGCTCCCTTCACTGCCGACCCCAGAGAAAGTGAATGCAGCTGTGAACAGCCTTCTGGCTCCTGGGGGAACAGGGAGTACCTTGACTCCGACCACGGTTATTTCAACTCACGCACTGGTGAGACTGCATTTATCTGTGTGTCATTTTGAACCCGGAATGGGGATGGATGGGTGGGTGGGTGGGTTAGAACTGAGCAGTCCTTTCCAAGATTGCAAATATTTGAATGGGATGTATACACATTTCCCAGGAACATTTTGTTGTCTACTACCTAATAACTGTACAACAGGTATTCATATATATCTTGTAGATATTGGCAATTTGAGGCTTTTGGTCCCTATGTACTGCTAATTGGACCTTCAGGTTGTAACCCAGATGTATGTGTAGTGTGTCATACTGGACTGTTGGATATGACAAAAGGCCTTTCTGACAGACTACTTGATAATATTTTGAGTATTTTGTCCAGAATTCAGGGACTTGTAGACCAAAGGCAAAATTTCCAAGCTCTTATCCTGACCTTTCCATTTCAAAGTGGTCCTGTCATTAAATGAATTGTTAGACTGACAAAATGACTGTTGTAAAGGAGAGATAGTTTCTCCTTCAGTGACAAGTTGCTGCTGCAAAATCCCTTGTCCACACATTTCCCACTCCTTTATAAAGAGATCCAACAGCAACACATTTGAAAGAGAGAGGAGTACTGCAAAATCTTCAATATAAACTGAAGGTGTTTTTTTTAATCAAAGTGCACCCACTTCCTATAGCTGACATTTTCTCCAGATCCTTCTTAATTAATTATTTTATTTTATTTATATTTAATTAAATATAATAATTAAATGGCTACAGTGACACATGCTTTGATTACATCCCGTTTGCACTACTGCAACACACTCTACATGGGGCTGCCTTTGGAAACTGTCTGGAAACTTCAGTGGGTTCAAAACGCTGGAGCCACAATGCTGACTGGGACCAGTTTCAGGGAGTATATAACTCTTGTGTTAAAACACCTCCACTGGCTACCTGTTCATTTCTGAGCACATTTCAAAGTGCTGGTCATGACCTATAAAGACCTACACAGCTTGGGTCTAGACTATTTGAGAGACTGGGGCTGGACAGATTGACAGAAAGACGCTGCCCTTTTCTGCCCTGGAAGCAGGCTGTGGCAACCACATGCTGCAGCCTGTGCACGACTCAAAAAGAAGCCCTGAAAAGGGACTTCTTTTTGCACTGCAGAATGGGTGCCATAACTGCCGCAGCGTAGCATTATGATGCCCTCCATGCAGTGTGCCATTTGGGCGCTGTGCATGGCGGACGTCATCGTGGTGCACCCTGTATAAATGGGGGTGCACCAAGATGGCGCCCACACCACGCAGTAGGGATTGAGAAAGTATGAACGCTCTGCCCTACCACAGACCTAGTTCGGGCCCAGGCCGCCATGAAGTGCCGGTCTGTCCAGGCCCTGTATCTGCTCATACAAACCTGCGAGAGCCCTAAGATCTGCAGGAGAAGGCTTTCTCTTGGTCCCACCAAGATCACAGACTTGCCTGTTGAGGACATGAGAGACAGCCTTCTCAGTGGCTGCTCCCATCCTCTGGAGTGCCCTTCCTCAAGAGGCTAGGCTGGCTCCCTCCCTGCTGGCCTTTTGCTGGCAAGTAAAAACATTTTTATGCCGGCAGGCTTTCTGTATGTAATTCATAGCCGGATGGTTTTATGGAGCATGTGGGGTTTTAATCTGCTTTTTAAATTGTGTATATTTTTATGTGATTTTATATTGGATATAGACATTTTAATTGTTTTGAATTGTATTGCAATTTTAAGAGTCTTATCTGTGAGCTGCCTTGGGTCCCTCCAGGGAGAAAGCGGGATATAAATGAAATTAATAAATAAATAACAGTATTTATATCCTGACAGTCTCCTGATATGGAACCCAAGGCAGCTTAAAACAAAGTTAAAATAACCTACAAATGAAAACCTGATTATAATAAAAGTTAAAGAACAAGTAAATTAGCTATCATATTAAACACCTATAGTTTAAAGCAGTATAAAATCATTTTTGAAACCTAAGGATGAAAACGGTAGAATACAAACCTCATTAGAGAAACTCTTCTGCTCTTGCCAAATATCTAAATTAAAAGATCTTTATCTGCTGGCAAATGGGAGAGCCGAGCAGAGGCCAGCCTAGCCTACTGTGGGAGCAGGCTCTGTAGCCTGGGACTCCAACTCTCATCATCTCTACCAACAACAATTCCCATCAACTCCAGCCAATATGGGCAATAGTCATGTTGGCTGAGGATTATAGGAGTTGTAGTGTAAGACACCTGGAGGGCACCAGATTGGAGAAGTCTATTATAGCCCAGTCACATGTTTCTCCATAGCTACTTGGATCCTATATGCCACACAGAGGAGGAAAGTGCTCCTTGACCTTTAAAACCCATGGAAAGAAAGAATATTGGGAGGTCCAGTTGTTTCTGCCCCCTCAATGCATCTGTCCCAATTTCTGTTTTGCTAAGCCTTCCTGCTTCATTCTCAGTGTTACAGAAGTAAAAATGGGCAAGTGGAATGAGTGTTAGTAGCCAAGATGTTTTAAAGGATGTTAACCTCTCTTTTCTGTTCTGATTATGATATCCTGTTTTATTTCTTTGCAGACACCTGTTCTCCTCACACCAAATTCCTTGCCACCCACTATCCATTTCTGGAGCACCCTGAGCCCCATTGCCCCACGAAGTCCAGCCAAGCTCTCTTTCCAGGTATGGTTTAAGATCTTAGGCCATCAGTACAAATTTAGGGTGTGTTTGCTTGACATGTGGAGGGGCAGGATGTATTGGGAAATCTCTAGCCTGGAATCAGTGACTGGGTAGGACTGGAGGGCCAGTTGGTTGGGTTTGAGGAGGTTGATGACTTGAATATGATGCTGGGTCATAAAGGAGAGCTCTTAGAGTTGGGTAGCTATTGGTCCTTCAGATGTTTCTTCTCCCACCATCCCTCACCATTAGTTCTGCCAGCTAGGGCTGCAGAGTGTTACTGAGAGTTGCAGTCCAACAACATCTGGAGGGCTGCATATTCCTCACCAAAGCCATGTGCATCTTATATATTCACAATCCTATTGACAAATAATAGAATCTGGTGTTTGCTGTGGGTTTGGCAAACTATGTGTATGTTATTGCTCTCTAATCTTCATAGCTGAGGAGAGAAAACTGAAAATGTTGTTCATTGTCTGGAGACCTAATTAGTACCGAGCTCCTCACTAATTGTGAAATATATAATCCTTAAGCAGGGGAATGTTAAAACTATAGTAGTGATGCTATATCCAGTTAACTGAAAGGGACAGTGTTGCTCAGCACTACCAAAAGTATCACAAGTCTCCTCTCCAAACTCCAGATAGTGAATACAGGTTGAGTCTCCTTTATCCAGAATTCTGAAATCCAAAATACTCTAAAAACCAAAATGTTTTTCATGAGGGGCTGAGATAGTGACACCTTTGCTTAATGTACACAAACTGTGTTTAATGCACAAAATTATTTAAAATATTGTATAAAATTCTCTCTGGGATAGGTGTATAAGGTGTATATGAAGCATAAATAATTTTTGTGTTTAGACTTGGGTTCCATCTCCAAGATATCTCATTATGTACGTACATGCAAATGTGGTTATTATTAAATGCAAAAAAACAACAACAAAAAAACAAAAACAAAAACAAAAAAAACCCTCCAAAATCTAAAACATCTCAGGTCCTAAGTAGTTTGGATAAGGGAGACTGAACCTGTACTGCTATACCAGTTCACCGCTAAAAGGAATTTGTTCTACTTGTAATGGAAGCCCTGGAAATTGTTAGAAACTAACTGGGATTTGAGTATCCCAATCCCAAGTTGTTTAAGGCTTGATAGGGTAATACCAAAACCTTTAACCTGGCCTGCTAACACATTGGTAGCCAGTGCAATTCTTTCAACAGTGATGTGATACAATGGTAGTTGTGTGGATCACCTAAGGCCCTTGCTGCTTCATTCTCTGCTGGCTGGACCGCACATAAGGGCAACTTTATCAAGACTGCAATCTAATAATTGAAACACGAGATTACCAATGCATGAGTTGCCATGGCTAAGCTGTTCCTGTCCAGGAATGGCCATAGCTGTCACACCAACCCAAATCAAGAATCATGGTTTGTTGAGTCTGAAGTCTGAACCCAGGAAGACCCTGGTTTGTTTCTCTCTCATCAAGCCAGAGAGACAAGCCCAAAACAAACTGTGGATTCTTTGTCTGGTTTAATAAAGGAATACTATTTCCTGCTAGGCTCAGATGTCACACTAAACGAACCATTTAGCTGCTCCTACTGCAAGCAGGGGTGGCTAGTCTTGCCATAATGTTTAAATGCACCATTTGTGTCAAGCTCAAAGGTTTGTGTGAGAAACTGTGTACAGCTATGTAGAGCCCTATGGGAACTCATCTTCCACTGTCCGTCTTCTCCGGAATCTTCTTTTCCCAGTACCAGTACGATGAGGGTTTCCAACTGTTCTATGTAATGGAGGTGAGAGAGAAAACATGTTAGCATATTCCACCCAACTACTCAAGCAGACTATCAACCTGCTATTTCCTCCAGCTTTCTGGCCCATAAGTACAAAGACTGTGAGAGCAGACAAGCATTTGGAATAAAAAAACAAACAAACCCCACACTGGAATTTTACTTAAAAATTTAAACACTTTCACATCTCTCTGAGTATTTTTCATATAGGTTCTGATGTTTCACATTGTCTGACAATTGTCTTCACATGCCATGCACCCTTAGTCATTAAACCACATCATTTGTGGCTATGGATCTTTCTGCCACATAAGGACACGATGTAACCAGAACATGGAAAAGTTTCTTTTCTGGATTTTAATTTCCAGAATCCCCCTGCCACTGACTATGCTGGCTAAGAGAATGCAGAAATTGTAATTTTAGAAAACGAATGTTACCAAGCTCTGGGTGTAATTCACATGGCGGCTGGAGATTAGTTATTGGCTGTATTCTGCCCATAACTCTGCCAAATAGCAATTCTGCTTTATAATGAAGTAAAACCTTCTCTGATTAGCCTGGGCAAAAATAGTGCGCCCAGCTATAGGTGAATGCTTATAAGACAGCCAGTGTGGTGTAATGGTTTGAGTGTTGGACTAGGACTCTGGAGATTAGAGTTTGAATCACATATTCTCGTTCTCAGAGGAAAGCAAGGGCAAACCCCCTCTGAACAAACCTGGCCAAGAAAACTTGGTGATTGGTTCGCCTTACGGTTGCCACGAGTTGGAAATGAATTTAAGACACACAACAACAATATGCTTGTAACAAAAGCCTATTAGCTGTTTTTCCTAGGCAAGGGCAGTTTCTTGTGGGAAATATAGAGAGTAATGGCACTGTGGAGCAGGGGAATGAGTCCCTTATAGCTGTTCACTAGTTTGCTGCCCCAGATAGAGGTCCCCTGTACATCTGCATATCCTCATGGGACCCCAAATGTTCATTGGTAATTCCTTGTAATTGGTACCCTGAAAGTAAGAGAGATATGTGAAGCAAAGAAAGACAGACAAAGACTGAAGTACCTATTCCTCTGTGCTCTGAATTGCTTAAAGTAGGTTCTTGAATTAGTTGAATTTTGTTATATATGTAAACTGATCAAAGCTCCATTCTCTCTCTCTCTCTCTCTCTCTCTCTCTCTCAGTTTCCCAGCAATTCTAGCTCACAAGTGCACATTCCCTCGCTCAGCGTGGATGGACTTTCCACCCCCGTAGTCCTGTCTCCTGGCCCCCAGAAGCCATAACATTTCCTCTTTCCACCATGATCTCCAGTCAAAATGCTGGCTGGAGATACCTTCCAAACACTTGGGATTACTTACCTGGCTGGACTGCTACATGTCCTTTTGTTGACTGGTGGAGCCCTTGGCTGAGTCATGGAGGGTTCACTTGAAGGATGAACATGACATAGCCAGCAGATTCATCCAACTAACCTTGGATATACCAGGATTCTCCTTTGAAGCCAAATGGTGTCTCCTTCAAGCTAAGAAGCTGAGGTGTTGCATTTGCCTCCTTGTGAAATGTTTTGTGTGGTCCTCAGATAAGGGCAAAAAGGAAATAACCTCCTTTATTTGATCTCGCCTCTGATTAAGGGTTGTCCATATTTACCTTTGATATGGCAATATGGGCTCATTCTGGAGTTCTGTCTTAGCGTCCAGTCTGATAACGGAGATGTGTTTGGGGGATGGCTCAATAGCAAGAAGGCCACCCCTCTCCTCCCACAGTCCAAGACAACTTGCTTATCTCATTTTATCCCATCCTTCTCTCCCTGCTGTTTGATTTTGAGCTAGAGAGTCTGTACTGTAGACCTTGCCAGCCATGTTCATTTGGGCTGGACGTTGGAGGCAGAATCAGCATTGGCCATATATGTTGTGACTGTGTGGCCACATCAGCCATGGATGGGCAGTGATCATTTTGTAAGCAGTCTTTGCTTTGAGTGGGTAGGTGGGCTATGAAGTTTCAGCCATGTTTGTTTTTTTGGCTGGATGGGAGTAACAATGTCAGTGTTAGCCACATCTCTTGTGGCTGAACAAAGAGGAAGCACTGTTGATCAAGTGTCTTCAGACTCTTTGAAAGAAAGAGTGTTGGCCTCAATCATGATTTGATTTGGCTTGGAGAAAAATAGGATGTGTTTGTTGTACAATACTGTAGGAGGAAGTGGTGCCAGTCATGGCCAGTTTTTCTAGATGAGGTGGCAATGTCAGCCATGGTTGTTTTGGTTAAACAATGCTGACCATAGTTACTGAGGAGGATACTTCTAGAACTTATTTTTGTCATGTCAGATGCTCCATTTGATATCAAGACTACAGCTGAGGAAGTCTTGGTCATCCTCCCTTCTCCCCCACTGATGCACTTCCTGAAGGTCAACGGTCACCAGTTCGTCAATGTGGAAACCAGCAAATGAAAGTCCGCTATTGATTTCAAGGGGAACTTTCTCTCTTTGCAAATAGGTTTCCGTAATTTATTTCCAGACGACCAAAGGCCACCACAGAAAATGGCCGTGGGGAAGTCTTAACCCTTCCTACTTTTGACTGTTTTCATATAATTTCATTCCTGCATTATTGGCAAGATGTCCGATATTAGCCATCTTATGAGGGAATTTTACTTGTTGATTGGCCACGTAGGATGTCACAACATCTCATACCTCTTCAGTTTCTTCCAGCTCTTGAGTCACCCTGGAAGCAGCAATCACAAATCCTCACCTTATATCCTCTTTTTCTGCAACCAAAAAAAGGAGGCAGTAGGGAGGGATTTTCTGCAGAAACAGTGGAAGTTTGGCCCTTTTCTTCAGCTCCTCACTTCCTTCCAGATGCATTATAAGGGAACTTGTACCAAAGGGCTGTGCCTCTTTATGAGGTGGGTCTGTTGTAACTCAGATCCACAGATGATGAGGATTTAATGACTTATTGATTGTGAGGTTTGTGGGGTTTTCCCATAAATTTTTGTTAGTGATACAAATGAGATGCCATTTCAGAATTATCTTATGATTCATAATCAGAATTCCCAGCGCCTTCTATTTTTTCACAGAGTATATCTATATATGTACCATGGTTTTATCTATTATTGAGAGAGTCATACTGAGAGGAAAGTAGACTGCTTTAGAGCTATATTTATCTTTTTATCTGTCCGTTTTTGATATCTATTTTTTAAACTGGGGTTGGGTGGTGGTGGGAGAATGGGTGTTCTTTTAAAGCAAGATGGCAAAGGGAAGAGCTTGGCTCCCCAGTTGTGCATTTGTGTCTGTTTTTAAGTTGAAAGAAAACTTTAGACACATGGTGCAGAGCAGTAGTTTTCAAAAAGTGCCCAGCAAGAAGTTCAGTCATGGTGAGCAGGCTCCTCTGTGAGAGAATCTGCCCACCATTAATGCTTTCCCCCTTGTATCTGCAGCTACAGGGAAGCCTTGGGTGTGTTCTAGATCTAGAACAGTGGCTCCCATCCTGGTATCCTCCAGATGTGTTGGACTGCCACACCAATCTTTCCCAGACAGCATGGCCAACATGCCCCAGAATTCCCTCTGAAACTCTTCAGGGACTCTGCGGTAGATGCTCAGTTATTTCTTATAGACAAAAACCACCTTGTGGGTAGCAGGGAGGTATGGGCAAGGTGCAGGTAGGGAGTTTACTCCCTTCCATATGGCCCTTTTGCTTTTATATGATCCTGCCCCTTTTTCTACATGATTGGTGGAGATCATACTTTTAAATGTATGGAACGTATGCTTTTGTGTCTAGTTTGGCCCTGATTTGTTTATACCCAGTTGCAGATTTCGAAGTCATGAGCTTCAACAGGCTTAATTTCTTCAGCTTTTTTGTAGCTGATGTGTCAGAATCCACTCTCACAACCCTATTGAGCAAAGCCAGTGGATGTAGCTTTGTGTTCCAGCAAGAGAGTGGAGGATGGGTAACCGATTCAAGATTTGGCCTGACTGCATATTAGATGGCAGACTTGGGGCTGGCTTTGAAAATAAGCCATTTTAACCAGAATGATATGATTGATTTTATTCATCCCTTTGTGTAGCATTTAATACTCATAATGATTAAACTTTTTGCACTTCCATATTGCCTCCAATGTGGAGACATCTTAAGTGCTTTACGAGGGGTGGTTTACAGATTTATTTAATAAATTAAGGCACTTTGTGTAAACAGCAATCTGCAAATCAATCAGGTACAAACCATGAGTGTTACTATGGACAAAATCGTGTGTAAATCATATGTGATTTGTGTATAAAGTAAGCTGTGCTTTAAAGCAAACTGTGAGTACACCATGCATAAGCCATGAGTATATAATAGAAACTATGTGTGGGGAACAGTAATACATTGTGTGGATGAGTAGAACAGTGTACACACTGCTGCTTCTGTGGAAGCCCTTTAGCAGAGTATATGCCAGTGAACTAAATGAACCATAGCAAGATTTTGTGTAACCCACTAGTACATCATGAATAAGTATTTGTAAACAATGAACTTAAAATGTTAATTTCATAGTAACCTGTGGTTTCACTTTAGCCATCCTCCATGCAAACCACAGGGAAGCCATGAGTAAACAATCAGTAAAATGCAAATATTGTTGTATGTAAACTGTAAGTGAAGTATGGTTACACTTTGGAGTACACCATATGCAAACGATGCGTAGGTCACTTAAGCCATGATTGACCTGTGACGGTCAAGCCATGTGGAAGCCTACGCAATGCTTAAACCATTTGAGCTTGGTTTTCTCAAATTAGGGGCTCTCTACAGTGAGCCTCTCTCTTTTTCTCATGGAGGTGCCATTGGGCTTGTCCCAGTTTTATTGAGAGCACCCAGTGGAGTAGCTTTACAAACTCTTTTGTCTAGGATGAAGGCCCTCTTTGGAACTCTCCATCCTGAAGCTCTGTCTTCAGGGTTAATTGCTTGAAAGTCCCTGGGGGACTTGGGAGAGCAAGGTAGTGGCTCTGTAGTCCTATGCTCCTTTTTATTGTTACTGTTATTGTTTTAAATTCTCCCTTCAACTTGTGCAGATTTCAAATACGTTTGTGCTAGAGTAAAAATCAATCAATCAAACATTTTGTAGCCATATATTATTGCTGACCCATGTGACAAAAGGGTTCCTCACATGGTAGCATGTTCAAGGAGTAATTGCAAAAAGACTATAGCAAATAATAGTGCAGGAAATAAGATACATATCATTACTAGATGCCTTTCCCACATTCCTCTACTTGCAAGTTGAAAGCAGCCCTGTGGTATCAAGGGAGTGGAATTCCTGAATCTCTTCTGAGAGCCTGACTCCGCAGGGAGTAAAAACCCCTAATGTCAGTAGGCTTCCTTCAGGGAAATGGGCTATTGGTGTGTCCTGAGCTACTAAGTCTGATTCCTTTCATCTCCAATCTTAATGAAAACCAGGATTAACTGTATTGTTTGTACATTTCTCAATCCAGGAAAATACAGTGCTCTCATTCAAATATAATACAATAAACCTCAACTCTTCTCCATCTCGGTCAACCGTGGGTCTAAAGATCCCACACCTCTTGCCAGTGGCATCACTAAGAGCCCTGGTGGCGCAGTGGTTAAATGCCTGTACTGCAGCTACTCACTCTCAAACCACAAATTTGTGAGTTCAATACCAGTCCAGGGGCTCAAGCTCGATTCAGGCTTACATCCTTCTGAGGTTGCTAAAATGAATATCCATCTTGTTGAGGGCAATCAGCTTACACTTTGTAAACCGCTTAGGGAGTGCTTAAGTGCACTGATAAGAGGTATAGAAGTGTACTTGCTATTGTTATTTCTAAGGTTCATGTCACCCTAGTGTGGTAACTCATGCTATCAACCCCAGGCTGCCTGGATCTGGAAACTATGCCTTATCAGGACAGACTTAGGGAGCTGGGTATCTTTAGCCTGGAGAAGAGATGGTTAAGATAAGATAGACCTGTTTAAGTTTGAAGGGGTGTCATATTGAGGATAAATCATGCTTGTTTACTGCTGCTCCAGAGAGTAGGACCCAGAACAATGGATGCAAACTACAGGAAAAGAGATTCTATCTCAAGATAAGAATTAGCTTCCTGACAGTAAGAACTGTTTGACAGTGGAACACGTTTCCGTGAAGTGTACTGGAGTCTCCTTCTTTAGAGCTTTTTAAAAAGAGTCTGGATGGCCATCTGTCAGGGGTGCTTTGATTCTATATTCCTGCATGGCAGGGGGTTGGACTGGATAGCCCTTGTGGTCTCTTCCAACTCTTATGATTCCAACACCTTCCAGCCGCCTCCCTCCACCAGCCAGGCTACCTCAGTTGTGGTGAGAATGGATTGCTCCTGCTGCCGTGCAGCCTTTCCACGTGTTGCTGCTGGCTGGTGCAGGGAGAATGAGAGGAGACTCACTTTCCCACCTGACCACTATCTCTGCACACCCAGAAGGAGGCTTCTTCTCACTAGTAGCTGCTGGTGAGAGTGGGCTGCTGCTGTTGCTGCCGAGCAGCCTTTTTCTCACTTGGCCAGCAGCCCTGCCAGATCTGAAAGGAGCTGCTAGGCAGAAGCAGCTGTCCCATCATCCCTGGGGCCACCAAGTGGCAGCATCATCTCCCCCAATGACTGCACCCAATGGAAGGCAGAGGCACCCTGTCTGGCAGTGCAGAGCGGCTGTGTGTGTGTGTAATGTGATGAATGGGAGTGAACTGGGTGTTCATCCCCCTTCTGGGATGTCACCTGGTGCGGTCCACATTCTTCGCACTCCCCTTATGAAGCCCCTGCCTCTTGTCCTTTCTGTTCCTGGGCCTCAGTGACAGATGCAGGAAAGGAGGCTTCCAATCCATGATCTCTCTTACCTTGCTTTCCCTAAAACCATCTCTTGGGCTATGGAGGTTCATGAGACAACACTGTATTACCTCATTTCTCCTCAGTTCCATCCCACATTTTCAGTGGGTCACTTTCCCCTCACATTTCCTAATCCATTTACTTTTAAAATCTTTGTTTCATCCAGCGAGAAAGAATGTAATAAAGACAGTATTGCTGGGAGGTGACTGTACATGCATAAAATTTTTCTCTGTAATAAATGCGATGGGCAGAGTTGCCAGACTAAAAACTGGAGATGGATCCTATACTTTTAATGGCTGTATAGAAGTTGGAGTTTCAGCAGGTGATGCTTGTGTAGCAACCAGGTAACAAACAATACTCACTGAAACCCTTTTTGTCACAACCATTAAACAAATATACAGTAGCCCTTTCCAGTTTTCAGTCTGTCCTTTCCCCAGCCTTATTAGAAATTGGATAAAGTTAATTTTACACACTGTAACTTGCCAGTAAACTTGCTGGCTTAAGGCTTTGGGGAGTTGTAGTCTAAGAAAGTAGTTCACCCAATTGCTTTGCCTTACTATCATCAACCAATTTGTGAAGCAGAAAAGCTGACCTAGCAGCAGCTTTTGGGAACCAAAGAACACGTCTATCTCCAAATATCTATCTCCATGGTGTCCATTTTTCCTGACCCAACACTGAAAGCAAGCTTTTATAGCTGGGATTCCTCACGTGCTTTTCAAACATGTTTGACAATCCCTTCTTAATATACCCTAAAAACTAGCCTGTGGATTGGGTGCAAATTAAAGCAGGCTCTTGTATTTTAATGTGTTTGAAGAGGACATTTTGACGGATGTAATTTTTTTTAAAATGCTGAAGTGAGAAAAGTATCATCTGAGAAATTCTCACACATAGAAGTGGAAAGTTCAGAAGCACTGTTTTCCTTTGCATTTGATTATCCAACATTTTGAGACTGTGAAGCCTGAGACCTAGTTTTAAATTATGGTAAGCCATCTTGGATCTCATGCTGGTAGAAAGGTCAGAAATTCAATCAATCAATCAGTCAATCAATCAATCAATCAATCAATCATAGGGTTGCCCTCATTTTTTTGGACAGAGGCTAGTTAACCTTTAATAGGAATACAAGAAGAAGAAATGTACATATGAGGCATTTCTCTCCTCATGACAATGCAATGATGGGAAAGGCCTTGTTTGTTCATCTGCTTCTTTTGTAATTGTAAAATGGATTTTTGATCCATTATAATGGTTCCAGTGCACCAAGATGGGGACTTGGTTGAGGATTCAGAGGCCCACATTTAACATAACTTTCCCCTCACATTTTTCAGGCACTTGGAAGAGTGATCTTGGAGAATAAGCAAGGATCCTTATGAGGTGAGAATAGTCAGGTCTTGAGTGTAGGACTGGAGAATTTCAAAAATTAGTTTAATTTTAAAATTAATTGACTTTTCATGAGAAAGGGACTAGCCAGAACAAGCAAGTGAGAACAACAACAGACTCCTAATGGGAAAACCTTTTTTGGTTGAACAATAAACTGAATGAACTTTTAATAGTTTTGCGACACCATGAAGTCTCCCAGATTTATTGGGGCATAAATTTTCATAGACCAGGGTCACAAAATCAAATGAAGCGAGTTCTAGTCAATGTAAATTTATACTGCTATAAACCTGTTAGTTTCAAGATGCCAGAAGATTTCCTTGCAACAAACCACCACTTCCTTTGAAAAGGATTAAGTGCCATCATTTTTCCTAGAATGGGTGACCCAAAATTGTGTACAGTTTTCTCCTCTCTTGAAACAGGCTTTCTGGACAGATACAAATGGCTTGCCAAGGAGGTTTTGGCTTATGGGAGAGAATTTAAATTTACAACCTATGCTCTCAAAAGAGTACAGAGTAGGAAAAGCTTGGCCACTTCTTTCTGTTGATTTCATAAAGTTGCATGCTCTGTTTTCATTTAATGTGAAATTGTGCCCTGATCCTGGGTGTGAGAAAGATCTCAGTAATACCCATGTTCTGTGAGCATGGTGCTGTATTTTCAAGACACTCCTCACAGTTGATCTGGTAGGAGTGGAGACATGAGGGAAATGATGACCTTTGAAATTGAGAGGTTAAAAAGTGGGGAAAAGTTAGGATTTTTTGGACTACAATTCCTAGAATCCCCCAGTAGAACAGCCACCAGGGACAAAGGAGTCCGGGAGTCATAGCCTGAAAAATAGTTTCCCAAGCTATGGCAGAGTATGAAGTATTGCTGGAATCAGCCTGGATCAAAATCGATATGACCACTTATGATAATAAACTGGGATGCAAAGCTTTGATGAGGATGTGGACTCACCTCTTCAGATTTATGTTTGACCTCATCCAGAACTGTAAATCTGGTTGCACAGGAGTAGACACCCAATAAAGCTTCACCTGGAGAATAATAGGGAGCAGGGGGGAGGATGGTGGTTTCCCTTACCTTTTTAATAAAATGTCATATTGGCTTAACTTGAGCTTTGTATCAAAACCTCCCCCTACCCCAATCCATCATCACCCAGTACGCTAGTTTCATTTTCAGACTGTCAGAGATTTAGCATTAACTGAGTTCCATTGTATTCCATCTAAAGTACAGCTGGGGAGCATCCTGCAATACCTTACAAGTGGCTAGGGAAGGATGTGACCTTTTTGCCTTCCTCGCTTGAACATGCTTCCCTTTGTATTTGGGGTCTCTGCCAGTTTTGCTGGGTCTATGCTGTTCAGGATTTTTCTTTCTATCTCACTGGCACTTTGAGTCCTAAGAGAGTGCCAATGTGTCAGGGATTTGGTTAAGACAACATGGGAAGAACAGGGCAACTGTTGTGTCTGAAATAGATACTTTACCAGGATCTTGCCCCTCCCAGGGTGTGTGTGTGTGTCCTGCCAAATGCTGAAGTAGGTCTACTGCAGTTTCCTCTTCCCTGATCTTCTCTGTTGTTGATCTGATCTTGGTCCCTGAGCCAGGGGTGATGGGGATCTGTCCCTCTCTGGATACCTCTGCACTGGGGTGTGGATCCTGTTTATTTTTTATGACGAATCTCTTTGGGGTCCTACCCTGTAAATAAATTTATTTTTCAACAAAACCCTTTCATGACTGACTCTTTCTTTTCCCTCTTCTAGGTCCTGGATCTGGTTCACAATACTTTAATTCACACGAGTTTTACTTTGCGGAGGGCTACACTTATCTGGTTGATCAAAAACTGCAAGCTGCTCTGTGTCTGTTGCAGTGCACGTTCAGGGTGCATCTACACTGTAGAATTAATTCAGCTTGACACTACTTTAACTGTTATGGCTGCATCCTACAGAATCCTGGGACTTGTAGTTTGGTGAGGCGTCAGCACTCAAGTCTAAAGACCTTGTAAAGCAACAAATCCCGGGATTTCATAGCAGACTGCTGCAGCACTTAATCTCAAACTGCATTGTTTCTACAGTGTTGCTTCACTCTCATTGTATTAAATGCCTATTAAAAATGCAAGGGGAACAATGTGGAACCTGTGACTGGTACAGTCCATAGTTAACAGCCATCAAGACACCACTGATCTTCTCCTATAGCTTGTTTCTTGGCCAGATGTGGTGCATTTGCCTCAATAGCACAAAATTACTTGCCAAAAAACTTGATGGCAATTTCACTGCAGATATTCTCTCCCTATGCTTATAATGCCGAGCAGTTAACATGTAGGTGGGGTGGATGGGTTTTCAAAGGAAGAAAGTTTGATGCGGAAATTAAAGATGGAAAGACTATTTGCAGTTCTGGACTTATTCTGTGCAAAAAAAAAAAATCATACTTTTTTCCTGACAATGTGAGATTTCTTTTGCAGCAAACAATAATCACTACCCTACGTTGCTTGCTTAGTTATGCCTGATCCTGCCAAACCAACCTTAACAGCCAGAAGCTACATTGAGTAATTTTCATATAGCAGTTGATGTGCAGCAGGAGACCATTTCCAGAGAGTGAGGCTGTCACAGTCAGAAGTAGGACTCCTGTTACAGGTTCTCATCACCAGCTGAACAGACTTTTATTGCTCAATGCAGCTGCTGTATGTTAACACTGGTTTGGAGGAGGATTCACCACAGTGCCATGATCGTGAATATGTTATATTACTGAATACAGAACAGTTACAGACCTGTAACTCTAAGTTTACAAATGCGTACCTGCTTTATCAGCCAACATTTCTGAACAGAAAACACATTTCTTTGAATAGCAGTTTCTGTGCAGAAATAATTCCTGAGCTGCAGGTAGTCTTTGAAAGCTGTGGAGTCTCTGGTTACTTTTTTGTGGCTGGAGAAAAATGGCAGCAGCAGCAGGGGGGTGGTGTCGACCCTTGTCTGCAAGAATAAAATGTACAAAGATTTACATTCCTAGTAAGAAATGCCTTTCTCTTAGTGCCTTCTCTGGTTCAGAGCATCCATTTCCCAAGGACACTTTACTGCAGAGAAGGCTGCATGTGAGGGGCAAGGTTTCCTCCTTTGTAGCTGTGTAATGTGTTGCTGAAAAACTGCTACACAGGGCCATTCCAGCTCTTGCTATAACAGATTGTGGCAAACAGAGCAGAAAGGAGGCGATACAGATGAATAGGTGGAAGATCCCTTTGGATAGTGGAGTTGCCACAGATGTTGCTCCCAGAGTAAGCTATGCAAGTGTCAAGGCCCACAAGGTCATTAATTGCTTATGTGGAATGGAAACCATGATGACAGTGGACCCTTATGGATGGAGGTCTATGTACATGTACCTGGAGTACCAAGGGAGTGACAGCAATTGTGCTCATGATGAGGGTAAAGGCAGGGAGCAATTGCCATTTCCCGTTCCCCAGAATTGGCTGCAGCCTCCATGTTCCTCACTTATTGGAAATCCATGTGAAGTGGGAAAGTGGGACAGGAGGGACACCTCCAAGATGGCAGTAAATATCCACACTTTGTGAAGTCTTCCTGCAGTCCTGGCTTCATGTCTGGAGCCCTCTTGGATAGACAATGTAGTTTCATGTATACATAAAGTGAATTAATTTCACTTTGTTTTGTGCATTTTTCCAACTGTGACCACCATGTTTCCCACTGTGACCATCAGGTGTAATATAAATACAGTACATACGCATAAGATTTTGGGTCCTTCTGTGGATTTGATTTGACAAGGGTCCTTTTTCTTGAATGCCTTAGCTTTTTGCTTTTTTGCTTTTCACAAAACACAGGAGCTAATGTGTGAGAACTCAGACAAAGTGAGAAAGGGGACATATTTTGGACAAACATCATTTGCTGCCAGGTCACCTTTGCCTATGAACGAGGGACCTCCAGGTCTCCTGGTCATAACAGCTCTACTCAGGTCCTGCAAACTCAAGGCTACCGTCTTCCTATTTTCCTACTGCCTTCCAACTTACCAAGCATTATTGTCTTATTCTAATAAGTTCTTTTTCTAAATACAACAGCCTCAGTATGGTCATCTTGGCTTCTAAATAGAGGTCAGGCTTGAGTTGCCATTGGGCCCATTTATTTGACTTTTTAGCAGTCCAAAGTATCTGGAGAACTCCTGTAGCACCACATTTCACATGTAGGTCAACCTCCTGCTTCAAACTTAAATTGCACCCTTGGCAGCTGGTAGCTTCTCTGTCAGTCCAGGTGTTGGCTCTGCCCTAGATTTTAGGATAAACTTGAACAACTCCTTTAAAATTCAGATTAAAACTCAGAGTGGATTTACTGCCCCATTGACATGGAAATTCTCACTGCTGTTTTCTTAGGCATCTGAGGTGAGGCCACTAGTCCTGCTGGCCTTGGAAAGCACAACCTGGCTCTAGTAGCCTTGTGTCTCTGGAATAAGGTGTGATTGAAGAAGCAGGCATACCTCCCTTCCCTCACTACTACAAAATTAATAGTATTCTCTCTATGGGTCTGAACAGACAGGCCAAAATAAAGCTGCTTTGGGTTACTTTGGTGGTATGCTGTTTAAATGATGCATGTGTCCTAAAAGGCTGTAAGCCGCACCAAAGCCATGCTCCAGTCCTAAGGACTGGAGCACAGCTTTGGTGTGGCTTCTGGACTCTTAAGGTTTGTGTGTCATTTAAACAGCATACCTCCAAAGTGACCTGCTATATTTTGGCCTGTCTGTTTGGGCTCTATCTCTCACTTGAGCAGGGACGTAGCCAGGATTTTAGGAAGGGGGGGGGTTTCAGACTAAGTGCCACCATTATAATGGGGCTTGGGTGCGGCAGCACTGCAGCACACACCATTCATTTTTCTAATGGAAGGGGGGGGGTCTGGACCCCAAGAACCCCCCCATTGGCTACGTCCCTGACTTGAGGAGGCTTTCCTCTAACGGATTAAATGCTAAGAGGAGAGATACTGCTCCCAACCCTCAAGAAAACCTAGTTCTAGGGATGATTTGGAGCTGAGGAGTGTAAGAGAGTAATTAATACTCAATACAGTGCAAACGTACTCTTCCATCCCTCTGCTCTATGGGAATTCTATTTCATGGACTGGAAACAGCTGAAGATTTTAGAAGATGAGCTAAAGAAAAGAAAAATTAAAATGCCTGCTTTTAATAGGGAGGCAGCCTCTGTCTTCCATCATAATGACTGTAATAAAGGGAAAACCTCCTCTTTGGACAGATATGGTGATAAGAAACTATTAATTTTGCTTGTTAAAAGATGAATCATATTTGCAAAATTGCCAGACAACTGAATTAAACCACACACATGCAAAACCAGGTGGATTGTTTTGTTTTGTTTTTTAATACTTTGGGGCCTGTTTAGGAGGCACAAGCATCAGAAATATAACTGAGGAGGGGAATGACAGCATTCCTTCTCCCAAATAAAAATTCTGCCCCCTATGAAATATTCCTCAGTCCTCAAACGTTTAGCATTGCAGTAACTTAAAACTTCAGCCAAGCATGTCAAAATAGAGTTTAGGTATCCAAAGAAATGGGGCAAGGGAATGTGAATATTGCAAATAGAAGAATTTTAAGTGTAAACCAAGTTCAATATCTCATTCCCTTCAGTGCTAAAAATATGAGGTTTCTGACTTATGGCAACCCTTTCTTAGGTTTTCATGGAAAAAAATTGTTCGGAGGAGTTTTCATGGCAAGCTTTGTCTTCCTCTGAGGATGAGAGAGTGTGCCTTGCCCAAGGTCACCCAGTGGGTTTCTATAGCTGGCCAGGGATTTGAACACTGGTCTCCAAAGTCATAGTCCAATGCTCAAACCACTACACTACGCTGGCTCACAAAAGTGATGGAAAATTTCATGCAAGGAAACTGAATTGTTTGCAGTGAGCTTCACCCACAAGTATGCCATAAATTGTTTTAGTTCTACCTGTATTTGTTGAAACCTGTTCTGTGCTAACCCTGAATTTACTACACATTATTGAGCAAGGCCCACTGGCTCCTTCTGCCTCTGAACCCAATCTGGATTCTGCCAACAGGCCATTCCCTGATAATGGAGCTTTCAAGTTCACAATTTGCAACCCTAATCTTCAGGTTGCTTCCCCTGGCTTTGATGTTGTGGATTAATGTTATCCTAAACACTGGTGTAGTGGTTTGAGTGTTGGACTGTGGCTCTGGAGAGCAGGGTTCGATTTCCTGCTTGGCCATGAAACCCACCAGGAGACCTTGGGTCAGTCACACTCTCTCAGCTGCAGGGGAAGGCAGTGACAAACCTCCTCTGAGCAAAGCTTGCCAAGAAAACCCCATGATAGGTTCGCCTTGGGGTCGCCGTACGTCTGAACTGACTTGAAGGCACACAACAACAGCAAACACCCCTTCAGAGAGTTGATGAATTTCCGGAAGATTTGTCCAGGTCTTCCTAGGGCAAGTATGAGCTTGGGTTCACTTTTTTCAGTAGGGCACCAGAGGTTCAGGAGGCATTGAGCCCTTAAAATAACACCTGCTTCAGTCGAGTTTCCAAAGGAGTCAGTCTTCTACAAGTGGTTGTAATATAAGGGTCTGCATCTGCACTCAGGATGAGCTACCCAGTGGCTGCCGGTGGCTTCCATGGCAGTAGGGAAGTTGACCTGTTCTGGTTTTTAGTACTGTACAAACTTTCAAGGAGTGATCCATGTTGCTGAACCATATTTTTGGGGACAGGATTCAGCACCTTGAATAGATTCTTTCAAGTCTGAGCCAAAACACTGAACAGATTTACCACTCCATGGAGATGGAAGCCACCAGATGCCACTGGTACTCTTCCATGAGTCCTACCTGGATACCTATTTTAGGACTTGCTGCCTCATTGCCTCAGGGACAAATTTGGCCCCTGAAGACTACTCCCCCCTCTCCCAGTTGTCAATACATAAAACACAGGCTTGGGCTAGGGTGATCAGTAAAACACATCACCAAATATAGAGTGGAAAAGGAATGGAGATTTTTGATGAATATTCCATGTGCTACACTGTATATACAGGTGTTAATTTCAAAGTGATTCCTATAATTCATAGAAGTACAATACAACTTACTATATGGGGAATATTGTGCCCTAATCACTTACCTATCTGCTTACTGGTCATTCTATTTTTTCATGATTTTTGATTGGCAACACCAAGGTCTGTCTTTATCTTTAAACTGGATTTGGAACAAACAGCCCAAACAGGAGACACCCTCTAGTAAACTTCTACCCTGTCCTCTGACAGCCCTGCAAATAGAATAGATGTGGGATTCATGTGGCTGTTGAAATTCTGTTGGACTGCAGCTCCTAGCATTCTTACTATTGCCTATCTTGGATAGGCCTGATGGGAATTCTCTGGTGAGTTTCACAATTCCCACCCCTGACCATCCAAGATGGGACCCTTGCCCTCTACTGAGATGCCTTTCTCCAAGTGATCCTCCAATAAAAAATCTGAATGGGAATACACAGGTATTTTCCCTTGGTTTCAAACTCTAGAAGGAAGCACATATACGAAGAGGCACTGAAAAAGTCTTGGCCCAACCAAGAAGGGAATGACATAGAGCCATGAAACATACATGCTATTCTGCATATTAACTTCAAAGTTTGACACATTTGGCACATCATTTCTTAAGTTTCTTTGACCCTTCCAGTCTGATGTCTGGTTACTGGAATATTCACAGGGCAGTACAAATAAAAGAACAACATCTGGAGGGGCACAGGCCCCCTACCCCACCTTAAATAAAGAAATTATATCTGGCTATATCTCA
>NC_056523.1:185517933-185570330 GCF_019175285.1 Sceloporus undulatus | reverse complement strand
CTATCTATCTATCTATCTATCTATCTATCTATCTATCTATCTATCTATCTATTGTCTGTCCGTCCGTCCATCCATCCATCCATCCGGCTTATCTATCAATGCCTTTCCTTCAGGCCAGGAGTGAACAACTGTGTTCCTTCAGATGTTTTTGAACTGGAACTTCCATAATTCCCCATCATTAGCTGTGATGGCTACTGATGACTTGAACTTCAGGCAGCAGCCATCTTGAACACTATACAGGCATACCTCAGTTAACAGAGCATCTGATAAAGAAGCCTCTTTTTACAAAGTCTTTTCGTGCCTGCCCAGTCCCCTTTTCCTCTGTCTAGCTGGAAATGTTTTACCAGCATCAGTATTGGGAATATGGTAAAGGCAAGCTGTAAAAATACAGGTTTTCAGTAGTGGGTTGCAGCACCATGCCTGCACTAAACAATGCAATAAAATGTAACTGGGAAAGAATGGGATCCTACTTTAGGAGATACTACTATAGCTGTGTGTCTGCTTAACAACTGGCAAGGTTAAGAACAGCTACTTCCTTGCTGTGCATGAGAGAACAGCACAATAGAGAGAAAAGGAAAAGTAGATCAGTCTGCTAAATGAAACAAAACCCAGAG
Organism: Sceloporus undulatus; assembly: GCF_019175285.1. NCBI lineage: Eukaryota > Metazoa > Chordata > Lepidosauria > Squamata > Phrynosomatidae > Sceloporus > Sceloporus undulatus. Next base: position 185,569,716 of record NC_056523.1, on the reverse strand, counting down.
ATGTCTAAGTTTGGCTACCAAAATGTAAATCACAAGAAAATGGAAGATGGTGAAAGAAAATTATCTCTGAATGCATTTTTAAAAATAAATCAAATGGCCTTTAGAAAGTTCAAAATGTTTTTGTTTACTCATGAATGGCTTACCTGACCTAGTTATTTCATTTCACATGAGCATACTGTTAGTTTTGATTTTTTTTTAAAAAAATTGCTAAATCATATTGAACTCCTCTTCTTTTGGGAGACATAGGTTTAAATGTTGGACTATGATTCTGAAGACCAAGGTTTAATTCCCAACTCAGCATGAAACCCACTGAGTGACCTGTGGCAAAAAACACTCTCTCATCCTCAGGGAAAGGCAATGGCAAATCTTCTCTGAACAAATCTTGCCAAGAAAACCCCATGATAGGCTTGTCTTAGAGTTATCATAAGTTGGAAATGACTCAAAGGCACACAACAACAACATCCAAGGAACCTATCCTTATTCTTTCCATGTTATTTCCACCTCTGACACCAAGTTTTCTGTTAATGAAGTACAATAGTGGCTAGGAACACATCTGCTTGGTTAACTGACGTATATCTGTAAGGTGCTGACCCTGTTCTAGCCCTGCATAATCTGTATGGTGCTGACCCTGTTCTAGCCCTGCACAGTTCTCCCTGCAACCATCTTCACTTCATTTCATTTTTGTCTCAGGCCTAGCGAGATTGTCACCTTTCCATTCTGATAAGGCTCCTGTGCCTTTAACCTGTGCAGCTGGCAGAAATTCTGTTGAGGAAGTTTTTCTGGGTATCCTGAAGATGCAAGGCTGGAGAAGCATCTTTTGGCCACATTGCGGTTAAACATACATGAGAAGCCTGGCAGTAAATAATAGAAAAGTTGGCCATTCGAGGCCTAATGAGCTCAGCTTCCTCTCTTCCTTTTCTCCAGCACTCATTAGCTGTTTGCTTTAGAAGCGAACATGAATTGCTGTACCCGTTCCCTTTGTTCTTTAATTCATGCTGATGTATTTCTGGCCTGTTAACAGTGTTGGCAGGATGTGTAGGCGGATGCCAAATTTGGCTTCAGAGAGAGATAAAGGCCTCTTACTCTCCCGGGCTTCTCTTTTCATTCTAGTCCCCTTAGTTCCCCTTCCCCACAAGCTTACCAGGCTCCTACTCCCTTTTGTAGTGATTCTTCTGCAATAACCTAACTCTTCTCTGGAAACAAAGAAGGAGCTCTTCTAAGACCTAAAGAAGAAAGTGGTGAATTAGGGAGAACTGTGCTGAAATCTCATGAGAACTCACTCAGTGGCAGGGTTCCCAGGTCTCAGGACCTGGACTGTCACCTTTGGTTCTCAGCCTTGAAAAGTGTATGTGTTCCTCACTCATTACACTTGGTATTTTTTTATCTGACTCACAACATTCTGTGCGTGTTTCCATGGCTGTACAGAGAATTGAACCCTGATCTCTAGAGTCGTACTCCAATGCTCAAAGCATATGCCACATTGGCGCTTTTCCCTGGGTGATTCCTCTCTCTTAAAGAAGAGACATGCATACAGCATAGGACTTTTCCTGCTATATCATCTTTAAGCTAGCTTGCTTCCCTTATAAACAGTGGAGTACATTGTCACATTGCCAGCATTAAAGTTAATTTACATGCCAGACCAGATTGCTTCTGTACATGGAATGTGTGCCTGTGCCTCTGTGTGTGTGTGTGTGTGTGTGTGTCTGGGGGCGGGATGAGGTTGTCATCTTGTCCTTTGCACCTGGGTTGGCCCAAAACATTTTGCTACCTGAAGCAAAGGCCAAGGTAGTCTAGACCATCACTTCTAATATGGAGAGATAATAAAGCTGACCTCCATTTCAGTGTTGTTGCCAGAATCCCAGTAGTGTCAGTGGAATATTATAAATTAGTAAGGACTAGCATCAGAAGAACTTGGCATCACCTTGGAATTTTTGATACTTCCCTGTCTCTGCCATAGATCCTACTATTTCTAAGTAGCATCTTTTGGAAAGAGTCCTCTGTCCCCATAGTGGCTTCCTCTATGGCTTGGCCATTTTCTTGACTGACTCAGTTGTTACAGTGGGTCCTTGGTACCCTCTGAGGTTTGGTTCCAGGCCCCCCTGTGGATACCAAAATCCATGGATGCTCAAGTCCCATTAAATACAATGCCATAGTAAAATGGTGTCCTTTATGTAAAATGGGAAAATACAGGTTTGCTTTTGGAATTTATATTTTTTGGAATAGTTTCAAGCCGTGGATGGTTGAATCCAAGGATAAAGAATCTGTGGATAAGGAGGGCTGACTGTACTTGCATACTGGCTTGGCAAGACCTGGGAGCAGCCATGGCTGCTCATCCACCTGTACTTCAAACCTGGCCAAACCTTAATCTGTGACAGGCTTCACTCCAGAACTGTTTTTTCACTACTAGAGTTCAGACTTGGAATCTGTGTTGTGGTGGTGTTGGTGATGTGCTTTCAGTTTGACTCAGACTCATGGTGACCCTCTCCTAGGGTTTTCTTGGAAAGATTTATCCCCAAGAAGGTTTGTGCCTTGGCCATTGAGACTAAGAAAGAGTGTGACTTGCCCAAGATCACCTAGTATAGTGGTTCCCAACTTTTTCTGTGCCCCGCATCCCTAGAAAATGTTTGATTAATGTTCGCACTCTTAAAAAAGGAATATCACATTTGAATATGAAGAAGTCTAATGCCTAATTTTGAACCATAAATTGAATCGCATGCAATTCTAGTGGGTGAACAAATTGGACTTTAAAAAAAAAGCTTTTAACTCAGTGAATAAAGTACAGATCTAACTGAGCAATTCGATTCTAATTTATTCAGGAAAAAAAGAGTGATGACTCATGACCAGTGTTGTTCCTGCACCGGGTGTCACCCATTGTGAGGGTGGAGCTGGCAAGGGATGGAGCCAAACGGGCATGACCATTCAACTTGCTGCCATATACCATTTTACTCACGAGTAAACTGTCAGGCGGAAAGCAGAGTGGGTACACAAAACACCCTTCTGTGTTCCGCATCCCCTGCACTCCCCAGTGACACCACAGCTCATGACTTGTCATTCAAGGCCACAAGCCACTTTTTGTTGCAGCCCCTCAAATTCCACCTTGCACTCCTGGGGGTGTGGGCATCCCAGCTTGGGAATCCCAGACCAAGTGGATTTCCATGGCTGGGATTTGAACCCTGGCCTCCTAGAGTCCTAGACGAACACCCACACTATGACACCAAGCTGGCTTTTGGGATGTGTGGGCTCATAATAAAAACAGAAGGGGCTTCACACATTGTGAGGTGTTGTACGTCTTCTCATTAATAACCAGAGCCAGCCTCTGTTATAATGTATAATCTGATCTGATGATTATAGCAGGCAAAAGGCAGTGTGTGCAACAGGGAGGAATTCCCCAAAATCCATTCTACTAAGTTTTCGATTTGGGAGGGTAAGTGGGGAGGCTGGAAGAAGAATGTTGTCTCCAGTATGTGTGTATGTGTGTTTATGAGTCTGCTGTGAGTTAGTGGTGGGTGGTTGCTACCATGTCAACACAGGCTGCCTGCTGCAAACTAAGTTAGAATCACAAGATCATAGAGTTGGAAGAGACCACAAAGGCTATCCAGTCTAACTCCATTCTGCCATGCAGGAACTCACAATCAAAGCACTTCCAAGAGATGGCCACCCAGCCTCTGTTTAAAGACCTCCAAAGAAGGAGACTTCGTCATTCTTCAGGGCAGCCTGTTCCTCTATCAAATAGCTCTTACTGTGAGAAAGTACTTCCTAATGTTCAGGTGGAATCCCTTTTCCTGTATTCGAATCTATTGTTCTGTGTCCTATTCTCTGGAGCGGCAGAAAACAAGCTTGCTCCATCCTCAATGTGACTCCCCTTCAAATACTTAAAACAGGGCTATCATGTCATCTCCAGCTTCCTTTTTGAATTGGGTTCAAAATGCAAAGGTAGTTTGCACTCAGGGTGTAGCCACACTGCAGAATTAAACCAAATAGACACCACTTTAACAGTCATGAGTCAATCCTACACAATCTTGGTATTTCTCATTTGGTCAGGTATTCAGACTGGTCTGTCATAGAGTGTTCACCAGACTACAAATCCCAGGATTCTGTAGGATAGACTCATGCCAATTAAACTGGTGTCAAACTGCCTTAATTCTGCAGTGTGGCTACACCCTAAGTTAACTCACCAGTTAACTCTTGCCCTTCCCCGTTGACTCAGGCAAAAGCAAACTGCTGCAGCCGCCTAGCTTGTCTGTTCTTTCTCATGTAAAGCTTTTTCCATCTTGACCGCATTTCTGATGTTGCTCGGCCACACGTGTCCTGTTTTTTTCCTGTGAAATGTTGAAGGGCTTGTGTTTCTTAGTTCCTTGCCTCAGCAAGTACACCTAAATAGGCTTTTTCTAAAACAGGGGAGGGCAGCTTTGGTCAGTCAAGGGGCCAATTTTCAGCTCCTGAGACCCTTTCAGGGCCACACGACGTGCTAAAAATGTATTTCATTAAAAAATAAACTAACACCACAAAACTAGAAATGGGCACAAGTCCACTTATGGTTGTAAAAATACGTTTGTTTGTTGTTTTTTGAGGGGGGTATTATCTAATACAGAAGGGCCGTGCTACTGCATACCAACTCCTTGTGGCTTCTACATGTGTCAATTCACTCTTTTGATAGAGCACAAAAGGTCACTCTGGAGGTCTACAAAAACAGCCTGCACTTTGTACAGATCCCTGTCCTAGAGCCACTTGTGTGATATTTTTGTGTTTGTGTGTGGTGTGTCTTCCAGTCGTCTCCAACTTATGGACACCCTAAGGTGACCCTATCATGGGGTTTTCTTGGCAATATTAGTTCTGAGGAGGTTTGCCACTGCCTTCCCCTGAGGCTGAGAGAGTGTGACTTGCCCAAGGTTACCTAGTGGGTTTCATGACCCACTGAGTGACCCTGGGCAAGCCACACTCTCTATTTTTACACCCAGCCAAACTGATGATTCCCCATTACCATCCAGAAACTGGACTGCAAACATACCAACAGCTTTGTTCCTTAAATATATGCGAGGACCATGACATTGGGCTCTCCTACCAAACAGGGTCAGTGTTACAAGTGTGACATAATATAGATGGCTGCCTTATACATACATACATACTCTTCCTCTCTGTTCCTGAAGCTTGTGTACCAGAGAGGGGAACAGAGCTGTTTTCCATCTGTTGGAGCAGCAAAAAAAAAAGCTTGCCTCTACCAAGCAATGGATGGCAAAGAACTGTGGGTAGGCCATCCCCATCTCTGCTGATAAGGAAAGGAAATGCCTAAGCCGGATCAAGGAAATGCCTAAGCCGGATTAGACCAAGGGTCTATCTAGCCCATGTACTTCAACCAGCCAGATGTTCACAAGCAGAGCATGAAGGGATGGTTTCCTTTCACCTGTTTGCCTCCAGCATCTGCTATCCAGAAGCATACAAAGCAATTCCATTTACTTCTCTCACGTGCCAACAGCAAACTCTTTCTCCAAGTGGCAAGTGTTATGAAGTCAAAACAACATTATATACACAAGCAGAAACCCCCAAGATGTGTTTGACTACAAATCCCACTATCCCACTATCCCACCCCATGCTGGGCTGGGGTGGGATAGTAGGAGTTGTGATCAAACACATCTTGGGGCCTTGCTGTGTGTGTGATGTTGTTTTGACTACATAAAGCTTGCCATTTGGAGAATACTGGGGTGGAGGTTTGTAGTCCAACATGTCTGGAGGTTTGTGTCCACTTGCAGGAGAGCGGTATCAGCAGACTATGTGGGAGTTGTGATTTTCAAAAGACACAAGAATAATTAGATGGAGCGCAACCTCAAAATAGTTCACAGAATCATAGAGCTGGAGGAGACCCGAAGGGCTATCCAGTTCAACCTGTTGCCATGCAGAAAAACACAATCAGAGAACTCCCGACAGATGGCCATTCGGCCTCTGTTTGAAAACCTCCAAAGAAGAGGACTTCACACTCTCGGAGGTAGCATGTTCCACTGTTCAGTGAGGACTGAAAATGTTTGGTGCCCAGAGATGCAAAATGGTTGCTGGGGGGTGGGGGGGAAGAGAAAATTGAGTGGAGGAAGTGTCTAGCAGCAGGAGCTATTGCTATTTCTATTGTTGTTCTTGTTTTCATCATTGGCTGTCATCTTGTTGAGCAGTTACAAATGTATACATTTGGCTTATGTGTTAGTAACTGTTTGGTATTCATGTTTACAGTCATGGTCCTGTTGCCACACTTGTAACCCTGGCCCCTGAAACCAACTTTAATAGCCTGCAGCCTCACTGGGCAATGGGGATCTCTTTTGTTGGCAATCTGCGTGCAGCAGCATGAAGTTTCCAGCCCCCTCCCACCAGGGATCTGCTGTGCAATAATAAGAAAGAGGATCCCTGTTGCGCCTTGTCATTGCATGGCAGACTGTGGGTAGGAGGAGGCTCGAAACATAATTCTGATGCACCCCAATTGCCAGCAGAACAGGCTTCCATTGCTTGGGGCGGCTGCTGGCTGTGAAGGTACGGTATGTCTGGAGAGTTAGGTCAGGAAACGATACAGAGTTGCACATTCATAACTTTGTGATGTGTGTCCTTATCACTATTGGCTTCACAAGCTCTTACCATGTTTAGGACCCTCAGTGATTCGGATTCTATTTAATAATCAAGGAAGCGGTGAGATATAATTGCATAATGTGGCACGTTTCAAGCAGTGTGACTTTTTGTAACTGTGTTATTACATTCCTATTTATGCCAGGTTTTTTGAATCCACTTGGAATTGCTTCTAGAGAACCTATTACTACTATAGCTACAGTTGTTTTCTTTTCCCAGGTGTGAATGACAAGATTCCCAAACCCCCAAGTTGGTATGGCTGGCTGAAACCACCACCACCACATGTTGCTGTCATCCCTAAATCCCCAAAGAGGGCATGGTTGGCTGGCCGTAAACTTCAATAGGACATGTGCAGGTTTCACTTGCCGTCATGGCTAATAGTGCTTGACAGGCCTATTCTCCATGAGCTCTAGTTTATAATCATCTCTTGATCCTCTTTTTCATCACGTTTGGATTTGGTATGACAGTAATCTTTCATTGACCAGAGAACTTCAGAGGAGTGAACTGACTGGGGAAAGAATGGAAGAAGGACAATGGAGCTGGTGGCTTCTAGTTAACTGGAGCCCAAACCCACACTGGTAAAATGGAGAGTGCATCTACACTGTAAACATAATGTATTCTGACACCACTTTAAGTCTTGTTGCTCCATCCTATTGGATTTGAAGTTCACAAGGTCTTTAGCCTTTTCTGCCAAAGAGTACTGGTGCTTCACAAAACTACAAATCTCAGGATTTTGTAGGATCAGTCATGTCAAACTGTGTTATTTCTACAGTGTAGATGCATCCTGGAGAGAAGCCTGGCTGCAGGAGGCATCATCCATCTTCTTTCGGTAAAGACAGCCAACAGGCTTTGACTAAGACCATCTCAACATCTCCAAGTATCAGACAAACACGATATAGATGGGTAAACTGATTCAGGGCCTACCAGGGTTCAATTTCAGAATGTTTTTCAGATGCCATTACTCACCGTTTTGGGGCATGTGAAGTAATAATGTAAAAACTGGGACTCCCCCCCCCTTTTTTTTTTTTACACAGAATGCCCCCTGTTTATCAGCCAGGAAGCACAACCAATCCTCACATACCTGGGTTTAGAAAAGGAAAAGCCTCCACACCAGATAAATCAAGGCTATGTGCCTCATGATAATTTTTTCCCTAGAGTTATAAAATTGGAAGAGACCAAAAGGGCCATCCAGTCCAACCCCCATCATGCAGGAAGACACAACCAAAACACCCTGAACAGATCACAATTCAAACTGTTAAAAAAACAAACTCCAAAGAAGACTCCACCACACCCCAAAGCACCCCATATTCCACTGTCAAACAACTCTTACCATCAAGAGGTTCTTCCTAATGTTTAGATGGAATCTTATTTCCTGTAGTTTTAATCCATTTTTTCATGTCCTATTCTATGGAGCAGCAAAAAACAAACTTGTTCCATCCTCAATATGACACCCCTTCAAACATTTAAACAGGGCTATCATGTCACCTCTTAACCTTCTCTTCCCCAGGCTAAACGTACCCCGCTACCTAAGCCATCCCTCAAAGGGCATGGTTTCCAGACCTTTCACCATTTTAGTCACCCTCCTCTGGACACACTACAGCTTGTCACCATCCTTTTTGAATTGTAGTGCCCAGAACTGGACACAATATTCCGGGTGACCAAAGCAGAATAAGGTGGTACTATTACTTCCCTTGGTCTGGATTCCAACTGATGCAACCTAGAATCATATTGGCTTTTTTAGCTGCTGTATCATACTGTCGACTCAAGTTGAGCTTATGATCTACTTGATTCCTAGATCCCTTTTACATGTACTTTCATGTCAAAGCCTCTAATCAGCCCAGCAGGAAAAGCAGACTTGTTACCCCTGAAATGTCCACCAGATGGGAGCATCTCAACCTTCTTTGGTGAAAGCTCTCTCTCACTTGTGTGTTTCCTTTCTGTGAGAGGGCTGATTATCTTGTATAATTGCTCAGTGGGGTGAAGGGATGTTCCGAGACTGTTTCTGCTCCAACAAACACACTCAGACACTTTTGGTGTTGTCCAACTATAACTTTATTCAAAATTGTTTGTTTCCTGCCCCCCAGGGGCTACACTGTCCCAGGGGCCCCAGTCATCCTCTGCCTGATCCTCCCCTCCCTATTTTTGGCTACGACTACACAGTGAGACCTTGGATTTTTAACAAAAGAAAAGAAAACAACCTGCATCCCAGGCTTCTGGTGCTGCCTACAGGTGGGACATGGAGTTGTGGCATGTGTGTGTGTGTGTGTGAAACAGAGAGAGAGAGAGAGTGCAGAAAAGGTAGGAGGCAAGGAGGCTATGGATTTGGGAAGGCCTGGAAGCCCCACTCTTTATACCCTAAAAAATCCGTGGGGAGGGGAGGTTTTCCTGTCCATGGCTGGACGAAGAGGTGCGAGTGCCTGCCCACCTCACCATGTTGAAATTCATGGCTGTTGCCACAGATAGGTCTTGGAAGTGTCAATCTGGCTAGGAGGGGGCGGCAGCAGGAGACTGGGCCCACCCATCGTGGTGGCGGCAGGAGGAGCCGGAGCAATTGGCATGATGGGTGGGGCCAATTGTGTCAGCGGAGCCATTGGCATTGGCGGGTCTCCCTCGGCATCCCACAGGCTGATCAGCGGTGGGTAGACCTCATTAAGGGGAATGGCTGCTGCGTGTTGCATGTACTTCTTGAGTGAATGGCGGCACCCTTTTTCCTTGAGCCGACGCGAGGCGCAGAGGAGCAGAAGCACAGCACTCAGGGCGGCTAACAAGGAGCCAGTGATGGCTGCCAGGGCTGCCCCTCCTGCCCAGCCTCCCACCAGCTCCACAGACAGCGAGGCCTCCTTGGTGGTGACATTGAGGCAAGAGCGCTGTGTGCGAGGCAGTTGCCAGATGGGTGGCACAGTGGTTGGCATTGCTGGGGGACCAGTAGAGGGTGCTGATGAAGCTCTGGAAGCTGAGGAAGAGACCACCGTTGCTAAGAGGTGAGCCATGAATGAGGCTGGAGACCCTTTGGAGGTGCTCCAGGAACCTGGAAAAGACACAGAAGCCTCTGTAGTTGCAAAGGCTGTTTCCAGAGAACTAACAGAAGATTCCAAAGCACTTGCAGAGGTTGCTGTGGATGTGGGGATGTCTGTGTACCCACCAGCAACTGAGGACTTGGGAACAGAGGACACAACAGTAAGGCAGATCTCGTAACGGGTGGCAGGTTGCAAGTGCGTGAGATTGAATTCCTGGATACCCACAGGGACCCGTGCCGTGTAGCTCAGGTGGGGGTTGTGGATGCGCATAGTGGCCGATGACCACACTGGCAGAGCCGGGGGATGTGGTGTGGCTGGCTCACTACCCCTCTCATTTTTCTGCCCTTCCATAAAGGATGTCGTCCACTCCACCACCACAAAGTGAGACTGGACCTTCTTTGCAAGGACGAGCAGCCTGACAGGATTGATGGTCCTTTCGCCAATCACGACAAGAGTCACGCTGCGACTGGTTGAACCCAGATCATTCCTTGCTACACAGGTATAGACACCCGAGTCTGCTGAGCTGACTGTGCTGATCTCCAGGGTTCCTCCTGCCCTGAGATGCAGCCTCCCAGACCCTGTCGTAACTTTCTCCCCAGATGGGGCTATCCAGTGGAATTGGGGTGGTGGCTCTGAGCTGGCCTGGCAATCAAGAGCTGCCGTTGAGCCAGATGATATCTCCAGCCGTTCTAGCAGGTCCTTGGAGGTGATCTCTGGTAGGCAGGTTCCTCCTATGGCACTCTTCACTGCTTCTTGGAGCTCTTGTCCAGCAGCTTCTGGAGGTGAGAAACAGACAGTATTCTGAGACTCAATCAATCGGATATGACCTGTGACTAGTGGTTCCCAGGCCTTTGGGCAATCACAGCGCAGGGGGTTTCCATACAGATTGAGCTCAGCCAAAGCCGGCAAGGCCCCCATTAGGCCTAGTGGGAGAAGACTGAGGGCAGCATTACTCACTAGCAGGGTGCGAAGGACTGGCACTCCCTGGAAGGCCCCTGGGTGTAAGTAGGAGAGACGTGGGTTGTTACACAGCTCAAGCTTGGCCAACTCTGGAAGATTCTCAAAGGCTCCTCTGTGGATGCCAGTAAGTTCCTCCATGCCGTTGAGGCTCAGCTCTTCCAGGTGCAGCATGTCCTTGAAGTCACCTGCCTGGACCTCTGTGATGGGGTTCTTGTTGAGGTCCAGGAACTTCAACAGAGGCAGGCCTTTCAGAGCTTGGGTGGGAATGTGGGAAAGATGGTTATCATAAAAGGACAAGCTTTCCAAGTAGTCCAGGCCTTGGAAAGCATTGGAGGGGATTTCGCTGAGCTCCATTCCAGCTAAAACCAGGCTGTGAAGTCGGCCCAGTGGTTGGAAGCTCCCACCAGTCAACTGGGAGATGGGGTTCTCTCCGATCATCAGGATTTCCAAATTGGGGAGTGAGAGGAACCAGCGATGGTCAATAGTAGGGAGGCGATTGGCATTTAGGTGCAGCCGGAGCAGGCTGGTCAGGCCAGCAAAGGCCAATGGCTGGATGGAGGAGATGCGGTTGTGGTTGATGTACAGTTCCTCAAGGGATGCCAGGTCGCTCAAGCAGTGGTCTGGCAGCTCCTCCACCTGGTTTTCCTCTAAGTAAAGGGTAATGAGGTGGGAAAGGTTGGCTAGCCCAGCGTCACTGATTCTGGAGAAATGATTCTGGGAGAGGTCGAGCTCAGTCAAGTTGGACAAGTGCTGGAGCTCTCCATTGACCTGAGAGATCTTATTGCTCTGCAGGAGAAGGACCTGGGTGTCTGAGGAGAGATTGCTTGGCACTTGGGTCAGGAGGAGGTCATTGCAGTCCACGGTGCGGGCTTCATGGTAGACAGACTGTGGGGTGAACCATGGGCGGGTCTCACAGACACACTGGGGTGGGCAAGGGTGAGGACTAGCGGGCAAGCCTTGTAGGAGTAGCATCAGCAGGGCACAGTGGGGGAAGCAGGACATTGTGCTCTCCACAGAGGAACTCCCTTTGCCTACCCACGGTCCAGGGTCTCAGAAGAGAAACTGGTCTGTCAGAGGTTGACTTAGGGCTGCCCAAGAAGCAAGGTCATCTCTAGAAGAGAAAAATAGAAGAGATAAGCCCAGACATACAGGGAACATAAGTTTGCATGCACTCTCTTTCTCATTCACTTTCTCTCTGTATGGCATACACACACACACAGTGGTTTCAAGACCCCATTTTTGTAGGAAACAATGGCTAAAATCCAACAGCCAGTTTCAACTACAGTACTGTGGATGTATTAAAACAGTAGCCGTGTAGTACGAGAACATGTATGTACATCTCATTTATTCAGTGGGTCAACTCTGGTTGAGACTAGCAATTGAAATTATGCCAAGAGTGGACAAACTGTGGCTCTCCAGATGTTGCCAGGCTGCACCCTCAGCAGCCCTGGCCAGTGTTAGCCATGGTGAGGAGTTCTAGGAATTGTAGTCCAAGAACATTAGGAGGACCAGACTGTAGCAGGAGATTTTGCAATGGTCCACTGGTAAACCATTGGCTGTTTATTGTAGCTCTCTCATTTGTTCTTGTTAACTGCCATCAAGTTGACATTGACTTATGGTGACCCTATGAATGAGAGACCTCTAAGTCACCTTATCTTTAACAGTTCTGCTCATGTCTTGCAGACTCAGGGCAGCTGTGGCTTCCTTGATTGTGTCTATCCATCTGCAATGTAGTCTTGCTCTTTTCCTACTGCCTTCCACCTTACATCAAGAATTATTGTCTCTTCTAGTGAATAATGTCTTCTTATGATACGGTCAAAGTACAACACTCTCAGTTTAGTCATCTTGGCTTCTAGGGCGAGTTCTCTCCCACAACCTGTCTTTTTCTCCTTCACTTCACACATTTGTTCTTCTGAGCCTACAAAATCACTTGTAAGAAGAGAATCCAGAAGATCTCATCCTACCACTACTCAGTTACTGATGTTGTTTAAGCATGCCATTCTCTTAATTTCCCAATGAGAAAAATATGTGTCCATACAGAACGTCCATCCCTTGGCACACAGGGTTCCATTCTGAGCCCCCAGATCTATACCCTATTGGTGAATTCTGGTAGATGGCATTTCAGGACACCTAATTGTTGGTGATGTTGTTGTTGTGTGCCTTCAAGTCATTTCTGACTTCTGGCAAACTGAAGGTGATCCTATCACTGGGTTTTCTTGACTGAATTTGCTGAGAAGGGATTTTTGCCCTCCCCTTCTTCTGAGGCTGAGAGAGTGTGCCTTGCCCAAGATCCTCTGGGGGGTTTCCATGGCTGAGTGGTGATTTGAACCCTGGCCTCCCAATGTCCTAGTCCAACATTCAAACTATCTATGTGGCTAAGACCACCTTTCTGATCTCAGAATGATGAAGTGCTATCATTTTGCAGATAATTTGTAGGTTTGCCAAGTGAGTGAATGAATAAATGAATGCTGGTTTTCTGAGTGTGTCCCAAGGCCAGAAGAACTTGTAGCAAGGGCAAAATTTGATGAAAAATACCGACTGGCAGTTTGAAAAACCTCTCAGCCATTGGTTCAAGTGATGCCACAGAACTGTGAAGATCACAGCTGCTAGAACACTACTTTAGATTTCTCCAAATAAGACCTATTTGCAAACTACTAGCTGACCTGTGGCATCACAGAATGTTTCCAAATACAGTATTTTAATCCCTCAGGGAAGTCTTGTTGTTTTATTTATTAAATAGATTTACAAATAAATTTTCTGCTCACTGGGCATCCAAAGGCAAGATACAATTAAGCTACAATATAAAAACAGAACAAACAAAACATTATTTTTAAAGCAGGCTATTTTAAAAGCCAAAGGTCTGTCAGAGAACTCCGGTGCTTCACCAAACTACAAATCCCAGGATTCTATAGGGTTCTATTGGTTCAATGGATATATTCTTTTGGGGTTTAACAAGGATTTAAGCCACAGATTCTTCCCACTTCCTCTTAAAAAGTGTAGCCTTTTAAATTACCCCCCCCCCCCCGCCCCGAGGAGGTACAATGGTTAAAGTACAAAAAGTTTGCAAACAATACAACTGTATGATTAAACAGAAATGTAAAAAACGTATCTCCAAAGATGTCCAACTCCACACACCAATCACAAATCAAACCAAGATGAATTATATGTTTCTGCACTCCTGGCATATAGTTGAAGCACTGCATCTTCACCATCACTGCTGTGATCAGTCAAATTCTTGCTTTGAAAAAAAATCTGGATAAGCCTTGGCTGCGCAGACAAAGTTCTGCTCCTACTTTTACGGCTGTCTGTTCTGTTTAAGAGGAATTTAAGATGACACACAAAAAAAGAGAGCAGGTTTTCATCCTTCCTTTTGTAAGATGCAGTGGCTAAATCCAAAAGAGGACAAGGCTTTCTGTATACTGAATGACTGTGTAGAAGGCAAAAGTTTTATCAATGACGTTTTTCTCTTCCTTTCATGACAAGCCATGTTTCTAGAAATATCCTACATTCCAGGGATTAATCATCATCACCATCATCACTCTTATTATTATTATCCTGCTTTTCTCCCACTTGAGACTCAAGGCAGTTTACAACAATTAAAAAAAACATAGTTAAAAATTCTCAAAATAAAAAAGTTAAAAAGTGATTGAACGATTAAAAAAAATTAAAAATAGTTAAAAACAAACTTTTTTTTTTTAAAAAGGCACAAAATAGAAAATCCTGCACATTGTTTAGTTGGGATGGGACTTTTACAACCAGTACAAGCTCCAGTTCCCAAAATTTCATAGCACTGAGCTGTGGCCTTTAAAGTGGTGTCAAACTGGACTATTTCTGCGGTGCAGATGCAGCTTTAGCAGCCAATGAACAACCATGCTTCTGAAGAGATTTAAACACACAGAGCCACACTTGTGAATCTTTCCATGGATGTTCACTAACCACTGGTATTGCTTATCTGTGCTTTAAAGTGCTTTGTTCCTGCTTGTCCCTCATTTTGGTTGTGTCTACTTCATTGGATCCCACTCTGTGACATAAAAAGGGCTAAAATTTCAGTGCTGCTCATCAGATAGTTGAGATCTTCATGATCCAAAGAGCAGCAAAACAATTCATGTGGAATAAATGTCATACCCTTCTCTATCCAGGTGTTGGCTGGAGGCAAGGGGACACAGTTGGAAACAGATGTGCTGTCCAGTATAAGTTTGACCTTCCAAGCAGGGCTGAAGAATATGTGGCCATCCAGATGGGAATGAACTATATGCTTTTCACCCAGCATAGTAAAAGCTGAGGATTGATGGGAGTTTCAGTCAAAGAGCATCTGGAGGACCATACATTCCCTGTCACTGATTTAAAAGCTCTGTATGGTTTAAGTCTGTATACTTGAAGAACCACTTGCACTTATATGAGTTTTCCCAAGCTCTCAAGTGGTCTTAGAAGAACTTTCTTCATACCTTGCAGAGATCACCTGAGCTAAGCTGGGTGATGACTTGAGACACTGTCTACTCAGCAATTCCTTCTCCAGACTGATTTGTCTGGCCACGGTCTGCTTCCTTCTAACACCATATGAAGCCCTTATTATTATTATTTTTGCTTGGGCTTTTAGATGTTCTGATATTCTGGTATGGGGATCATAGAATTATAGAATACTAGAGTTGGAAGAGACCACAAGGGCTATCCAGTCCAACCTCCTGCCATGTAGGAACTCTCAATCAAAGCACCCCCAACATACGGCCATCCAGCCTCTGTTTAAAGATCTCCACTACACTTCCACTGTTGAACAGCCCTTACTGTCAGGAGGTTCCTCCTATTGTTGAGGTGGAATCTCCTTTCCTGTAGCTTGCATCCATTGTTCTGGGTCCTATTCTCTGGAGCAGCAGAAAAGTGATTGTTAGCATGCCTTGTTAATGTTTAGCTCAATGATGTTCATAAGGTGGGATGGGACACCTGGGGTGTGTGTGAGTGATTTAAGTAGGAACCAAGACTTGGAGGCTCTATCTCTCCTCCTCTTCCCAGACTTTTTAATTTGTATTATTTACACATGTGTTGAGTTAAATATCACATTTACTTAAATAAAACTTTCTAATTTGAATGGGTGTTATTTCCTTGTAAAATGTTAAAATATGAATATACATGAGTATGCAAATGAAAATAAGCACAGTAAATAAACAAAATATTCATATACTATGTTGAATGGGAGGATATGAAGTCTGCATGTAGATGTAAAAAAAAGGGGAGGGCAAAGGTAAAAAGTTTGAACACCACTGGTTTTACTAATATCCCCTGCGCATGTTTTGTGATGCCCAGTGGTCTTCTGTGGCCGTGGCCATTTTAAATTCTGAATAATTTTAATTGTTGGGAACAGCCACTGGTGGCTTCCATGGCAGTGAATTCATAAGCAGTGAATTTCCTCTGGGGTTTAATTTGAAGGCCAAACAAGCTATCCAAGGTGCTGAACTCTATCCCCCAAATTAGACCAGCACCATGGAAAGCTACTTTAAAATTTAAAGAAAACCTGGAGTGGATTAACAACCCCAGTGACATAGAAAATACCAGCCCCCAGTAGCCACCTTGGGACCTCTTTTAGGATTGAGAGGCAAAGTAGGTGTAGGAATAATAATAATAATAATTTAAAAAATAAGGCAATAGGGGTGTATCTCAAGAGATCCAGAATGGTGTGATGGTTGAGTATTGGACTACAACTCTAGAGACCAGGGTTCGATTCCCAACTCGGTCTTGAAACCCACTGGGTGACCTTGGGCAAGTCACACTCTCTCAGCCTTAGAGTAAGGGAATGACAAAGGGAGGAAATCTTGCCAAGGAAGCCCCATGATAGGTTTGCCTTAGGGTCTGCATAAGTCAAAAAGGACTTAGAAGCACACAGCAGCAACAATGGACATGTCTCAGTTAATAATGCAGAGGTTTCAAAAGAAATCTGTTGATACAAAAAGAAATGGCGTGAGGAAATATATATTATTTCTTTAATGAAGCACTGGTGGCTATGAAATCATGACCAGTTCCACCCATTTTTACACAAGCTGTCCTGGATTAATCCTGAGGAAAACAGCTGGTGGAGGTGTGGAGGCTTCTGCCCTTCTTTGGGAAGCTTTAGGGTGAGGATTGCATGTTCCTGGGTGCCCCCTTTCCTCATCTTTAGGGATAAAACTCAATGACCGGCTCCTGAACTCTGGTGCTGTTGATCTGTCTCATCTGTGTGGGATGGGATTTGTCCAAGTGGTACTGGCAGCAGCGGCAGCAGTGGGGCCTGCTGGGTAATGGATGACCTAGATAAATGGGCATGTAGCACAGCTGGGTCCTGCCTGACAGGCCCCCTGGCATCAATCTTGAGGAAGGGAAGGATAGGAGGACATGATTCCCAGCAGCAAAGGAGTGGGGTTTATTCAGAGCACATTACTGGGGAGGGGTGGGAGAAGAAAAGGGTTGCTAATCGCATCTTGGACTGCCCAATTCTGAACCTGTGAGAGGGCTCCAGTCATAATGTGTGAAGTGAAGATGGAAAAAGACACAAAGATAATCTAGTCCAACCCTCTGCCAGGCAGGATTATACAGCTACAGCCTCCAAAAAGACGCCTATCCAACCTCTGTTTAGATCTCCAAAGGAGAGTTCACCACTCTACGAGGCAATCTATTGCACCCTTGAACAGCAAAGAGGTTCTTCCTAGTGTTTAGGTGGAATCTCTTTTTCTCCTGATTTGAATCTATTTGTTTCTGGAACAGCAGAAAAAAAGCTCATTCCATCTTCTACATGATGTTCATTCAGATATTTAAAGATGGCTATCATAATATACCAGGCTATGTTTCAGAAGACGGAAGTAGCAAAACCATCTCTGAATCTTCCTTGCCTAAGAAAGCCCTATGAAATTCATGGGTTTGCCATCAGTCCCTAGGCGACTCGTAGGCGTGCGCACGCGCACACACACACACAGTACAACTATATAATACTTTTTCTTGAAGGAGGCCAAGACAATTGTCTTTATTCCTCTTCCCTCTCTTCATTTTATCCTCTCAACAACCCTGCGAGGGAGGTTTTACATGGAGAGAGCAACTGTTCCAAGCTGTCTCACTGATCTGCATGGCCAGAGTGAAGATCGGAGCCTGAGTCTCTCTCTCTCTTTCTCCCATTCATAGCCTGATGCACTAACTGTCATGCAGCATGGGCACCTTGCATGAGGCACCAGATAGGGCCGGCCTGGTGGAGGCGAGGGGATTTGAGATCCCCAGTTTCCTGTCCTTCTGCCACTGCCACCCTCTGGCTAATGAACTGGCACCAAGCCTGGATGGTGCTGTGAGTGAGTCGTGTGAGGCAGAGCGTGAGCTCATTTGCACGAGGGCCGAGAGCAGCAACAGCAGCCAAACGTCGTGAAGGGGAAGCTAAAAATAGAGATGTGCCAAAGCTAGGAAAAAAAGAGAGAAAGAAGGGGGCGGTGTGGCAGAGAGGGACAGGGACTTTAAGAAGGATTGTATTAGTGAAGGTGAAGGGTTGGAGGACAACGCCAGTGTTGCCATTGATCCAAAAGAGGCTCCATCTGATCCTGATCCTTTGTCCTCACTCCGGTTGTTTCTCTTGTTCCGATCATGGTGACAAGGCAGGGGACATCTGTTCAGGGTGGCTGCCTCACTGGTGCTGATCAAGCCTGCAAAGAGGGCATCTCTCTTCTCCCCCCCCCCGCATCACCAATGTTCTTCCTCCTGACCTCACAGCCCCTCTTGTCCCCAACTCTCCCTTGTTCCAAACTGACAGCTTCATGGGGACGGTTGCTGTGAGGCTGGTCACGAAGCAAGCTTTTGATTGGGAATCTATTTAGGGAAAGTAGGTTGGGGAGAAGCCCTGCAGGAAGTGGAAGGGACTTCTTCTCTGGCCCACCAGTACAAGAGCGGGAAAGAATTTCCCCTTGCACTTTTGGCATCAGTTATTTGGGAAGTGGGCCTAGCATGCAGTCAGCAGATGGGGGGAATCCACGTTTCAAGCCTGTGGTGGCAACCCTAAGGGCCACAAGAATTGCACTGAATCATTTTCATAGCTTAGGAAGCCTAAGTATGCAGAATTCTAGAAGCTGACTTGGCAATTTATTGCAACTGCCTAACCAATTCACCACCACCATTCAACAGTTTTTAACTGTTGACAAACCTAACACAGGGTTTTCTTGGCAGGTTTTATTCAGAGAGGGTTTGCCTTTGCCTTCCTCTGAGGGTGAGACAGGAGTGTGACTTGCCCAAGATCACCTAGTGGGCTTCCATGGCCGAGTGTGGATTCAAACCCTTGTCTCCAGAGTTACAGTCCAAAGTTTAAACCACTACTCCATGTGGGCTCTCCCTGTTTTAAAAACACTTTTTTTTGGTTGGTGGTATGTTGTCTGAAAGTTCAGCAGTTTGACCTGGTATATGGCAGTTTTAGATGTTCCTTGCTGACATGGTGCATAGTACCTAAGGGTGGCCAAGATATTTTGGCACTTTAGGCAGAAAATCTCACAAGCGCCTCTCCTTGGGAGCAGATACACAGCAACAAGAAGGAGAAATGCAATTAACATTTGCTGCTATTTCATGACAGCTCAAACTGGCTGCCAGATGCAACAGCTTAAACCAGCCTAATGGTGTGGACAGGCCTGGCTGATAAACTCCCTGAAGACACAGGCCTTCACAAGGAAAACGACTGAATGCAATACAGGTTTTTTTGTTCTTGCATTCAAATGCTCAAGAACAGAATATATGCCTCAAGACATTTAGCTAAAGGAGGCAAATGAGAAGATGGCACTTTGCCCCACTCTGCTGGATCTTTCTTCAACATGGGCCACAGGACTTGGTTCTCTGATGGTCTTGAGAGGAGCAGGCAGAGTTTAGGGAAAAGCAGATAGCTTTGTCCTCCAAGATCTGGGAGGCACTTCGGACCCCTGAGCATGAACTTCCCCATTTAAGGCCAAAGTAGGGAATTTGAGCTGCAAAAAACTCCCCCTCCACATGCACTTCTGGTATCTAACTGAGGTGAAACTAATCATATAGAAGCACACTTTGGCCATTAGTGGCACTTCTAAAGTGATGAATCTGGCTCTCCAGGTCTCTTTAACCACTCTTCTTGTAAGGGTGACAGGGGGGTCAGAAGAAAGCACTGTGTCTTCAGGGGATAGAGGATGACCCACAGCCTTGCACTGTGGGCTCATTTAAAGTGGGCCTCATCAGCACTGCCATAGCCACATCTTCTGCACTGTGGTGTGCCCAGGAGCTGATTTTATGTCTGCTCCTGGGCACACCACACCTTAGGGCCACATGGACTACCAGAGAAAATGCCCCAAATCCCAAGAACATGAAACAAGTGGCCAGAGGTCCATGGCTGCTGCTGTTTTTTTAAACAAGAGCCTGAAACTTATTTAAAAGGTGAATTGCTTATTCTGGGGGCTTGTAACAGGGGCAACTGACCCCCCATTTTGGGGGTAGAAAAAGGGCAATGCAGGGAGTCTGGAGGAATCAAGGGCTGCAGAGAGTTTGAGGTCTCCATAGCAGTGGTGTCACTAGCTAGGGTGTCACCCGGTATGGAGGATGTCACCTGTGAAGGGTGAGTATTTCTCCCTCCTGTTGCTCCATCATTGGGCTTCCTCCCGAGGGAGGCAGCCTGGCTACGGTGCAGCCAGGAAGACCATACATTCACCCTTTCTGCACCGAAGGGGAAGGAGGGCCCAACCAAGTGACACTTTTCCTCTGGGGTATCACCTGGTGTGGCCTGCAGTGGCACCTCCTATATGATGCCACTGGGCCTTAGGGCTCCATTTTGCACACTCCTGTTCAACAGAAGGGAGGATGACAAAGCATCTTTGGCAACCAACTCCCAACAACCCCAGCCAATACAGCCACTGCTAATTGTAAGGGATGAAGAGTATTGTAGTTCAAAGGAAATAGAGGAGTAATGTTCCCCACTCCTATAATGTATGATTAAAAAGTGGCTGCCACATTGTGGGCTGGGGTTAAAAGTGTGTTTTGGTCTCGAGAGGTCAATGGCCAGTGGGTTAGAGGACTGCCAGAGATAACTTATCCACTTAAAGTGATTCTGAGACTGTACTGCTTGCAGACTGATTTTTCTTGGAACTATCCAGCCATTGCTCTAAGCTGCATGTGGAATTGCAGTGGACTTTCCACCCCTTTTTTTGGATGGGGAAAGTAGAATAGCACTGTATGGCACTGTATGGCCCCAATCCAGCATCCTCTTAGCAGAGCATAAATACACACATGCAGACATACACCATGGCAGCACTACGTAATCCCTCTGCAGAATAGCAACATTAAACAACCCATGGCAATGACTGAGTGCCATTGCACAATGCCCATTGCCCAATACACAATACATGATGCAAAACCACAGTGGAAAGTATAGACCACACAATCACACTAGAAAGTATAGGATGCATAACCACGATACACAATGCACAACTGGCAAAGACAAGACACAGATTAATATGCTGCCTATGTAATCACTTCGGCTGCTATGCATAATCAGGAGAATGTGTTCATTGTGCAACCGTGACTTTTTCACCCTCCATGTGTAGTGTAACCTATGTGTGTATATGCCCCTAAGTGAATTCTGGCCCATGCATAAAAAAGGTAAAGGTTTTCCCTTGACAAGATTGTCTAGTCATTTCCAATTGTAGGGGATGGTGATCATCTCCATTAATCAGCCAAGGGAGCCAGCATTGTCAAAGATGATCCCATGATCATGTGGCCAGCATGCCTGCATGAAACGCTGTTAACTTCCCACCAAAGTGGTACCTATTTATCTACTTGCATTTACATCCCTTTGAATTGCTAGGTTGGCAGAAGTTGGGATTAGTGACAGGAGCTCACCCCATCATATGGCACTTGGGCCTCAAACTGTCAACCATCTGACCTTATGATCATCAGAACTGGTGTCTTAACCACTAAGCCACATCCCCAGTGTGTCCCCCCTGTGTGCCCGTGTGTGTGTGTGTGTGCGCGCGCGTGTGTGTGCGTGCACCTTAATATGTTCCATATGCATGGTGGGAATGATATAGCTGACCAAGTGACTGGTGGCTTACATAACAAGGGGACCCTGAAAATGCTCAGGCTTTCAGTCCAAACTGTAAAAGAGCTACCCAAAGTGCTGAATCCTACCCCTCAAATAGGTTTAGACCCTTGGGTAGTGGCTTTACATTTTGGAGCAGATTCCCCATTCCACTGACATGGAAGTCACCGTATAACTGAGTAGGAAGGATAGGGAAAACGTATCTGAGTGTCTTTTTTTAAAGCCCTTTTTGATCAATGTTTAAATCATTGGATATCTATCTCTGGATACATAGGAACTCCCTGAATCCTCTCTGAGGATCACTGAATCTCTGGAGCCTCTGGTTCATCAGGCTCAACAAATGAACAAACAGTCCATAGACTGGAAGGGTCAGAAAGTGCTGGCTTCTGTTTAAGCAACAGATTTAACATAACCTCCACCCACTGATTTGCTTGCCTTTTGTTGTTCAGTAATTACCTGCCATTACAAGCAACAATGGTCAGTTATAACTAGAGGGAGCAGATGGAAAGGCAGGCACAAAGATTGTTGTGGAAGAGAGCCTTGGCAGCCCAGCAGTAATTCTTGTCCTTGGCAAGCGATGCCTGTCCATCCTTTTCACACCAGGAAAAGCAACACCTGCTTTTGCTGGTGGGAGGCTGCTGATAAAGTTTCAGGAATGTATGGGAGAAATGTAGGGGTGTGGTGCAATGGCTGGCAACCAAACTGTCGAGGCCCACATGGCCATCAGGCAGAAAAACAGAGAGATCTGCCTCTAGTTTTGGCATGGCCTGCTGGTGGGTGCAGGGCACCTGACCATTTCTTTCCAACTTTGGTTACTGAACCTGGCTCACTCTGGCTCCAACAGTGGCATGATGGAGGAAACATAGGCAGGGGAGGATAATGTTTGTCGCCATGCAGTGAAAAACATCACTGTCTGATTTCTGCATGCCACGCCGCTCTTAAAGGCACCAGCTGGAACATCTCCCCAGTCAACTGGTAGTCTAGAAAAACATTTCCTTTGCCAGCATGAAGGGATACATCTAGTTTGGTCTGCTGGGTTAGAATCAAGTCAAGTCTAATTTTATCTGCATTGAGCCAGAGGCCATTGCAGTTATAAAAAATACAATAAAGACATAACTGACACAAAAGCTTACTAATACTAATGAAAGACAACCACCCCCACTGATAAAATATGGTTTCAGTACTAAAAACAGATATAAACAGTACAGCCAAAGGATCTTAACATGCAAACAGGATCACAGATTTCATTATTGGCCCTCCATATCCGCGGATTCTGCATCCCTGGATTCAACCATACATGGCTTGAAATATTCACCAAATTTCCTGCCACAAAAAGCAAGCCTTGATTTTGACATTTTATATAAGGGATATCATTTTACTACGCCATTGTATACAATGGGACTTGAGCATCCATGGAGTTTGGTATCAACGGGGGTGGTGGGGGTGGTCCTGGAACCAAACCCCAGTGGATACCAAGGGCTTACTGTACACACACACATACCGACGTGCAATTTTAAGGTGCGTTAGAAAGTTCAAGGCTAGAGTAGAAGAAAGCACTATGTAAATATGTGTGTGTGTATGTGAAAAGCAGCACAACCTAGATAGGTACTCGAGGTTGCTGATTATAGTTGCAAACCCACCACACACTCAAATACCTAGTGTTTTTGGCTTTTACAGCAGCTTATATGCTAAAACCAATAGATGAAACATGTGCTCAGCAACGTGACCAAGCTGTCCTTCAAAGCAAAGCTACATGGGTCAGTTCAAAAGTTGGAAATACAAGTGCCATCCAGCTTTGTGCTTTAATGTTCTGCCTGTGTACTTGCTGCATGAGCATCTAAAGCACACCTATTAAGCCTAGATCATTCCAGGCGTCCCCCATGATTATAGCAACTTCTCCTTCAAAGGCAACTGATCATGTTAAGGGCTACCTTGAGCATTGCACACATGCTGTATGGGAGCCATTTAAGGACAAATACAAGAGGGAGAAATGAAAGTGCCACACTGTGACAGAGGGTGCCACAGATGGCTACATGGTGGCAGTACCCACAACTTGGGAGGAATGCATTACAAGTAACATGTTGCTTTTGTGGTCTGTGTGTTTGTCTGTGAAATAGGATAGCACTATGTTCCTTTTGAAAGTACAGTACCAACTAATAATGGCTCTCACCATTGAAGAAGTACTTTGTTACTTTTGGGGCATTTTCAAGGGTTCCTCTCTCAAATTTCAGGCCATTTTCCTACTGTGGCAGATGAATTTTCTCCCTCCACACTCAAGGAACTTAAAAAGTAACATGTAACTTAATGAGAAACCTTATGTTGCCTATCAATTTATGACAACCTCATTAATTTCACAGGGTTTTCTTAGGTGGTTTTGCCAGTTCCTTCCTCTGAAATGTAGCCTACAGCACCTGGGATTTGTTGGTGGTCTCCCATCCAAGAACTAACCAGGGCTGACTCTGCTTAACTTCCAAGATTAGACTAATACCCTTAGGATATTTAGGTCCCAATGAGAAAACTTAATGGGATCTTAAAGTTTTTTCCCCTCCAAACTGTTATTGTTGTGTGTCTTCAAGTCATTTTTTTAAACTGTATTAACAACAAAAAATAAAATATTCATACTTACAAATACATTTTTCTCTCATACATCCAGTACAAATACATAACAAACAACAACATTCCTACCGACATATATACCTACTACCTTTCATCACTTCCCCTTCCTCAGGTCCTTGATATTTTCTCTGGTTTATTTAGATTACAACTATCTCCTCGGTATTTTATTATTTCTGTGTTTCTATGCTGATTTTGTGCTCTTATGTGTTTAAATCGAGCTTCAGTCTCTCGTATTTTATAAAGCTTTATTGCCCAATCATATTACAAATTATTCAAATTAGTTTAAAAGTCACATCATCATAGAATTTCCCCACTTCTGACGTAGATATATCAAAACTTATGCCCATTCTTCCATTAGTTTAGAATTTTTCTGGTTTTGCATAAGTCTTGTCAATTTATCCATTTCTAATAATTAAATACGGTAATTGTTCCAGTAAATGTTGGAAATGTGGGAAAGAGAAAGGAACAATGTATTGCAACTGCAATTTCTAATAATTTTATTAACCAATCTTCCAAATTTGGGATTTCTTCGGATTTCCATTCTTTTGCAAAAACCATTCTTGCAGCTGATATCATATAAAATAATAGTCTATCATGCTTTTTCTCAACATTCTCATCTATTACATTCAATAAAAATATTTTTGGTTTAAATTGTAATTTCTCATTTATAATTTCATTAATTTTGTAGTGTATTCTTGCCCAGTACTCCTTTGCTTTTTTGCATGTCCACCACGTGATACATTGCTCCCTTCTCTTTCCCACACTTCCAACATATATTGGAACAATTACCATTTATCTTGGTTAGCTTTTCTGGAGTCAAATTCCACCTAAAGTATATTTTGCAAAAAAATTCCCTTAGGTCTTAATGTGCTATATATCTTAATCTTTTGTTCCATGTTGTCTCCCATTGTTTTAGCTCTATTGGATAACCCAGATTTTGGGACCACTTAATCATATTTTCTTTTATCACATCAGATTCCATGCACACCTTTAAGAGGAATTTATATAACTTCGAAACCAATGACTTTTTGCTAGATATCAACCAATTTCCCATTTCTGTGTTTGAATGATCTATACCCACTTTTCTTTTGTCTATAATATATCTCTCATTCAATTGTCTATGAAGAAACCAACTACAACCTTTTCATCTCCTCTAAAGTTTTGAGTCTTTCCTTTTTTTCCCCTGTTGGGAAATTGACTCTTTGTATGTAAACCAAATTTATTTTAACCAAAGGTCACTTCTGCAGAAGGAATGATGAGATTTGCAGTTCTAGGAAATCTGGAGGACCGGAAAACTATTAATTGGTTTCAAACTGATTTCCACTCTTTTCTGACTACAGTAAATTATTTTATACATAGTGTTCTTCCTCTCTAAACTAAATCTATTATATACACTATCTTTCCTTATAATGCAGAAAAGATTTTCTTTCTATATCTCAAAACCTACACTTACAGCGTCTCCCTTTTCCTTCTTTATATACTCTGTAAAAGGTTGCCAAATTTTTAGGGCAGTTTTTACAGAATTTTCTTTTAATAAATTTTAACCTTAAATTGTTTAATCCTTTTTTTAAGGGAGGGGGATATTTTGTATATATTGTTGCATTCTTTTAATATTGTAAGCCACTTTGATTGTTTTAACAAAAAGTGGGGTAGAAATAAAAGTTATTATTATTATTATTATTATTATTATTATTATTATTATTAATTCAGCCAAATCTATTAATTTTCCCATCCATTCTACAATATTTAGAGACTTATTATTTGAAATGGTTGGAGGGGATAGGAATATGATATTATTCACTGTATTTGCTTTTTGTTATGTGTGGTTAATGTCTGTTAATTGTTTTGTGAAATTTAACCACTAAGTGTGATATGAAAATTTAATTAAAAATGTTTTTACATCTATTAATTGGCATTTACTAGATGAGGTCCAGAACATGTCCAGGCAATGAAGTCATCAAAAGCCTTGCTTTGGATGCCCTTACAACCAGAGGTGAGGCCATGATCACAGAGAACAGGTTTTCTCTAGCAAAGCAACGTCTTCTGCAGAGATGTCCCTTTGAAGCCAATGTTGTTACCATTGAGGTGTCAGATCAGAGCCTGGAAAAATTATTCTTTGGATTTTGTTTTCTCCAATCTCCCAGCCCCCCAAAAAGTAACTTTGCAAAACTTTGTGCCAGATGGAGGCTATTTTATTCTCTTTGGTCATTATGTAATGCTCATCTGCTGTTTTGCTGCTATCTTTGCAAGTGCTTGTTGTGTGAACCATTATGTGTTGTCCCCAAGCATCTTTACTTAGCATTCAGGGCGGGTAACGCAGATGACAAGAAGCTTTTGAAAAGTCCGCCATATGGCAACTGCGTAGTTGTAAGTGCCTCTGGCTCTGAAGTTAGCCCACCACATTTCCCCAAAACAGGAAATCTGGTAAATAGGACACATGGATGGGCAATGATGCCAAAAGTGACAGTGGTCCCTTTTCATAGAATCATTTGGAAGAGACCACAAGGGCCAACCAGTCCAACCCCCTGCCATGCAGAAAGATACAATCAAAGCACTCTCAACATATGGCCATCCAGCCTCTGTTTAAAAACCTTCAAAGAAGGATACTGCACTATTCTCTGTCCCTGATGCAGCATATTCCACTGTTGAACAGCTCTTATTGTCAGGAGGTTCATCCTAATGTTTTGGTAGAATCACTTTTCTTGTAGTTTGCATCCATTGCTCTGTGTCCTAGTCTCTGGTGCAGTAGAAAACAAACTTGCTCCACTCTCCATATGACGTTCCCTCAAATATTTAAACATGATTACCATGTCAATTCTTAATGTTCTCCTCCCCAGGTGAAACATAATCAGCTTCCTGAGCTGTCCCTCACTGGGCACAATCTCCAGACCTTTCACCATTTTGGTCGCCTTCCTCTGGACATGCTCCAGCTTGTCCACATCCTTGAATGGTGGTGCCTAGAACTAGGCGCATTATTCCAGGTGAGGTCTAACCAAACCATACAGTGGCACTGTTATTTCTCCACATACTCAATGTGGAGATATGCTCAAATAATTTGCATACAGAAAGATGAGCTCTCATGCAATTGTAGCCTTTTTGCCCTTCATTAGTTCTGCTAACCTCTATAAATATTAGGGTTTTTTGATCACCGATGAAGGCTGGCAGTGTGTAGAGAAGCTTCTCAAGTCCAGATGATGGGGCTCCACAGAAGAGTATCTACACCACACTCCGCAAACCAGACCTGACCCATTTGTGGGCTTCACCAGTCATGCAGACCAGACTGTTCCTTTTACTGTTCCTTTGTCTGTTCTAACCCATGCAAAGAGCCCTTGTGTGGAGACCAGGGCTCAAATCCAATTATTAACCCCAGTCAGAGGAGACTCATTGAATTAATTGCTCCATGGCAAGAGTCAACACTTGTACATACAGATTCAACACGTCTAGTTGAACTGGAAGTAGCAACTGACCTTAGGACAGGAATAGGAATAATGTGGTCCTTTAAATATTGTTGAAGTGAAACTCTGTACCCCTCCAACTGTACTGATTTGTCAGGGAGGGTGCTGATTAATTCTTTGCTGTCTCACTTTTCCCCCGCTGCTTTTAAAATGTCCCACTTTCTTTCTCTTCCTCCCACTTTCCCCCCTTTGTTCTCAGATTACTTCAATGGCTGGAAACTGAGTTCAAAGTGCAAAACTATTTTGCACTCAGTAAAGTTAGCATTGGGGAGAGGAGGGGGCTGACCCTCACCCTTTCCAGGAGGCTCAGACCAAAGCAAACTGCTGAAGTTTATATATTTCCTTTTCATTAGGAACTTTCTCCATCCTGATCACACTCTGATGTTGTTCAGCCACACGCGTCCCAGTTTGCAACTCTTATTGTCCTTTACCATAGGTTATGCTGGCTGAGGCTGTAGGGAGTCCAACAACATCTGGAGAGATGCACAACTGTCCTCCTAATTTAGGACATGTTTAGGGCTACTATCCTTGCCTAAAGGACAGAAGCTGATTGGAAGCAAGCTTTATAATGGAGCTGAAACCTGTGAAAAAGGACAGTCTTTTTCTCTTCCCTATCCTCTTCCTCCTTCTCCCCAATGCTGCTGCCAGCATACAGTTGCTTGTTCTCATTTCCCCTCCTAGTCTCTGACAGTTTGGTGCCGGAGGCTTATGAATATTAATTGGGCCTCCTGCATAATTGATTTTTTTCTGCATCAATCCAGTCCCTGAGCTGACCCTCTTGTTACACACTCACCCCCCCCCCCCGATTGCATATGGGTAGATTAGGACGTACTTGTTCATAGAGTGTTGGCACATGGCCCCCCTGGTTATGTACACCGCATACAGTCTTTCTGCATGTTGGTTCTGTGCTTACTTGTATGTTTTTTCGTGCAGCATATATGTTGTTGTTTTGTGACTTCAAGTCAACTCCAACGAATGGTTTGACTTGTCCAAGGTCACCCAATGGGTTTCCATGGTGGAGCTGGGCTTCGAACTTTGGTTTCCTGAAGTCCTAGTCCAATACTCCAATCCCTACTCCATGCTGGCTCTCACCAGTATATACAGTCAGCCCTCCATACCCCTCGTTCTTTATCTACAGATTCAAGTATCCACAGCTTGAAAATGTTTTTTTAAAATAATAAATTCCAAATAGCAAACTTTGATTTTGGCACTGTATATAAGGGATGCCAATTTACTACACCATTGTATGTATAGGGATTTGAGGGTCCACAGACTTTTGGTATCCACAGGGAGCCCTGGAACCAAATCCCAGTGGATAAAATGAAGCCCACTGAATGTACTAAAATGTAAAAAACTGTAAAGGAGAAAAACACTCCCATAAGTAATTGAATGGAATAGAGTGGTTTTTGGCAGGGGCAGCAGTTTGTCACACAGGTTTAAGAAAAGTCGTACTCCAGCTCTCATTATCCACATGATAATCTGGGAGTTAGGCTGAAGAAGGTTTTTCGTGTGTGTGTGTGTGCATATGCAGTCTTGATTAAACATCTACTGCTTCCCCCTTTGCCTTCAGTTTACTTCAGTTGCTGCAAATTGAGGTCTAAAACACACTACAGAAAGAATCCAGACCACTTTTACTGCCTTGGCTCAATGCTATGGGATTCTGGGAACTGTAGTTTTGAGAGACATTTAGCCTTCTCTGTCATAGTGCTCTGGTGCCACAATAAACTACAATTCCCAGGATTGCCTAGCTCTAATACAGGGTAGTTAAAGCAGTCTCAAACTGGATTATTTCTGCAGTGTGTTTTGGACCTGAGTTCAGAGTGCAAAAGTAGTTAACTCTGTAGGATGGGGAGAAAAAGAGGGAACAGAATCTTACCCTTCCCAGAAGGCTCAGACAAATGCAAACTGCTGCAGCCCCTCTGGGTTTTGTGTTCTTCCTCATTAACAATTTTTGATATCTTGACACACTGGTCTTGCTTGGTCACACATGTCCCAGTTTGCTTGTGTAATTGGAGTGTTTGTTGGGTCTCACTCACCACACACAACAATATTCCCACAAACTGGAATGTGGAATTTGAGGTAGTAGGAGGAATAGGTTCCAACTATTACTCTTGATCCTGTCTCCCACAGGAACTAAGCCTGAGAATACCTCAAATAATGCCATATTTCTACATCATTTACCCTTGCCTCTCTCCCACTTCTCTGTTGTTTCCGTCTTAGTGTCTATTTTTAAGTTGCAAACCCCTTGGGACCTGTCCTCTCCATCTTCATAAAATGTCTTCCAGCTAACGGCACAAAAGGAAGAAATAACTCTACATCTCTCCCTCAAAAAGTGTAATATGAAATATATCCCCAGACAGCTGGGCTATTGCAACCCTAGCTGAAAACAACACCAGGAAGAGCAAATTAAGAGCAATTAAGCTACCAATAAAGTTAGAAATTGTCTAACCAAGAGGAGTAACTTTTAATTAAAATTATTGTCAAGCTTAATTGATTGATTTAAGTTAGACTTTGAGCTGTACCATAATTCCATAATTAAGTTATAAAGTCATTAATTAATTAAATGACTATGCTAAAGAGCCAACAGGTGTTACATATCTCAACTAGTTCTTTTATAAATGCAAATGGCTAAAGGAATCTTTGTTTATTTTTGTCCATGATTAGTAAATTCCATGTCTAAAAGATTTTAAACCAACAAGCAGCAAGGGAAGCTTGGAAGGGGTTGACATTCTTTGTTGCCAGAGGTCCCTCCTGCATTTTAAACTAAACACAACACAAAGGTTTTTCAGCTGTTCCAGAATACTGAACTCTGAAGTCCTCAATCCTGGGACCTTTGCTGGCATCCACATGGGAATCAATAAACTAAGGATAGGGGGGCTGTAAGGAGATGAAATTATAGTAGAGTAAGAAAGCAGACGTGGGAGAAGGGGTTTTGTTGGTGGATGGGTGGGGTGCATGAGAAATGGGCTTTGCAAAGATTCATGCAGCAGTTTTATTGTTGCCTATGTGCAAGAGATGGATGGAGGAGCAAGAGGTAAACTTTTCAGCTTAATTCTGACAATGAGTTGGGCAACTGCAGAAGGGGGAATTTTTCATTTCTTTGCATTTCTTAGTAGTTCTAATGTAAGTGAAATCATCAGTAGTTGTAATGTAAGTGACATTGTGGTGCTTCCAGTTTTGTTTCAGCCAATTTTAGTGGATTTTTAAGAGTTTCCCCCCTCTTAAAGGTACTTTGAGGGTCCTGTGGCATCACTAGGGGAGTGCAGGGGATACAGACTGCACCAGGTGACACCTTAAGTGTGTGTGTGAGACACCACTTTTCATCAAAACATCCACTTTTGGGCACAAATGGCCTATGGCATTTGCTTGCGTCCCTTTAAATTGCTTAAGAGATGGTATGTGTGAGGTGAGGCTCAGTAGGAGAGAAAGGAGAGGACCCAGGTTTTTTTTTTAAAAAAATAAAACTTCAAGTTTCAAAATGTAATATTTTTAAAAAAGTATTCTTTTAAAGTTTTCTTTAAAACCATCCCCTTCTACCAAATTTTCACTTTAACCACATGAAACTATGTACTTGTAAATGCATTTAGGGTGTGCGTGTGATATTTTAATTGAAAAGTATAATTTTAATTTTGCTAGTTCTTTAGGCACAACTGTTACCATGACATTCAGTGATATGCAGGGATTATGATTAGTGAGTAATGTCAGTACAAAAAACATTATTAAGGATTCTGTATGGTGTGGCATGGGTCAGTGGGGGAAGTGACACTATGGGTTACCTCACCGGGTGACACCAGCTCTAGTGATGCCCCTGAGAGGGTCTCAGGTGGTCTCTGCATGGATCAAGATACACGAGGAACAGCCTAGAGGATCCTGGCCCTAGAACTGCCTCAACCTCTCCCCGTTACCTGGGGCCCTTTCTTCCAACACGGGGCGGTTGTTTGCACAAGCGTCCCACTATGCTGCCTGATGTTGTTCACTGTGAGGTCACAACAAGGTGCTCAGCCTCGATCACATGTTTAGGTGCCTCATTATGATCTCAAAGTGAGCATGACGGCCATGCTGAGCAGCACAGTGGTACATGTTTTAAATAGCTGCCCTGTGTCATAACAGAGGTCTCCAGCTCTTCTTTGAAGTTCCAGAACAAAAGGGCAGATTTTAAAATACATATGAAATAGTTGTATTCCCTGGGTTTGGTGCTGAACCAGTATGTCAGGGACTGATACCAATATGTTCCTGTCCATTGGATACAACTGTTTCTGTCTTTCCTGGAAATTCACTGTGTCCTGACAATCAACGGCACCTTGACCAGCTCTGGCCTACACAGCACCACTTTGAGTAGCACTGCTCTAGCCCAGAATTCCTACTTATTTTTGTGAGTATGTGTGTTTGTGTGCATGTTGGACTTATGTGGGATGGCAGTCACTTAGAGGATGACCATATTTTGCATGGAAATGTTTGCTAGCTGTGTTTCTGGGATGTCTGAGTTCATCGGGGCCATATCTATCATGTACTGACTGTGTGGCCATGGGTAAGTCAGGATGAGTCTCAGTTTCCTCTTTCTTTCTTTGGGCCTGTACAGACCGCCACTTTGTGCTGGACTGGGCCTGAACTAGGGTTGTCCAAGGGCTGAGCGTTTACATGCTGCAAGCCCTTCTCGCGGCACCCGGGCACGATCTTGGTGTGTGCCCAACCAGATGGTGCACACCACGATGGCGTCGCTCATGCACAGCTTCCAAATAGTGCTGTGCACATAGGGGCACGCTCATGCACTGCAGCCCCTATGGCGTCTCTGTAGCACCAGGAATAGGAGCTGCATTTCGTGGCCCCTTTCCCGACTGGGTTGAAGGCCTGGCGTCTGGTTGCTGTGTCCCCAACCCAGCACTTCCAGGGGTGGCACAGAGCTGCCCCTGTTGGGCTGTCTGTTGAGCCCCTTTTTGTCTGTATGTCTGTCTTTCTTTCTTTCTTTCTTTCTTCTTTCTTTCATTTGCAAATTTGGAACTATGGTGGCCTACCTTACAGAATTAGTCTAATGATGGCAACACTAAGGGTGTATCTATATTGAAGAAATAATGCAGTTGGACACCACTTTAAGTCCTGTAGCACCATCCTCTAGAATCCCGGGATTTGTAGTTTTACAAGGACTTTAGCCTTCTCGGCCAAAGAATCCTGGCACCTTACAAAACTACAAATCCCAGGATTCTGTAGGATGACATCATGGCAGTTAAAGTGGTGTCAAACTGCATTATTTCTACAGTATTGGTGAACCCTAAGACTCTGCAGCCTTCTGAAAATCAAAGCTGACATACCAGTCCATACTCCTAGGGTTACCCAATGGCAGACCATTTTCCAGAGTGTTGATAGACTTTTCTGCTGCTGGCTGCTTGAATTTTCTGCCGTTCCTTGGCACCCACCTCAGATTTTCTAAGATAGCAGTCCTGCTAAAGTTTATATTGCCACTTATCCCAGGACTAAATATAGCACCTCACTGGGTTGTAGATGGGGGACAGAGAAACTTTTTCCATTAGTGATCTATCAGGAGCTTTGATAATCAGGATTATTCCTAATTTCTCTTCTTCACCTTTTCCCATCCTCTTCTTCTGCTATCCCTTATCTGTGTCTTTCTGTCTCTCTCTCTCTCTTCCTGCTCCCTCATTTTTCTCTCTCTCTTTCTCTCCACTCTGTAGGTTATCACAGTGGCATCACTAGGGTTGGTGTCACCTGGTGCGGTAACTCATGGTGTCACCCCCCCATTGACCTCCTCCCATACCACACCATACATAATCCTTAGTAATGTTTTTTGTACTAATGTTACTCATCAATCACAATTCTTACATATCACTGCAGAGCAGTGGAAAACAGGGAGCCATGGAGATGTCTCATCCACAGGGTTGCCATGAGCTGAGATCCACTCAAGGGCAGTTAACAACAACAACTACATCACTGAATGTAATGGCAATAGTTGACACATAAACAATAACCAAAATTAAAATTATACCTTTAAATTACAATATCATAAGCACAGCCTACAATGTGGTTAAAGTGAAAATTTGGTAAAATGTGATGTCTTTTAAAGAAAATTTGAAAATAATAAATGTTAATTTTTCTTTTTTTTAAATTTAATTTAAAAAATCCTGAAGATCCTCCTTTCTTCTCCTTTCTCACCCTACTTATACCATCTCTTCCACTGAGCTTCAACATTTTAAAAGGTTGCAGGTAAACACCCTGTTTCAGATGTTTGGGGAGCAGTGGTGTTACCCACCTGTTCTCCCTAGTAACATCCCTGGGCTGCCAGTAGAAGGAGAGGTCACTCCTAACACCAGCAGTCTGAGCTGATCTCTTGCAGTGGTCTTCCCCCCACATTCCATTGCTTCATTCTTTCAGCTTCTTGCTTCATCCTTTTGCCCATATCTTTAGGGCAGCTGTTGTAAGCAACAGAATTTGGGTGCAGAAAAAGGCAACCTCCAAATAACCAAAGGACTGAAGCAATTTACCTATGCGGACAGATTGGAATGTTTACTATTGTTTCACTTAGGGAAAAGGCAAGTAAAGGAAGAATTGATAGAAGTGTTTAATATTATGGATCTCTCATAATCCTAGAATCCATGTCCATCCATTGAAACTGAGTGGCAGGAGATTCAGGATGGAAAAAAACTGTAAAGCCTAGTTAAGCAAAGCATGGTTAAAATGTGAAATTCTGACCCAGTACAAACTGCCCCCAAAGGGCGGCTTGGCGGAGGCCTGTTTACTTTCAGCCAGACGCCACAGCAGCCAAACTGCCTGGCGTCCTTCCACCCCAAAAAGAACCCAGAAAAACTGGGTTCTTTTTAGGGTGGCATGCGCACATCACAAGTGCACCATTGGCACACTTGTGATGTAAGTGATGCGCAGTGACATCTATACACTGCGCGTTGCTTACGTCAAGATGGCAGCCTCTGTGTGAATGGGAGGCCACCATTTGGCCGCCTCCATGACATGCTAGGGTTCTGGAGTGTGCAGTTGCCTCGTGCTTCAGAACCCTAGCATTAATGGCGGCACGCTGCTTTTGACCCATCTGTCCTGGGCCTCTGTTTGATTGCCAAGTTAGATGGCTTTGAAAGGAGACTGGATACATTCATGGAGGATGCTTCCATCAATGGCTACTAGTCAGGATGGCCATAGATGTCACCTCCAGTATCACAGGCAGTATGTTTCTCTCTGATCAGTTGATGGCATTTAGAAGATGGAGGGTGCAGTTGAACCCATGTTTTGTTAGTGGGCTTCCCATAGACATAGAACACTGAACCAGATAGTTCTTCAGTCTAATCCAGACTGGCTCTCTAACATTAACATTGCTCAAATGTTGAAGAATGAGACAATTTCCATGGGGGTTCTAAAAGAACTCTTAAAATTACATGGAAAAATCAAGAATGTGGAAAAATACAGTTTTTGAAGAAGTAAAGCTTTGGGAGTGATGGACCCCTAGGCAAGGAGAAGCAATACATGGACTTTTCTTTTCTTTCTGGGAGAAGACCCACATGTCCTAACTAAAAAGAAAAGTAAATCCATAGGGTTTTCAAAAAACAAAGGAGAAAAAGCACCTCTATATTTGGGTTCCCTATAAATATAAAGGCTCAATATCATTCGGACTTTCCCTGCAACTCCTTTGGTTCTGTCTTACTGGTGCTGTTAGGAATGTGTTAAAGACTGCTTCTGTGGTGATTGATCAGGCTATCACTATGACTACAGAAACAAACGTGAATTTTACATTTTACAGAAACCAAACCAAAACCAAAATAAAAACAGCCATATGATTTTTTAAATATGAGTAATAAAATGTTGATGCCTATGCTGATGGGTAACTACTGAGGGAGGGACAAAATGTGGACATTGCCACACCCTGAAATTTTTCCTTCTGTTCCCAAATTTCTAAAATTGCAGTAACTTACAATTTCAGCTAAGCATTTACAAAAACAGTTTAGGCATCCAATGAAAAAGAGCAAGTAAAGTGTAAATGATTTTCAATATCTCGCTGTCTTTTTGAATTTCGTTTTAGCATGAAGTTTTAAAAAATATTTTTTATTAATTTACCTGCAGTGCCAACACAAAATACCACCATGAAGAGATAAACCCAACACATAAAAATAAACATAAATACACCACCATATGACAAAATTGATTAATTTTTTTAAAAAAACCCTCTCTAAGATAGAATCAGTTTTCTAGCAAAGGAAACACATATTTTTATTTTCCTCTTTACCAGTGAATAAACCTAAACCTTCATTTCCCCCAAAGTAAGGTTATCAGGGATCTCATAACAAATCTTTCCAATATCTAAACTGAAACCCTGATAGTCTCAGGATATCAGATGCATTAAAGCAATTAATGGCTGCCATATCTAATGTTTCACTCTTTCCAGTGCTAGAAATTTGCTTATGGGGGGCGGACAATGCTCTCATATTGCAACCAGCCATAGCCACATCCCTGCAATGGCAAAACGTTCCCTCTTTCTCGTTCCCTCTCCGTCTGTGCAACTTGTCTCAACTAAAGAGGCAGTGCCATTTTGAGAAAATAAGTATTATTTGGTTGTAGTTTCCACAAAGGAGGACAAGGCACTGCAAAATGTAAGACCGTCAAGGCAAACATGACCAAATCAAAGCTAAAAACGCATATTGAAATCTAAATGCATGTTTCTTTGCCATGTTCCAAAGAGAAGACATTGTGGAATTCTTCCTGGACAGAAGGCTGAAATATAGGACATGTCCTGGAAAAGGAGGACATCTGGTCACCCTAAGTTTTCAGTACCAATGGACATAAGGTGATTGTGTTTGTGTGATCCTGTGGCTGTGCCAGTGTTTGTCTCTTTGCAGTTTTGAGGGTTCCTTTCCTAGGACATGTCCTCTTTTTTTTCAGAGCTAAAATTTCTGTCCAGATTTGGATTTTTAAAGTGTTCAGGCTTTTTTACAAGGTGGAAGTGAGCCATTAGGAAATATAGCTCTGAAGGGGAGGAAGAGAGGCATGCTAAGATAAAGCAGGGTGGCTGAAACCCCCAAAGCAGCCAACCTCACCAGCTTCCAGCTGGGACAATCTTGCCACCCTCCTCCTCCATCCTAAGAGGAAGACCCATCAGGGAAGAAGACAGTGGAGAGGAGAAAGGCACCCCACTGACATTGCCAGGATGGTGTCCGGACACAAGGA
Organism: Sceloporus undulatus; assembly: GCF_019175285.1. NCBI lineage: Eukaryota > Metazoa > Chordata > Lepidosauria > Squamata > Phrynosomatidae > Sceloporus > Sceloporus undulatus. The sequence goes on along the minus strand of NC_056523.1, from coordinate 185,532,856 downwards.
AAGTCTGTATTTTTTGTTGTGTTGTACTGACTCATCTGAAAGGCAGTGGCTTTTCTTACAACTGCCTGGAGCTTATAGGATATTTAAAGTGAGACCTGTCATAGCGATAAGTAATTTAAAGTAATCCATCAGTAAAGGAGTCCCCCCCCCCCCTTTTTTTTTTTTTTTTGCTTTTCAAAATATGGTAACCCTAGTCTTCTCCTTTTGAGAAAAGTGGCAACCATGGGTAAATATGACAACTGGCTGGTGGATGGGCATGATGACTCTGTCTCTGTGTGTTTGTGTTAAAGCACATCACAATCTGGGCAGTTCATTGCCCAAATGAAGGGTTTGTTGTTCTGAATGTCTTTTCCCCCCTTTTCTTTTGCATTGATGCTAATCCAGAGGGAGAACAGCTGCCAGGAGACACGTTTTAAGCCTAAACAGTAAGGTCACTGCAGAGTGCGTTTTGGAAGGATTCTGGATCTGCAGTAGAAAAATAACCCTTTCCATATCAATGAAAGCCAGTCACTGGTTACTCAGAGGAAATGTTTGGGATTTTTTAAAAAAAATAGGGCGTTTCCATCCTATTATACTCCCACCACCACCAATAACAAAATAAAAGCCATGAGTAAAAAACAACACAAAACTAGTGCTGGCAAGTGGTGTAGAAATGAGAAAACACATTTTTGCAGAACACGTACACATACATGACCTGTCTAGCGATTTATGGGCAAACGTTGTAGGCCAAAAACTTTTTAAATGTTTCTTCCACAGCCTTTTGTTATTATGATTGAGTTGGATTTTACACTTCGCTTTTATGATCTGGGAGTTTCTGGTTTATTGGCTTGTGCTCACTCTGAGTAAAACAAGTAAGCAAAACTGAATCTGGTGGAGCTTTGAAGGATATCCAGGAAAGATTTGTTGTGGAAAAGGTGGACAGCAATCTTGGGTGGACCAATTCAGGAGCATTGACTATGCCAACCTTACATAAGTTAAATGCACCCAAGAATCCCCTGTAGTAGCATGGCAGGGGAGTCCAGTGGGAGATCTTTTTTCATGGAACCTCTGTTTTCCTATCTACCTGTGTGGTTGTATTTGAATCCGGAGTTTGGAAAGTTAATTTTTGAAAGTAATTTGTTCCATTACTGGTTATAACATTTAAAAGAAAACACGTTGTTTTCATTACTTGTTGCTATGATGAAGACAAGCACATTGGTACATTATTACTTTTTCATTAATTACTGGTTTTTGTAGGGAACAGACCCTCTTAGGACTGATACAGTGACATCACTAGGGTTGCTGTCACCCCAGTGTGGTAACTCATGCTGTCACCCCCAGGCTATCTAGTACACCTTCCACCTGCCCCCCGCCTTCCAGTAAGGACTTTTAATGTGTTTTTAAGACTGTAAGTTCCTTTGGGTCCGAATCTTGGGAGAAAAGCAGGATGATGATGATGATGATCGTGGTGGTGGCAGGGTGGGGGTTGGATGCTGCTATTACTCAGCAGTCCCTTCTCAGGGTGACCAGATGTCTTTCTTTTCCAGGGCATGGTCTACATTTCAACTTTCTGCCCAGGATGACTTCCAAAATGTCCTCCATTTTGAACTTGAACAAGAAGCCCATTGAGTAACACCATGTTTGCTGTCCTTTCCCCTCTGAGAAACAAATGTGCCCTGAACTTTAGAAGGATCCCCCTATTTGCAGTGAGGACTGGATAATATAATATAATAAAATAAAAAATAAAAGGATAATAAAATACAGTACAGCCAGCACTCCGTATCCATGGATATTTTTTATCCTTGGATTCAACCATCCACAGCTTGAAAGTATTCAAAGATATATACCTTCCAAAAGCAAACTTTCGGTTTTGCCATTTTATATAAGGGACACCATTTTATTATGCTACTGTATTTAATGGGACTTGAGCATCAATGGATTTTGGTATCCATGGGGGGACCTGGAACCAAACCCCAGTGGATACCAAGATCCCACTGTAATAGGGTTGCCATTTCACGGCAGTGGGCGTGACTTTCCCGCCCCCTGGAGGCCGTGCCTGGTCCCGTCCCGCCCCCGCCTCCACCCCCGGGTGGCTGCCCAACTCTGAGCTCCCAGGGCTGCTGCCTGCCTTCTATAGAGTGCTGTGCAGTGCAGTATGTTTGGAGCAAGCAGCAGGACGACTGAAACCAGCAGGGGCGGGGTCTGCTGCACTGCCCTGCCTCTATTGGCCAGCCCTCTGCTTCCTTATTTGGGCAACATCCGAGCAGGGAGGAATTTACACTCAGGCGAGCTGCTGCTTCCCCCTTTTTTCTCTTTCCCCTCCTTCTCTTCTTCTTGTTATTCTGTTTTTTTTCTTCTCCTCCTCTTCCCCTCCTCTTCCTCCTCTCCTTTCTTCCTTTCTTCCCCCTCCTCACTCTTCTTTTTCTCAGGGGTGCTCAGGGCCTTCTCAAGGCTTTGCCCCCATTAGAAAAGAAAAAAGGCTTTGGTCTGTCCCATAATCCCTCCTAAGTTGAGACATACCTGGGAAAAAGGGGGGGGTGAGGGGTTTGGGGGGGGTTGGAGGGGGGCAAGGAAAAAGGGTGGAAGGGGGGAATTCCTAAGAAGGCTCTGGAAGTGGGAAAATGTAGTTTCAATGGCACCAGGGTCTGCCTGTGATCTTGCAAATGCTATGCCTGCTTGGGCGTGGGAAATGTTCTGTAGATTTGGGGGGGGGGTGTTTGGCCCAGAAAGAGAGAGTACATTTCAGCCTCTTTGTCTAGGAATAATGCCAAAAGTCTCCATTTTGAGCTGCCTAAGAAACATGCTTTTATATTAACATTTTAAAAAATTATCAATTTTTCAGTGTCCCCATTTTTTATAAAAACGTGTCCTACCTTTGAAATGTGGCCCCATTTGTTACATTTGTCCTACATTTGTCCCGGTTTGGAGGTCCTGCCTTATGGCAACCCTACACTGTAATATAGCTGTAAATAAACCATATGAAATTATATTCACATTGGTGTTTCTATCTTATTGGGGTTAATATCCTACATATTTCTTCAGTGTACTACATTTTGTGGTGCCTTGTTCTCCTTTGCAGTTATGACATCTGGTCACTCTGCCCCTCCTGGGTTTGGCAGGGCTGCAGGCTGGGCTGGAAAGGAAGGTGATGGTGACAAGGACAGCCAATAATCCTTTACTGGATGGCAGAGGGAAATGCCTAGGGGGGTATATCTTGGGACAGACAGTGATCAACCATCCCACTGGTGCCAGTGATCGACTGACCCTTTAAAGTGTCACTCAGGATGATCTGCATCTCCCATAGCCTGCTAGTTATGACCCTGGATTGATAAGAGATTGGCAGAAAATTGGAAAAATTGCCTATTAAAATGTCTTTTAAAATAACTTTTGGAAGTAATTAGAAATCCCTTATTCATCATAAGGAGCCAGTGTGGCATAGTGGTTTCAGTGTTGGACTATGACTCTGGAAACCACCGTTTGATTCCTGGCTCAGCCAAGGAAACCCACCTTGGGCAAGTCACATTCTCTCAGCCTGAGGGGAAGGCAATGGCAAACCTCCTCTGAACAAATCTTGCCAATATAACCCCATAAAAGGGTCTCCATAAGTTGGAAACGGCTTGAAGGCATACAACACACACACACACTCACACACACATTCATCATACCAATAAAATAACTTGGGTCTTAGTCTTTACATGACTTTTGGACTGTGGCTCTCTCCCCTTCCCACTACTCCTGACAGTAACTATATATACATGTCATGTAATTTGCCATTTCAAAGCTTCAGTTTGGGGATAATCAATGTATTGCCTAGTTCCATACAGCCCAGGCCCTGACTCCAGTAGGCATGCACTAAGATCCTTACCCCACTGCCACTAGCTTGTGTGTGACACCTTCCCTGTAGTGCATTTTTGAGCAGGCCATATATGTCTCTCACCTTAACTAAAGCTTGAGAAGGGCACTCTTTGGGACTACATTTCCCAGAATCCTCAGCTAGTAGCTGCAATGACGGAAGGATTCTGTAGTCCACAAATTCTCACCTTCCCAAGCTTGTACGCTTACTGAGAGCTAGTGTGGTGTAGTGGTTTGAGAACTGGAATATGGCACTGGGAGACCTCGATTCGAATCCTGGCTCAGCCAAGGAAACCCAGTGGGTAGTGTTGGGTAAGTCACCCTTTCTCAGCCTCAGAGGATAGCAATGGCAAACTCCCTCTGAAGAAACTTGCCAAGAAAACCCCATGATAGCGTCGCCTTAGGGTTGTCATAACTCAGAAACGGAGAGCCAGTGTAGTGTAGTTTGAGTGTTGGACTACAACTCTGGAGACCAAGGTTTGATTCCCTGCTCAGCCATGAAACCCTCAGGGTGACCTTGGGCAAGTTTCACTCTCTCAGCCTCTGGCGAAGGCAGAGGCAAAACCTCCTCTGAACAAATCTTGTCAAGAAAACCCTGTGATAGAGCCGCCATAAATTGGAAACAACTTGAAGGCACACAACAACAACCCTGACACATGCAGTCAAGTAAGGGCAGGCATGTAGCCTGGCAATATAATTTCCTGATTTTCTTAGTGCCACTTCTGGACCATCAGATAACAGGTATGCTAATGCCACTTTTCAAGGAGTAGAAGATCTTTACTCCCTCCCTTCCATCCACCAGGACAGAGGAACTCTCCCAAGATAACCACAATCTCTGGGCAGAATCTAACTCTGAGCCAAGGCTTGACTGTCTCAGGACTTCAGCCCCTCTTGTCATTTCGCAGGTGAAAACAGGGACACATTTGGCACACCCCTGTTTTATTACAAAAGCAGAGGTGTTGCAAAATGTCCCTATTTTCTTGTTACGAAGCCTCCTGAGCCCCCTTTGCTTCCTGACTATGATGCCACGCTCTCTTCCGATTGCTGTTTCTGTTTACTCGGCACCCGCCTTTCCTCCACTGACTTAAAAGCTACAGCAGTGTTTGTTCTTAGTGGAATGACATGATTGTTACAACACAATGAGCTATCAATAGTTCAAAACAGACAGCAGCAGCTACATTGTGTGAAAAATTTCAGGGTTTGTACTGCATCAGGTGGGAGAGGGGTACATTATGCAGATGGCATTTGACTGTAACTCCCAGCATCCCTCACATCGGCTATGCTAGCTTGGGCTGCAGCTCCAAAATATCTGGAGGACCACAGAATTCCTCATTCTTAGCCTACTGCCTTGGCATTCATCGTATGTTGGTCTGTGCATGTGCATACGTTCCTACTCAGAGATTTGGTTTGCAGAGGCCCAAATCAATGAACTAAACCCTGACGGATGACAACACTTATCATTCTATACTAATACTATTTTTAATGCAAAAATGGGTAATTGAATCATCAGAGACTCCCCAGAAATAAATGCCAGAAAGTGAGTTATCCCTGATTCTACTTGGTCATTGTGAGAACTTTAACTACAACTACAAGTATATCTAAACCTTAACATTTCTTCTATCCTTCCCACCCCTTTCTCCTTTGGTGCTATGCATATTTTCTTTTCTTCTCTTTTAGATTTCAAGTCTGAGCACAAGATACTGACCTTTTTTTAAAATTAATTGGGTGTAAGCCTCCTTGGGAGGCTTTTTGGCTGTGAAGCAGGATAAAAATACTTTCAATTAATAAATAAACATGTTTGGAGCCTATTCAGCTGCAACAAGAACATGTGATTTCCAGAAATTTGTAGCCAAAGTAGTAATAATGAAGATTGCATCTGAATACATGTGGAGTGCCTTTTCTTTCCCTCTCAGTATATTATTTCCATCAAACATTATTTGGACCCTCATCTTTTCTTAGCAAGACTTCAGGAAAGCCAGCAACAATCAATCAGAGCAATTAAAGCCATAAAGCTATAAAAAGAACAACAGAGTAAAAGGAAAAAAAGAGAGTAAAAAAGCAAAAGCACCAGAGGTTAAAAGACTAATCAAAAGACTAATCCAATAAGTGAATTACAGTAGCTTCCGACAGAATTAAAGAATTTAACCAAGATGCTCCTTAAAAAAAGGAAGGCCTTTACAATTCAGGAAAATGCTATTGGAAAAGCTTTCTTTACAAGTTCCAGTGCTATCCTAAGAGTACACTGTAGAAATAATGCAGTTTGACACCACTTTAACTGCCATGATGCCATCCTACAGAATCCTGGGATTTGTAATTTTATGCAGCACCAACACTCTTTGGCAGAGAAAGCTAAAGGCCTTATAAAACTACAGATCCCAGGATTTGACAGGATGGAACTATGGCATTTAAAGTCATGTCCCAGGGCTTTAGCTAAAAGGGTCTGTGTGGAAATTAAGGCACTGCCCCCCTCAAATAAGAACTATGCCCCCCCAGTGAAATTTTCCTCCAGTCCCCAAATTTCTAGCATTGCAGTCACTTAAAACATGAGTAGAACATATAGAAACAGAGTTTAGCCGTCCAAAGAAAAGGGGTAGGCAGAGTTAGCAAAGGAATGCCAACAGAGGAAATATGAGTGTTCCAGGTGTCTGAATGGTTTTCAATGTCTCCTTCTCTTCAATGCAAGAAATTGGAGGGGGGGGGGTTGAAGGAACATTTGACTGGGGGACAGAATTCTTATTTAGAGGGCAATGACTTCATTTATAACCCCTTGTAGCTATACCCCTGTGTCTCCCTCCTCCAGGGTGGCCAGATGTCCTACTTTGCAACCTTCTGTCCAGGAGGAATGCCAAAATGTCCTCCATTTTGAGCAAGGCAAAAAAGCATGAATTTATATTTCATATTAGTGTTTTTAGCTCTTATTTCATCATGTCCTGCATTTTTTCTTTGAATGCCTTACCTTTTGCGGTGCCTTACCCTCTTTTGAGGTTAGGATATCTGGTCACCTTGCCCTCACCCCTTGGGCCCTTGTAAAGTCCCTAAGGCAGGAGTAGGCAAAGGGCAGTCCTCCAGATGTTTCTGAACTGCAGCTCCCAATGTTTCTCTCCATGGGCTGTTCTGGTGATGGCAGCTGCAGTCCAGCTACATGTGGAGAGCCTCACTTCATTGACCCCTCTGCCAGGGCTATATTTGGACTCAACAAATTTGACTCAGTACAATGACTTATACCACCACAAGGCCAAGTTCAGATAGCTTTAATTTCCTGAGGGCTTAAGCTCTTGGGCAAGACACCTTAAATAATGTCCCCTGCGTTACATTTGGCCTGTATTTTGGGTTGCATTTCCAATAGCTCAGATGCAAAATGGGAGAATGCTTAACAGAAATTCTTTTAATGTTCACACATTGTCTTGGAGCCCTCTACCCATATTTTCCAGAAAGAGAGCATGGGAGACATGACCTTGGGTTTTTTTTTGGGGGGGGGGTCTTCTATAATTCAGGGTGGCCTGAGACATGTTGCTTCCAGAGGGATGGTGGATAAAGCCTTGCCATTCCACAGTTCAGCCAAATGCAGCCAAGTAAGTGTTTTGGGCAGAAGGGCTGCCAAAAAAAAAATTCACTTAACCCAAGATAATTGACCTCAGGTTTTTCCTAGGTTTATCTAAAAGATTCGCATTGTTGGCTGTGTGAAAAACTGATGCAAATACATGATAAAATGGGATAAAACTCTGCATGCCTTGAATGTGCGTTGAATACATCTGCATCATCAGCTCCATCTTTATTCACAGTACTGACACATGTGAGCAACAGACGTCACAGAGATGCACAGAGATATGGTTCTGGTAAAAACATAATGTGAACAACAAAAGTGGAATGTGTGTGTGAGATTATTTGCATTGTTGCACTAAAAACAACAATGCCTGAATGACTCCAAGGGTTTCACTTTGCCATAAAATGCACTGGATGTACAAGTCACACTCTCTCAGCTTCAGGATAAGGCAATGATAAATCTCATCTGAACAAATCTTGCCTTAGGGTCATCATCATTAAGTCGGAAATGACTTGAAGGCACACAACAACAACAACAACAACAACAACAACAACAACAACAACAACGGGATAGGCCACCACATCTCAGAGCAGCATGGGGAGGGTGTATGAAGAGCACTTTGCCTGGAATTCATAAATCTTTCTGTTGCTCCTTCCCTTCCCTTCCCTTCCCTCCCCTTCTCTTTATTTTTATCCTTCACTTTCTCCAGACTAGGGCTCAAAGGGGCTTACAAAAGACAGAAAGTTACAATTAAAAATATATTGTGGTTGAGTATTAAACTAACAACAGAATCAAAACCGTTTAAAAGATTACTTTAAAACAAAGACTAAAAACAGTGTACAGTAGCTGTTTATCAGTGTCTTAGTGCTGCCTCTCCCATTGCCACAGATTTTCCTGCTTAAGGTGGCCACTCCACTTTGCCTAATTGTAGGGTTGGCTTTGCTTTCACCCAACACCATTCTTTGTGCTTTTCACTGCAAATTAAAGACTCTTATTTCCTGAAGCATTTGCTGGCCTGCATAGCGGGGTTTTATTTTATTTTTTTTGGTACTGTGATTGGCTGTGAGGTTTTTAAAAAGCACTATATTGTAGATTTTAAAAAAAAAACATCCTATTTTCATTGTCCTGAGCACTTGGCCTTGAATGGCACCTGACAAGTATTATAATAAATGGATAAAAATGGTACAGTACAGAAAACAAAGAGCTGTGAATATCTGATGGAAGGGATCAATGGATTCTCTCCAGCAGGGAGAGGAATCAATACATTATAACAATAAATGAAGACTTATGCAACATTGTTTTCAGGAGCAATTAGCAGTCATCATCAAAGGACGATTGGCACTGGAAGGCACCTTGAAAAATTTGTCACTTTGCAGTGAGTCAAGGTAATTTCACCCAAACCGCTCCTGGCTTGCTGTTTATCCAAGGTGCTTCTAGCAACAAGGGATGATTTTCACAGTGGGGAAGGGTTCTTTAAAAAGATCTTCTATTTGGTACCCAAGTCGATTCCTACTTGACCCTTAGGTGGTCCTAGGGAGCAACGAACTCTCTTTCTATAAATTTCACAGTGTTAAATCCTTCCTCCACCCAGCATCCTTCCTCATGGCTCAGGCCAGAAAGCAACTCAGGTCCTTCAACTTTTTTCCTTCTTGCTTTTTTGATGTAAAGATTTCTTCCCTTCTTTGCCCCTCCTTTCTTTTCTGATTTTTGTTGATTTTGTATGATGATGTATTGGGTTTCTCTTATGGGTTGTTGTGGTGTGCCCCCAAGATCTTTCTGATTTATGTTGACCCTAAGGCTATCACAGATTTTTCCGGAGCAGAGAGACTGGGACTTGACCAAAGTCACCCAATGGGTTTCCATGGCTGAGCAGGGAATCAAACCCTGATCTCTATAGTCATGCTCCAATGCTCAAACCACTAAACCATGGTGGATCCTGGGAACCCAAATATAAACTGCCTATGCAAGTTTCTGTGTTGGAGTGTGGATGCATGCAGAGACATTCAGCAAATTATCCAAAGGGGAGCTCTGTCATGCCAGATGCAGGAAGGGGAAAAAAGGGGGATATTGGGAAAACCCAACAACAAAGCAGGGCAGAATAACTGGATGGCTCTCATGGTGTAGTGGTTTGAGTGTTGGACTACAACTCTGGAGACTAGGGTTCAATTCCCAGCTGAGCCATGAAACCCACTGGGTAACCTTGGTCAAGCCTCAGGGGAAGGCAATGGTAAATCTCCTCTGGACAAATCTTGCCAAGAAAACCCTATGATAAGTTTGCCTTAGGGTTGCCATAAGTCAGACATGACTTGAAGGCACACAACAACAATATTAAATGAAACTATAGACTCATAGAATCATAGGCGTGGTACAGACCACCCAAATGCGCCGTGCTGGTGCCGATTTTAGGGTTAGGGACTGCACAGCAACCACATGGTTCCTAACCCTAACATGGCGGCATAACAATGGTGGCATCTCATGTACATGGGCACCATCACTGTGACGTAAGCACCACGCAGCGTCTGCATGGCGCCATCCATTGCTTATGTCACAAGTGTGCCATTGGTGCACTCGTGATGTCCACCCTGAATGCCCAACTGAAGGTGGATTCTGACACACCCTGCAGTGCAAAAGGAACCCAGTTTTTGGGGTTCTTCTTCCTCTGGAGGGAAGCTGTCTGGTTTGGCGGCTATGGCTTCCTTCTGGAGGGAATTAGGCCACCGGCAGGCCGCCCTTTTGGGGTGGTCTGTCCCATGCCAGAGTTGGAAGATACCTTGATTGCTATCCAATCCAACCCCATACTGCCATGCAAGAATACACAATCAAAGCACCCTTGACAGATGGCCATCCAGCCTCTGTTTAAAAACCTCCAAAGAAGAATTACCCATAGAACAATTAAAGGGATGGTTGTCCAGAAGTACCCACCACAGGCAGATGAATCAAAGAGCTCATTTCTAGGCAGTGGCAGCTGGTGGTTTTGACGTAAGTAGGGTAGTGAATCTGTTATGGATTTTAGTTTTAACTGTAAAGAAGCTAATTGATTCAAGCTATGGGATCTGGCCTCTTGGGTAGCTCATTGAAAGTTTGGACTCAAATCCAATGTGGATTCACCACCCCTCTGAAGCTGGCTTCCAGGCTAGCCCAAGATGTTTTATGTCCCCTGGCGCAGGGCTAGATCCTCCTCTTGTAGGGCTGCCCAGAGCATTTATGGGGCTGGGAACAGGTGTGATGTGAGGGAGTCCTGCTATTGGCTTGTATAGGGACACATGCATGGGAAGGGGACCTCTGGGGTGTAACATAATATGGCTGTGTTCATTCCTCAAGCACCACAACCCACCCTCGGTAAACAAATATGAGAATAAAAACTGAACACAACAACTTGCTAAACCATTCATGATAACCCAGTTTAGCCACCCGAAGTGTCTAATCACACAGGTGGCCCCCAGCATCCCCCAGCCAGTTTCTAACAACCCAGTGAGATTGCCCTTATCTATCCAAACCACACACACAGACACACACACACGTACGTCCCAGAAGGTCACTTTTTGTGCCTTTAGCAACAGACTGCCGCTGCCCTTCATGCCCTGAGCAGCATTTTCACGGCATGGAATTAATGTTCCGTCCTTTTGCAAAATGTGTGCCGTATGATTAAAGGACGAAGCAAAGAAAGCAGTGAAGGCAAAGACTTAGGGAGAATAGTGGTGGTGGTCAGGCTATCCAGGCCATCACTAGCAGAGAGAGCCCTGCCATTCGATAGAGTGAAGGAGCTGCCTCAGGCAGCAAGGTTTGGGGATCACCAATGGATAGCAAATAGTGATTATTCTGTCTGTATTAAGTAAAAAACAACCATGTGAAGAACTTGTGGGAAGGTTTTTTTGGTGGTTTTTTTTTTTTTTTTTTTTTTTGTCTCAGGTTCCAAAATAACTTCACTGGCTTTGTGTTGTAGGGGGAAGACACAATTTGCAGCTCTGCCTCTGGCTGCAAAATAACTTATGTCTGCTCTGATAACTGGGCATCCAGTTGAACGTGGGCCCAAATTCCATTCAGTACACATTCTCCCTTAGTGGCTATGAGGGATTGAGGAGTCTGACTGACCAAAACTGCTCTTCCAAAAAACAAACCTGCCCTTTTGAAAACTTCAGTACAACTATGACTATTAGTTCCAGCTATACATGTAGCATTTCTCTATTAGTGGATAATGGGAGAGCCAGTGTAGTGTAGTACTGTAGTTTGAGCACTGGACTAAGACTCTGAAGACCAAGGTTCAAATCCCAGCTCAGCCATTTAAACCCACTTGGGCATGTCACTCTCTCTCAGCCTTAAAAGATGGCAGTGGCAACAACCACTCTCTGAAGAGACCTGTCAAGAAAACTCTATGATAGCTCCACCTTAAGATCACCATGTGTTGGAAATACTGTAACCTGAAGACACACAACAACAAGAACAACAACAGAGATACCTGGTTTGTCCATCTTTGAGCAGCATCCTTACTTTTTATGGTTCCTCAAGAAGCTTTCGAGCAGGGCTAGGGAATGATGGACTATAATTTTTACTGATGGGAACCGCAATCTAAAAACGTCTGGAAGGCCAGAAGCTTCTATCTCCCCTCTACCACCCTGGTACTTTTCAACTTGTAGTGTGAATTAAAGGACTCCAGCTTGCCATTCTTGTCATTCAAACACACATTGCAGGAGTGATGCAGTGGCTCTACACGTTATGCCAGGTGGTGTGCTGAAGCACATTTTACTGCTGTTCAGTAAACTCTAAAGCATTTCCCCAGGAAAATAGGCAGCAATACGTTAAGGGCTATTAAACAGCAAAAGAGCAGCAGTTCTGCCAGCATCGCAGCATTGCCAAAGGACAGAAGTCAATGTTCCAGATTGCTAGAGTCCCAGAGTTTCTGTCTACCTCACTGGCAGTGATGGATCCTCTAAGTTTTGGCTTCCAGCCCCACTTCCCTTGACTGCATCGGCTAGGCGAGGTCCAAGGAGAGCTTTTTGTCCTAGTCTTACATGTTTCCCTTTCTGAAACCAAGCCGCTTTTGAAAAAAACATCTCCAAAAGCACTTACCAACATCACCTTTTCCTCTTTTTTGCACCAGGACAGGAGTCAAATCATGCTGCTCAGCCTGGGATCTGACTTCAGAAAAATGAGAGGGTTTTTCTTTTGATGTTGTGGGAAGGGGGTGTCTTCACAACCCCAAAAATGGTTGGTACCTTTCTCTTCCAGGAATAAGGGTCAGAGCATTGCTGCCCAGCCAGGAACTGACTTCAAAAATGGAGAGGGTTTTTCTTGTGGTGGGAAGAGGGTGTCTTCACATCCTAAACCAGGGAATGGGGGAAGTGGCAGGCGTGGAGTGAAGAACGAAGAGCCAAGAATCCCTACTCTTCCTCTTTCTCTGCTGCTTTTTGTGGTTGCCTTCTTGTGATCAGGTCAAGGGAAGTGAGGAAGAAGAGGAGGAGGGGGGTGTTGGTGCCGCAGGTCAGTTTTAAACCCAAGGGATGGATGAGGGTCCAAATTAATAAATGTGGACCTCATCCATCCCTTGTGTTAAAAACTGATCTGATGCACCAACACCCCCCCCTCCTCCTCCTCCTTCTCCTCTTCTTCTTCCTCACTGCCCTGGCCCAAATAAATAAATAAATTAGGGACCCCTGTCCCTCCCTCAGGTTTAAAACTAACCTGCTGCACCACCATCCCTCGTCTTCCTCAGTCCCCTTGCCCAAATGAATGAACGAAGTGAGGCTGGAAGCCAAGGCTAATAGGATCCACCACTGCCAGTGAGGCAGGCAGAAACTCTGGGACTCTAGCAAACCTGACTTCTGTCCTCTCGCAATGCTGGCAGAATCATCCATTCATTAATGAATTAGGACACCCCCCATCCTTTCCATCCCTTGGGTCCAAAGCTGATCCACCCCATTCCTCCTCTTCCCCACTCTCCTTGCCTCATGATGAATCAATGGGGAGCCTAGCCCCATCTCTCCCCCCACTGTCTGGACTTGCTTCATTCCTTCCTGAAGCAAGTCTCAACAGTGTGTGGGGGGCAGGTGAGAGATGGGGCTGAGGAACTAGGTCAGTCCAGAGGACAAGCCATGCAAGCAGGGAAACTTTCCGCCCAGCTGCTCGCCTCTGCCTCTCCATCCCTTCCCCGCCCCTCTCCTGCATCCCGTCTCCCCCAGCAACCGCATCCTTGGGATGAAGGAGGAGTGGTACCCAAGGCTCAGCCTGGCTGGCTGGCTGGCTGGCTGACTCACCTGGCTTGCCTAGGCTGGGGAGCCCAAAGGGGCTGGCTGCTGGGGGCTTCTTCTGCTTCTTTTTCTTCTGCTGCTGCTGGGCTCTCTGTGCTCTGAAGAAGTCCCACATCCAGGAGGGGAGGGGAGGGGAGCAGGGGAAGGCCGCCCACTCCAGGGGAAGATGGGCAACTCTTCCTGGCCAATAGAGAGGAGGGGGCTGGCCCAGATGGAGATGGAGGGGTGGGCGATGATGTCATAATGGAGGGATGCAGGAGGCGATGCTGGTGGGATGATACCAGGCTCTGACTACAGCCTCCCTTCCAGCCTTCTTGCTTTCTGGGAACAAAGTGTGTGTGTGTGTATGTTTTCTTGCTGCCTTGAATTCATCAACACCCCCAAATCCACCAAACAGTAACACCTTTACTGGGCCAGCCCAAAGGCATAATATTACATGCTGCAAGTTTTTGAAGCTCCACTGGCTTCTTCATCAGGCAAAGGTGTTACCAACCAAAATAGGAGGGGGAAAATTGAAGATGCTAGATTTCATCCCCCTCCCCCCACCCTTGCTGTTTGGTTTTTAAAATCTTGCCTGATGAAGAAACCAGTCAAGCTTGGAAAGCATGCAACATGTAATATTGTGCATTTGGGTTGGCTCCGTAAAGGTATCACTGTTTGGTGGATTTTTGGATGTTGTTGGATTTGCTACATGGTCAACACATGGCTACCCCTGAATGTTTTCTTGAATTCATTAGTTATACATGGGAAACTCCCCCTCTTCCTCCTCTTCCTCTTTGAGAAAGAAGAAGGTTGGCGAGCAAGAGACCTGGGTTCAAACTTCCCTCTGTGGGTAGGAGAGGTGGGTGCAGGGTGGAATGAATAGAAACTGGTGGAAAGAAAAGTCCTATATGTATGTATGTACCTATGTGAACCAAAGTGGCCTAGTGGTTTGAATGATGGACTATGACTTGTGAGACCAGGGTTCAAATTCTGGCTTGGCCATGTAAACCCACTGCATGACCTTGGTCAAGTCACATGCTTTCAGCCTCAGGGGAAGGCAATGGCAAACCCCTTCTGAACAAATCTTGCCAAGAAAACTCCATGATAGCGGTCACTTTAAGCTTATCATAAGTTGGAAATGACTTGAAGGCACACAACAAAGAAACCTGCATGTATATGTGAGCCAGCATGAACTTGTGATGTGAGCATAGGACTATGACTCCGGAGGCCAAGGTTCGAATAAATCGAATTATTTAAAAATAATGGGCAAGTCCCAGACATATCAAGTCATCACTGAAGCACTTCCAATTAACAACAACAG
>NC_056523.1:185445826-185517923 GCF_019175285.1 Sceloporus undulatus | reverse complement strand
CAAAGCAGTTCTATATAATGTCCAGGTCAGCAGAGTGTAAGGGGAGGTTTTGTCCCCTTTCCCAAAAGCTTGGTAGTGAAGGTTGATGATGGTGATGACATCTTACCATTTATAGAAATGCCATCAGCTCTGATACCGGTGGGATACATGGCAGCACATAAAGACTGGAACTGATTTCATAGAAATGACATCAACACGGTCTGAGAATGTTTAAGTGATGACCTGATGGGAATGCTGTCTATAAGGAGCACTTTTATGGCAACTCGGCTTGTCTGGGACTCATCCATTTTTAAAATGATTTACAGCACTTAGTATGTTTCCCCCCCCCCCCCATAAAACAATGAGAATTGTAGCAAATAGCTAGCAGAGCTGGTAGGGTAAAGGAAACTGCACCTCGAAACATCTACATTTCTCAAGAAGAAAATAGGATCGGTGGCACAGGATAGAATAACAGAGTTTTCCATGTGTTTTGGGCAATCACTCCCATCGACTCCAGTAAACATGGCTTATAACTAGGGACTGGGGGAGGACTCTATTCCAAAACATTCAGAACAGCAATCCTGGAATCCTGGAAACCCCAGCCAGCTTGGCCAATGGGCAGTGATTCTAGGAACTGTAGTCCAAAACATCTGAAGGCCCACCGATTGAGAACCACTGTCCAGAGGCACCAGGAGGTAGACAACATGGTGTCCTTTGGGTGCTTTGGATGATACCCCAAACTTCCTCCAGTTTCCAGTAGCATGGTCAATGGATGCAGGTCAAAAAATATGTAGACTCACATTGCGTTGCTTCCATTTTTCTCCATGCTGGAAGCACAATTTATTTCCCAGACCAAGTCCTGATTCATGAGCAATGAGACCCCAGAATGAAGCTGATATGATCTAGTAGGGCTGGCTCTGCCATTAAGTGGTGTGAGGTGGCTGTCTCAGGAAACAGATATTTGGGGGATACAAAAGGGCAAAAAATTCCTGGTTTTTGTGTTCTTGCTGCCAGTGACACGGAATGGTACTTGCTGGATTTTCTACTTAACGTACCACAGTAAATGGACTGGCTTTGGGTTCATTTAGGTGATTCAGGTGAGAGGAAGGGTAAAGGGGATGCTATTTGCTGCTTTGATTTAGGCAGCAAAATATCTTGGGATGGCCCTGGCATCTAACAACAAGACCTTTTGACCTATGGAGTCCTTTCAGTCAGGATTTGTGTAGACTACAGTGTGTGTTGTGCATGTTGCACACACATTTCACACAAAATAAATTTAAAAAGATGTCACGTTGAAGTGGGAAAAATTTCTTATACCTTGATAGTTACTCAGTTATTCAGAAGTGGGGGAGATTTGATGTTGTCATGTGTGGATGAGATAATCCATAACTTCTGATCTCTGCATTTAAAGCAGAGGGACTCAATGGTGATCTTAAGAAACTTGCTTTCTTTTGTTTCATTGCTGGTTTTTTTTGTGTGGCAAGTGGACTTGGTCATCATCTCATCTACAGAATGGGTAGTGATCCTTGATCATATCTTGAAATATCACTTGTTTACACTTCACGTGGTCCAGTATTGTACTTCTAGGTTCCCCCCACCTGCCTACAATGGAGATTCTATGGGCGATGCTAAACTAAACTTACAGTCTAGCATGGTACTGTATCTATTGACCAGAAGCCCATCCACACTACACAGTTATACAGCTATTAATTCACAAGTGCCATGGCTGTATCCTATGGAATACTGGGGCATGTAGTTTGGTCAGAGGCACCAAAGGAGCTCCCTGGCTAAGGACTGCAAATTCCTCTTCCCCAACTGTAAATCCCAGGATTTCAGAGGACCAATGAACATAGCACTATAATTCTGTAGTGTGAATAAGCCCAATACATTGTTGGAGCAATGCCTTCATTAGGGTAGGATCTTCCACTATATTTGGAAGCAGTAGACTACTTTAGGAGATGTGGGAGTAGCACAGGTCTTTTCTCCAAGAAGAATGGTGAATGCCCAGGGAACCCATGAGTGCAGGGGTGGGGTGCTGCTTTGTCCCTCCTCACACAAATGTGCTACCTGAAACATTTACCTTGCTCTGCCTAATGCTAGGATCGTCCTACTGTTAGCTAATTATGATGGTACCATCGAAACATGGTTGTTAGAAATGTCTTGACTATATTTTTTGGAAGGGTAGTTTTGGATGATGCAGAAAATGAATGTGATATGTTGTAGGTGAAGAATATTTGAAGCTGTTGTGTACTGAGCCAGAATGTTGTTTCACGTAACTTCCCAGGGCTTCAGAAGAGGGTGTTTCTCAGTCATACCTGGAGATGCCTATCAGTCCTCCCTGGGATCTTCTGTTTAGAATCCTCTTGAAATATATTGATATATGTTGCCCCCTGGTTATTGCAGCAGGGATAAGAAGGTATCCACATCATGAGCAGGCATGACTCATTAGAAAAGACAAGAATGCTAGGAAAGGTCTTGTAGCACCTTTGAGACTAACTGAAAGAAATTGGCAGCATGAGCTTTTGTAGACTTCAGTCTACTTCCTCAGATGCATCTTAGGGAAGTAGGCTGAAGTCTACAAAAGCTCATGCTGCCAATTTCTTTCAGTTAAGATGCTACAAGATCTCTCTACGTACTAATTCTACAGACTAACACGGCTATATCTTTTAATGCTAGGGAAGGTAAAGGGTAGAAGAAAGAGAGGAGGACTACACTTCAGATAGATAGATTCTATTAGGGAGGTCACAGATATGACTTTGCAGGACCTAAGCAGAGCAGTGGAGGACAGGCAGTCTTGGAGTTGTCAGCATGAGTTGGGATTGACTTTAAGGCAGTTAACAAAAAAAAAATCCTGTACTTTTTCCCACAACATCCCTCACCTCAGGTGCACAACAGCAATGGGGTGTATGTGTATTACAGGTACAGCTCCATATCTCCAACCACCTTACGCTAGGGCAGAGTTGGCGCCTTCTTCTCCCAGTGTGCCAAGGCCCAACAGAACATGCCCAGGTGCACCCTGGCAGCTAATCAGCACCTGGGGTGGTGGTGGGAGGGATGGAGCTGTGCCTTCAACACCTGAGACATGGGGGAAGAGGAGTAGCTTTTGTCTCCCAGACAATGAGGTAAGTACTGTATACTGGCAAAGACTCACATTTCACCCACCTGGTTATTGGCTCTCAGCCTCTGTATGCAAAGCAGGTGCTTTATCGGTGAGCTCTTTCTCCTCAAGGAGACAATTAATCATGGCAGGCAAGCTTCCATGGAAGACAGTTTGCCCGCTATGGCTGAACTTTCCCCTCAAACGTGTGGCTGCAGGGGAGTGTTGCTTCTCAGTTTCTTCCAGTCGCACACTCAATTCAAGTGCACCCCTTAAAACACGCTCCAGAAATGGGTGTGAAAAGCTGGCCCGAGGGGAATGTTTTGACAACACTAGTTGTCCCACGTGCCAGCCTCTTGAAATAGCATCATCTTCTTATCACATGGAAAATATGTGCTGTTTCTGGCTTTGTCTCTGTACAAAGGGATATATTTTCTTTTCTTTTGCTAGTTTCCTGTGCTGATTTTCATTCCATTTTTTATCTCCTTGTATGATTGTCCTTTTTTTGTTGTTGTTTTCAGTCAGATATAACTTGTGCATCATTTTTTCAGTGTTTGTGCCTACTTATTTTATGCATTTATTTGTTGTTGTGTGCCATCAAGTCGTTTCTGACTTGTGGCAACCCTAAGGCAAACCTATCATAGGCTTTTCTTGGCAAGTTTCTTCAGGGGGGGGGGTTGCGATTGCCATCTTCTGAGGCTGAAAGAGTGTGACTTGCCCAAGGTCACCCAGGGAGTTTCCATGGCCAAGCTGGTATTCGAACCTTGGTCTCACAGTGTCCTAGTCCACCACCTAACCATTACACCCTGCTGGGCCTCATGAATTTATAGTCCTCTGTAAAAACAACAAAGTGATGTCTGGCCTTAAGAAATAACCCAGAGAAGAAAATATACAACTGCAATACATTTCTTAATATCTGTTTGAACAAAAACCTTGCACTGCAATCAGTCATGTTAGGGGACAGACAGCTCTTTGTAGCTGGAGCTATCCTAGAGTGTCACATTAAGTCCCTGCTCTCCACCTTCTTCAGATCTCCAAGTAGATCAAAATGTAGGACTTTATCACAAGGCCAAAAAAGATAGGCACATAGTAGGATGCTCCCGTCAATATTGCACAATAACACGAAGTTTATCACACAATGTTGCGTGATATTGCTATTATCCCATGATTATCTTATGAATGAAGAGGAATTCTAGTGCCACTTTTTACTCATGGGAAAATTCGGCTGGGTTACCAGCTGAATTATAACATCTTGGTCTTCACAGGCAGAGCTGGGCTCAAACCAGAGGTCAGAAATCCAGTGTCGTATAATAATTAGAGCATCAGAACTAGAGACCAGAGATGAGTCAGTGGATTAGTTTTGCTCCAAACGCAGAAGAGTTGGAAATATAACTTTTGACAGGCCATTTCAGCTAGTAGTTTCAGGCAGTGATACTCAGAGTGGTTGTCCATGGATTGATGGGAAATTTCCAAGAAAGAAAGATAGCCAATGGGTACAAATATGGTACTGGAGAGCCAGCATGGTGTACTGGTTTGAATACTGAATTAGGATTCTGGGAGACCTGGGTCCAAATCTCTGCTGAGCCATGGAACTCTGCTGGATGATCTTTGATAACTCACACTTTTTCAGCCTCAGAGGAAAGCAAAGGCAAATCCTTTCTGAACATATCTTGCCCAGAAAACTCCATGTTAAGTTTGGAAATGACTTGATGGCACACAGCAACAACAATGGTACCCATCACTGGCACATTGAAAAGGGGGGGGGGATTGCTCATTTCCCCCTTCACATAGCCTAAGAAGCTGTGGTTTAAGTTTACAAGACTTGACAGACACTTTGCAGGCACAGACAAGACTAGGCAATCCCAAACTAGTATCAGTAAGCTAAAATCTTCCCCCAACTTCTGGGCCTCTGTGCGATCCTGGCAGATGAAGGCAGAACAAAAAAGCAGTGATTTCAGCATTAATTGTGTCAGGCAGCTATGACTAGCATTCCAGGTACCCGAGACAGACATTTATCCATTAGTGTCCATTATTCCCTGCCAGTGATCAAGATGTGCCAACCTATGGGAAGATACATTTACTCACTTTACACAACACAACAATATGACTAAATGATCCATAGACAGACAGACAGGTAAGCAATTTATCATAAATGGAGGTAGATGTTCTTCAATTCTCAAATGCAAGAACATGATTTTCAAATAATTATGCGGGCATCACCATCATCATCACTGGCAAGATTACAAGATTTTTTTGTGTATTTCCCAATAATTTTTCACATGTTGAGACTTATTCACTAAAGATTTATTTGTGCAAAATTGTATGCGTTCTGCATAAAATATCACTTTTTGTGCAAAAAATGTTTTAGCTAAACACTTTTTGCCTAAACTATATATATATATATATATATATATATATATATATATATATAGTGAAAATATATATGAAAACAATATTCATTGTAGGTAGCCATTTCTTTCTATTTTTCATCAAAGGTAAGAAAATTTGTGAGTATTCCGTACATCTTTGCTTCTTCTACTGCATTTTGAGCTACTTAGAACGGTTAGCTTTATATCAATCAAAACGGTATTTGTTACATTTATACATTTATTTGTTACATTTATAGACTGCCTTTGAACCAAAAAACTCAAGGCAAGACCAACAGTAAAACCCACACAGAAAAATAACTCAAGCATCCATAAAACATAACAAGTAACAACACAATAAAACTGCACAATACAAGATAAAGGCAGTTAAAAGGTTCTTGTAAAACATAACTCAAACCATCATTAAATCTAAAAATACAGATTTTAAAAAGCATTTTACTTTGAAAATGCAGCAGAGGAGAACAAATTGGCCCAGTAAGCCTAAAATGCTTGTTGGAGTAAATGATTGCTTGGCCTACCAGCTGAATACCATACCTTCCAACTGCCCAAATTTGGCAGGTATAATCCCAATAATCCTCTGTCCTCTTAGTTTCTGAGCTGCTTTTTAAAGAAATCCCAGTTTCTCTCTTCTCCTCCCACTTTCCCCCTTTGTCTTCAACTTACAGTTGGCCCTTCTTATACACGTATGTTTTATACACAGATTCAAGCATACACTGTTTGAAAATGTTCAAAAAAGTATAAATTTCAAATATCAAACCTTGATTTTCCATTTTTCTAAGGGACACCATTTTGCTTTGTCATTATATTTAATGGGACTGGAGCATACACGGATTTTGTTATACACGGGGGATCTTGGAACCAAACCCCAGCGTATAACAAGGGTCCACTGTACTTCAGTTGCTGCAAACTGAGTTCAAAGTGCAAAAGTAGTTTGCATACAGTTAACTCAGCAGGGAGGAGAGGACAGACAAAGGCAGACTTTTATCCTTCCCAGTAGACTCAAGCAAAGGCAAACTGCTGTAGACTTGCCTTGCTCATGCGTTCTTCACTAATAACTTTTCTCATCTTGACCATGCTCTGATGTCTGCATGTGTTATGGTTTTCATCTGTGATTTGTTGGAGGGTGTGAAACATTATCACTAAACCTTCTTCCTTTCATGGGAACTTCCAAAATCTCCAAGCGGACCATTTCTTCTTAAGCCAGACCCACAGATCCCTCCTCCTCCCCATCTTTGCTTGGTCTGTGTTGTGGTTTGGCACCGCCCTCTGGTGGCCAGACCAGCAATTACACATTTATTGTAGGAGGCTAGAGCAACAGCAAGAAAAAGAGGGAATGCCCAAACAAATATGTGTGTTAATATAAGAGCAACAGAAAAAAAAGAAGGGAAGGAAATAACTTTATTCAAGAACCACATTATTATTATTTCCATATGACACGTTGTGTTGTTGCGTGCCTTCAAGTTGTTTCCAACTTAAGGTGACCCTAAAGTGAACCTGAAAGCCAGTGTGGTGTAATGGATCGAGTGTGGGTCTACTTATGAGACCAAGATTCGAATCTCCACTCAGCATGGAAACCTGCTGGGTGACCTTGGGCAAGTCACACGCTCTCAGCCTCAGAGAAAGGCAAAGGCAAACCTCCTCTGAACAAATCTTGCCAAGAAAACTTCATGCTAGGATTGCTTTAGGGTTGCTACAAGTCACACAGCCAGGTGAAGATATAAAAGGTTTTCTTGGCAAGATTTGTTCCAAAGAGGTTTGCCCTTGCCTCCCTCTCGGTTTGAGAGGATGTGACGTGCTCAAGGCCACCCAGTGGGTTTCCATGGTTGAGTGGGGATGCAATCCCTAGTCTCTCCGTCTTAGTCCAAAACCCAAACCACTTCACCACGCTGGCTCTCCCTACAGAAAGGCTCTCATCTGTCAATACAAAGAGTGTGTCCAAGGCCGCATACACAATGGGTTGAGTAGGATTGTGTCAGAGACCAGAATTCTCCATTCTAGTCTTGAGTGCTGTCTCCACAGAGACATTTTTTTTCTGTCGTGTCAGTGTGGTGGTGCACACTATAGATGTTGGTTTCAGCACCACTCAATTCTACATTTAAAAAAATGCAAAGGTCAGTTCAAGCTGTTTGAGAAATTTATGTTAAAGGAAGACTTGTCAAGTCCATTAAGTAAACATTTGACTGTTCTGTGTCGGCTCCCCATGTTCGTCCTCCTCTCTGCTTCAGCTTGTGGTAGGAATGTAGGGCAGCTTGATCTACCATTATACAGAACAAGACAACAGTGAGGTACAACTGCAGGGGTGCTGTACCAAGGGGAGCATTGCCTCCCAGTAACAATTCTGCTCTCCCAATGAAGTTTGCCTTCAGTCCCCAAATTTCTAGCATTGCAGGGTATGAGACCTTGAAAACCATTCACTGGAACACTTACATTTGCTGCTCTTGCTATTTGGTCCCTTTTCTTTGTTGTTGTAGGATTTATTTATAACCCGCCGCCCCCCCCCCCCCCCCTGGAACACAAAGCGGCCTACAAATTTTAAAAAAATACAATTAAAAACCATACAAAAGTGGGCATTAAAATAGACTTAAACTAATATAGTTTAATATTAACAGGATAGCAGTCTTCCCAGGTATGAGCACTTCCCAATACTTCCCAAGTATCAGCAATATAGCAATCTTTACAAGATGGTTTGCAGTCCATTTCAGTGGGGAAAACTCATGAATGTAATTTAAAGCCATATAAAACAGTAGTCTAAAGCAAAGCAAATCTAGAGAGCCAAATGGCCAGCAAACACAATACTGTGCTCCATAAAATGCATCATTTAAAATCCAGAGAGGGAACAAACCCAGAAGGTTTTCAAAGCAAAAGACTACCGACAATGTTTCCTACAGGACATGACGGCCGATACAGTCAGCTGTTGGTATCCATGGATTCTTTATCCACAGATTCAACTATCTTGAAAATGGAAAATTCTCTCTCTCTCTCTCTCTCTCTCTCTCTCTCTCTCTCTATATATATATATATATATTCCCAAATGCCATTGTATTTAATGGGACCTGAGCATTCACAGATTTGGCATCCACAGGGGTTCTGGAACCAAACCCCAGTAGATACCAAGGGCCCACTGTATATCTAAATGCTCAACTGCAGTTTTAACTTACTGCAATGCTAGAAATTTGGGGACTGAAGGAAAATTTCTTAGAGGTGCAATGCCTTCAGTTTGACACCCCCCCCCCCCCGTAATTACACTCCTGTCCATTCTAAAAGGTTGAAATTCTTTATTTATAGGTTATGGCTTAGAATCATAGAATTGTAGAGTTGTAAGAGAACACAAGGGCCATCCAGTCTTGAGTTTTAGTAGTAAATGCTTCAAAACAGAATACGCTGTTAGCTTTGGTCCTAGGCCTTTGTTCTGTCCTTTAAGGCCTCTGAAGGATGAAAGAGATTCCCCACCTTAATATTACAGGTTCGTAACACCATTGCTACTATGTGCTATTTCCAAACATTGGATCTGGGAGAACCTCTGCCCTGTTCCCCTCTCCAGCAGAGGGTTAGCCAGAATAGGACATGTACAGTACTTACCAATGAAGGAAAAGAATAGGGTGCATCAACAATGTATAAATAATGCAGTTCGACACTAGTTTTACTGCCATGGTTCCATCTTCTAGAATCCTGGGATTTGTAGTTGCTTGAGGCACCAGGACTCTTTGGCAGAGAAGGCTAAAGACCTTGTAACACTACAATTCCCAGGATTCCATAGGATGGAGCCACAGCAGTTAAAGTGGCATCAAAGTGCATGATTTCTACAGTGTAGATGCACCCATAGATAAGGTTATAGCCCTGGCACCCAAGGCATCCTGCTGCTTGAGAAAGAGATGCAAATAGCACCTATACTCAAGGTACATAGTATCTGAATCCAAACAAATTATTTTTGGCACCAAAGGGAGAAAATTTCATACATATGTATCCTCATTCCCTGGCTATAAAAAAAATAGAAGTGGACCATAGAAATAAGTGAATAATTAGCTGAGATCTTCTGCTGGGGAAGGGAGAGGGTGCTAGCTGTCCAGCTGTCAGGTGTTTCCTATTCTCCATCTGTGTGACTCCTGAGCAGTACTGCTACATGGCATTGTCCTCTATTAGTTCTCAGTGGCCCATACGGCAGGCTCTCTCTCTCTGTGTTGTGTCTTCAAGTAGTTTCTGACTTATGGTGACCCCAAGGCAAATCTATCATGGGGCTTTCATGGCGAGATTTGTTCAGAGGAGTTTTGCCATTGCCTACCCTTGAGGCTGAGAGAGTGTGATTGGTCCCAGGTCACCCAGTATGTTTTCATGGCTGAGCTGGGAATCAAACCCTGGTCTCCAAAGTTGTAGTTCAACACTGAAACTGTTGCGCTACACTGCCTCTCATGGAGTAGGCTAGTGGCAGACTTTGCCATGATTTTAAATGGAAGATATGAAATAGGAGCTATAACATACTGTCTAACATTTCACAAGAGAGCCAGCCTGGTGTAGCGTTTGAGCATTGGATTATAACACAGGGAGACCAGAGTTTGAATCCTGGCTCAGCCATGGAAATCCACTGGGTGACCTTGGGAAAGTCACACTATTTCAGCTTCAGAGGATGGCAATGGCAAGCCCCTTCTGAAGAAATTTGCCAAGAAAACCCCATGATATGGTCTTAGGGTTGCCTTAAGTAGGAAACGAAGCTTTGAAAACTTGCAGAATTATTTTATGCTTTGGAGTTGTCCGAATAAAGGTATCATGTATTACTTGTATCACCTCTACCTGATGAAGAAGCCAGTGGAGCTTTGAAAGCGTGCAACATATATTTTATGCATTTTGATTGGCCCAAGAAAGGTATCAGTGTTTTGTGGATTTTCAACATTACTGAATGAAGAAGCAGAGAAGGAAGGAGAGGGGAAAGCTGCATAGGGCGGGTGGAAGGCCCCCTGGCAGCCTTCTGGCTCACAGCACTGGCACACTTCAAAATAAAGGTGCGCTGCCTTCAGGTGAAAACATCCAGGGTTTTCAGTCATACATCAATAGGTTTTTTGTTTTGAAGTTTTGTGCAAATAAGGAACTGGGATATGAATAAGCTACTCTCATGGTGAGAGATAACTCTTATTTGCTTTAGGTAGGGGGGGAACCACCACTGCCTTTTGTTTTCTGCAGAAAAAAGCCAGGTGCATAGCAGAGGCTGAGCTCCTACCTGTTCTTGTGTAGTGTAAATCTACACTCAGGAAGTTAGGCGGTGGTTGGGCCACATCACCCTTCTGCCAAATGCCGATCTTGTGCAACTGGTGGTATATCTACCACTGTGCCAGTTTATTGTTCAGTTGCAAAATGGGGAATGAACAGGGGTTAATTCTGCAATCCCAGTGAATAAGGCAGGACACTGAAGTCATGGGCAAAAAGTTACTTTTCATCCAAGGATGTGCAACTGCGTGAGCCACTGAATGGGGAGTCAACACTTAAGTAAAATTATAAAAAAAATTAACTGTATTTTATTCTTTTGATGAGCAATCTATTTTAATATTGTAATAATGCAATTCTATTTTAACATATCACTTTTGAATGTTTTTAATTGTACTGTTCTTTTAATATTGTGAGCTGCTCTAGGTCCCAGTTTTGGGAGATCATCATCATCATCATCACCACCGCCATCACCATCCAATGGCGTCTACAGCTCTCCTCTAGGTGGGCTGAATGGTAGGATTTCAGCCCATGTGAAATGGATACACTTGGGGAACTCCGCTTATGCAGCCGTGAACTGAATACATCTATTGCACAGCAGCCCAAAAACTACGGGAATCATACTGGAATCTGGCCAAGAGCAGGCTGGACTACTTTCTCCCATCCTCCTGTCAGTTGACAGTATTTCACCTCGCTCAAGGGAGGGGAGCATGTGGGTATCCAGATATTGTTAGATTGCAACTCCCATCATCCCTAACATTAACTATGCTGGCTACTGGGAGTTGCAGTCTAGCACCATGTTCAAGGCTGCCTATTCCTTGCACAGATATTTGCTGATTACTATATCCAAGGCTGCTTTAACTGAATAGCACAAAATATTAAATCCTAACACACATACCCGGATGCACTGGAGGTAAAGTGTCTTTCTCTCATTCTTTCTCTCTTGGCATTGTTACAGTTTCGTTCCATAGCCAGAGCTTTTCATCATCTTCTGCTTTGTTTGCTTTATTTAGGCTGAATTTCTCCTCCTCCCTTCCATTTCCAGTTCCAAGGAAGAAGTTGAATTTCCACCCTGATTGCTATAAACAGCTGCAATTGTAGTCGACACCAGATCGTTTCCCTCTTAATTTAGATGAGTATCATGGTTTGCCTTCCCAGAAGTGGTTGCGCAAGATGAAAAATGAAAGGCCAAAAAAAGTGCCACTTCTCCAAATGCCAGCTGGTTATGACATTTTAAACTCTCTTATGCCTGAACATGAATTAGGGAGCACTAGTCATTATGGATCCCCTAATAATAAGTGTGTGTGTGTGTGGTGCTTAAGTTTGCAATATGTTGAAAACACACACACACACTTCTGTTATAACACTCCAGTTATGGAAACCCCCCTTCTCTTGGTGGCCTGATTGGTGTCAAAATTGCAGTTCTTCAGGTGCCAAATCAAAACCTAGTTGTTCATTAAAGCATTTGGGGCTTAACTGGTTTTACACAAAGCTTTGCATGTATACTGGGCCTTCCACATTCACTGGGTTTAGGAGCACAAGAGGACCCACAAAAAAAAGGGGGGGGGGGGAGGCAAATAAAAAAAAATGTAGAGAACACATCTCTAGGACTCTCTAGGTCCTCCAGTGCAGCTTTCTGGCCAACATCCAGCAGACATTGAACACAAAATTGCAATGGGGGACCTACAAATGCCTAGTGAAGTGTCTTCTCTAGGCACTTCTAGGTTCTCCCGTACAACTCTATGGTCAACATCTGGCAGAGCTGCATTGGAAGACCTAGAGATTCCTAGAGAGAACATATTAATCAAATCTGCAAATAATCAGATCTGCAAATGTCAAAGCTGTACTTGTGGAGGACCAACTGTACAAGGTTTTGTTTAAATTGTTTTATACCTGTGGTTTTGAAAAGCTGGAGGGGGACCCTTGCAGGGAGACACAAGAATTGATCAAGTGGGTCACAAGACTTGCTCTGATCCCTCCTTCTCTTCTTCTTCTTCCCAAACTTTTTTTATGTGTTAAATTTGCACATGCATTGAGTTAAATATTGAATTCATTTAAATAAAACTTCTAATTTGAACAATTTTATTTCCTTAAAAAATGTTAAATGCATGAATGTGTAAATGAAAATATGCACACTCAAGTAAACAAAATAATTTAATTTATAGAAGAGAGCTGAAGGTGGCATACATGGCTTTCTCCTCCTCCTCACTTCATCTTCACAACAACCCTGTGAGGTGGGTCAAGCCAAGAAAGGGAGTAGGGGAGAATGGAGAAAGAAGCAGAGAGAGAAGGAGGCTGGCTGACAGTTCCAAAGCTCAATGGGAAGCTGAACCTAGATTTCCCAAGCCTTAGTTTGACACTTCAATCACTACATGACCAGCCTAGCATTTTGCTCCATGGTATAAAAAGAGAGGTTGCTGTTGTTGCTGTTGTGTGCCTTCAAGTCATTTCTGAGTTATGGCGAACATAAGGTGAGTGTATCATGTGGTTTTCTTGGCAAGATTTATTCAGAGGAGGTTGACCATTGCCTTCCCCTGAGGCTGCGAGCATGTGACCTGCCCAAGATCACCCAGTGGGTTTCCATGGCCGAGTCAAACCCTGGTCTCCAGAGTTGTAGTCTGATGTGCAAAGGTGAACAAACAAGCAGCTCTTCTCTTCTCTTCTCTGGCCATTTGGTAGCTTTAGAGCAGCAATTCCCAAACTTTGGTCTTTCAGATGTTTTGGACTTCAGCGCCCAGAATCCCTGATAGTTGGCCGGGCCAAGCTGGCTGGAGCTTCTGGGAGCTGAAGTCTAAAAACATTTGGTGAACCAGTGTTTGGGAACCACTGCTTCAGAGTCATGGCTCCACCCTATGGCATCCTGAGATTTGTAGTTTGTTGTGGCACTAGAGCTCTCAGGAAGCTACAGATCCCAGAATTCCATAGCATGGAGTCATGGGAGTTAAAGTGATGTCAAATTGCATTAACTCTGGCCAGTTGCTAACTTTAGAGGGGTGGTTTTGAGCAGAGAAGATGCTGGGAAGGAAAAGGTTAAACAATTTGCCTCTCTTCTCAGTTAAAGAAAGGTCTCTAAGCGAAAACAAGTAGTTCTGCTATCACTCATGTTTTGCATGCAGTCACCCTGCTCTGAAGGCCACATCTAGGATGAGATCCAGCCTTGTTTGCAACTACCAAATGACCTCACTGATAAAGGAAGGAAAGAGGAAAGGGCTCATATTCTTTTAAGCAGGACTTTGAAAAGTTTCTTTTCCATATCTACAGCCTCAGGGTGACCTTGATGAGTCACACACTCTCAGACACAGAAAACCCCATGATAGGTTCACACTGGAGTCACCGCAAGTCAGAAATGACTTGAAAACAGTCAACAACAACAGGAAGCACTAAGGGGAACAGAGAGCAAGCGTGGTGTATTGGTTGGAGTGTTGGACATAGATCCAAAACACACTGCAGAAATAATGGAGTTTGAGATCACTTTAACTGCCCTGGCTCAATGCTAGAGAATCCTGGGAATTGTAGTTTTTTGTGGCACCAGAGCTCCCTCTGACAGAGAAGTCTAAATGTCTCGCAATATGACACTTCCTAAAATTCCTAGCACTGAGCCAGGGCAGTTAAAGCATTACATGTTGAGCTCTACATTTACATTATACTGGATTATTTTTGCTCTGTGTTTTGGACCTAAGACTCTGGAGGACCAGGGTTTGAATCCCTGCTGGTCCTGGGAAGTCACATACTGGCAGTCTAAGAGGAAGACAATCGCAAACCTATGAACAAATCTTGCCAAGACCCCCCCCCCCCCCGGGTACGCTCATCTTCAGGTTGCTGTGTATCAAAAAATGACTTGAAGGCACTCAGGATTAAAGTAAGAGAAAGGAGGACACAGCTTGACCCTGGAAGAGTGAGAGAAGTCAGGACCTCATCTGGCTCTAGATGAGCACTGCAGTTTGAGAAGAAGAAAGTGGAATGAGTACAAATGAGCAGAGGGCAATGATATCAGGATGGAAAACGGAGGCTGACGAGGAAAGGGATGAATGAAATGAGTCTGGAGAATTGGGAAGGACGAGGGCATGATAAGGACTCTTCAGATGCCTGACAAGAATGTCACCTATGAGATATTCACATGTGCTGAATGTTAAACTCAGTACTAGTACAGTTTGTATCAATGTGTGCACAGAAATCTGTACACTCTTACGGATGGTGGCCTGTAATCATAGAACCTCAGAGCTGGAAGATACCTCAAGGGCCACCTAGTCCAACCCCTTTCCACACGGGAATGCAAAACTATTGCATTCCTGAAAGATGCCCATACAACCTGGGTTTAAAGACATCCAGGGTAGGAGAATCTCCCACCCTCCAAGGCAGTTCATTCAGCTGCTGAACAGCTCTTATGATGAAGGAGTTCTGCCTAGCATTTACTGTATATACTCGACTACAAGTCAACCTCATGTATAAGTTGAGGGCAAGTTTTGGCGTCAGAATTATGGATCTTGCTATGACCTGTGGATAAGTCGAGGGTAAAACTTAGGGGCATATAGCAAAGGATCTAAAGGATGAAGCAAAGCAAAACAATCTCAAAGAACTTAAAAATTCCAGCAGACATAACCCTTTGTGCTTACTCCTAAAGCTGGATGGATGAGAGACTAGAGGGATTTAGTGCTTCTAGTACAGATTATACTTTTGCATTTCATTGCATTAAATAAGAGTTAAAGTACAGTACTTACATTGACCCATGGATAAGTTGACCCAGGTTTTTTAGGTCAATTTTTTGACCTAAATTTCTAGATTTATACATCAGTATATACAGTAAGTGGAATCTCTCTGCTTGTAGTCTAAATCCATTGGTTTGTATTCTAATCTGTGGAGGAACAGAAAACAAGCTCTCTTCATCTTCTATGTGACATCCCTTCAATGTAAAGCTCAACGTGTAATGCTTAATGTGTGCACACTGTACACAGGGCTCTGGTCTATTCACTGAAGTGATGTTCCCATGTTCACACTGCACCTGATTATGATAACAACAGCAACAACAACATTATTTATTACCTGCCTCTCCCCACAGACTTAAAACACACATCACCTTAAGGACCAACAAGATGTACACATATTAAAACAATCTACATTTAAAATTCACAATTTGAAACATCTTTCCATTTGTTTGCCAGAATCTCTCAACAGATAAAGGCAAAGATTTGTTTTCTGTGGCTTCAGAGGGAAAGACCAGATTTAATGAATTTAGTTAGTAGGAAGATAGATTTTGGCTGTCTGTTAAGGTAAATTTCTGAACATTGATGGGAGCTCAGCAACAGAACCAATTATGTTTATCTCGTGTATTTATTTCTGACTATTCTTTCACTATTGAACTTCACTCTTCCAACCATTGACTAGTGGTGACTGCTGTTTCCCATATCCATGGAGCAGTGAATGTACTCCCGGGTTTCAGTAACTTTAAAGTAGCTATCCAATGTACTGAACCCATTTAGAAGTTCAGCACCTTGGAAATCTCCTTTGAAGCCTGGATGGAAACCTAGAGTGAATTTGCTGCCACCTTGATATGGGAGCCACCAGCTGCCACTGCTGCAGATACAGATGTTTTTTGGCTTACAACTCCCAACACTCCTAGCCATCCCAGCCACTGGTGAGGGGTTATGGAAGTTCCAGGTTAAAAACATCTGGAGGGTCACAAGTTGCCCTTCTGGATGGAAGCAGATTGTTTTTCTTTTAAGTATGCACTGAATCCGTTGTTGAATTATCAACAGGTAAATCTCTGTGTTACAATGAGTCTACTCTGTTTGTCAGGAACTGAGCAGTTGGAAATC
Organism: Sceloporus undulatus; assembly: GCF_019175285.1. Classification (NCBI taxonomy): domain Eukaryota; kingdom Metazoa; phylum Chordata; class Lepidosauria; order Squamata; family Phrynosomatidae; genus Sceloporus; species Sceloporus undulatus. The sequence goes on along the minus strand of NC_056523.1, from coordinate 185,501,454 downwards.
TGTTAGGTCTACAGGTTGAAATATTGGGGGGCAGGGTGTATGGTAGACCTATTTATACATGTGTATGTGTTGTGTGCCTTCAGTTTGCTTCCGACTTACGGCGACCCTATCATGGGGTTTTCTTAGTAAGATTTGTTCAGAGGAAGTTTGCCATTGCTTTCCCCTGAAGTTGGGAGCATGTGACTTGCCCAAGGTTACCCAGTGGGTTTCCTGGCTGAGCAGGATTCAAACTCTGGTCTCCAGAGTCACAGTTTGAAGCTCAAATCACTATGCCACAGTATTAATCATACAAAAGTAAAATACATTCAGGTTCTTATGCCTTCACTGTAGAAGGGATATTAAAAATTGCTGGTTCTGTGGAGGAATTGCCACAGATACAGAAGGAAAACAAAGGCCTGTTACAGACTGCCAAAATAAAGCTGCTTCAAGTCTCTTTGGAGGTATGCTGTTTAAATGATGCATGCATCCTAAGAATCAGAAAGCTGCACCAAAGCTGCACTCCAGTGCTTAGGAATGGAGTGTGGCTTTGGTGCGACCTCCAGACTTGTAGGACCCATGCATCATTTAAACAACATGCCTCCAAAGAGACCCAACACAGCTTTATTTTGGCAGTCTGTAACAGGCCAAAGAGGAGAACACACATGGCTTTGGATGTTTGGTTTTCTCCCAATGTTGTGCACGGGGATATCTGACTGGGCTTTTCTGCAGGTGGAAGATCTTTTTTTAGCACGTTTTCTCCTTGTCACTGCAAGCCCTCCTTTAACTCTGCAAGCCTTTAGTTCCTGACTATGTGAAACTTTGCAGTTTCCAGTAGGTAGAGCTGCACACCAAAAGGGAAGCTGGAAAACCCAGGGACGCCCCACCCATGAAAGCTGAGTCACCCAACAGAGGGGCTGACCTGGGACTTCCCCCTTGGCCCTTTTCTTCAAAGCCTTCCCATGCTTAACCATTTCTGCCCAGTCCCCTCCATTTGCTCCAGAGGCAACCATGGGGATCCCTTGGATGAACCCATTCCCCCTCTTCCTGGTGGTGTTCTGGGGCTTTGGGGGTCTGGAGGCTCCTGCAGGTAAAGGGAAGAAGGGGGTATCTGGAAGAAGAGGGAAGTTTGTGTAGTAAACGGAATTGCCACCTTTTTCATTGGGGTTGACTTCTGCCTTTCGCAGAGGCATGTAAAGGGAAGAGGGTGGAATGTGTAATGAGTGGAATGGACACCGTTTTCTTTGGGGTTTCAGGTAAAAGGAAGAGAGAGGCATGTGGGATAAATGGAATTGCCACCTTTTTTCTTTGGGATTGTTCTTCTGTCTTTTGTAGAGAAAGGTAAAGGGAAGAGAGAGGTAAGTGGGATAAGCGGGATCACCACCTTTTTCTTTGGGCGTTTTTGGGGTGGCAAGGAATGGGAAGAGACAGGTATGTGTGATAACTGGGATTGCCACGATTTTCTTTGAGGTTGCTCTTTTGCCTTTAGCAGAGGCAGAAATTAAGGCAACAAAAGTCCCACTCCTTGCAGGGAAAATGGTGGTGAGCTTGTTTTCTGTGGCCTGGCAGCTCTTCAAGAAACAGGATGATAACTTCCATAACCCGGTGGATTGCACTGCCACTTTTTTATTTCCACAGGGTTGCTGTGGTTTGTAAGAGCTGCACAACAGTGTGTCGTGAGTGTTGTCTTCACCCCAGAGCAGAGGACAGGAAATGCTTTTCTTGTCGAACCTCTCCCATAACTTGCCAATGATAAGCATAGAGCCTCATGGGGGAAGTGGGAGTGGGAGGGTGATATATTTAGGTTATGTGTAGAGCTTGCTAGGAAGCTTGTGGGATTGTGATGCAGAACTGCCGGAGTGACTGTGCGGCTTAAAGATATCCAGAGTGAAAGGTATTTGCATGCAGTCTGAGATGCCAGAGCTAAAGAACGTGAAGGTCACTGATTATATGATCAAAGATTCTCACGGCTAGGGAACTTATTTATTGCTTCTTGCTAATTTGCCCATTAGGAGAGCATGGACTCTGATGTCTTTTCAGAAGAGGCTTTCTGCTGTCAGGGAAGGCCAATGTAGAGTGACCCCTTATAATGAGGGACATTTATTTCCAGCAGTTATATGTCATTATCTGTATAATTCAAGAGACCCAATGTGCTTGTAGTTATTAGAGTGTTGATCTGGGACTTGGAAAATCCAAGTTGAAGTCTTCACTCAGCCATGAAACTTACTGGGTGACTTTGGACTGGTCAGTATTTCATAGGAAAGCCAACTTTGCAAGATAGAGGAGGAGGAGAACCATATACACCACCTTGGTTCATTGGAAGAAAGGAGGGATGTTAAGGCAACTAATAGGTGAATTACACTTGGTGCATCTACACTGTAGAAATAATGCGGATTTGACCCCACTTTAACTGCCATGTCTTCATCTTACAGAATCCTGGGATTTGTAGTTTTGGGAGGCACCGGCACTCTTTGGCAGAGAAGGCTAAAGAACTTGTAAACCTACAGATCCCAGGATTTCATAAGCAAGAGCTTAAAGCAGTGTCAAACTGCATTATTTCTACAGTGTAGATGCACCCTATGTCACAATGGTTTACAAAATTAGAAGAAATAAGAAAACAACTGTAATACAGAAAGTAGGGTGTGCAAGAAAATGTTGCTGTGTGGAGTGCTCATTTTCAGGAGACTCCATTCCTCTACTACCATCCAAATACTCTGGCAACTTTCTTGGGCTGCTGAGCCCAAGTTTTGGGGAAGTCAGGATTTAAGGTTACCCCTTAAATATTGGAACTTACAAATACTAATGTTTATCCAAGCCTAGTGGGTATGTCCCTCTAGTGCATGGATGGAGCATTTTTGTGTACAGAATAGGGAAAATAGCACACACTCACTTACACACACACACACACACACACACACACACACAGAGGCAAACAACTTTTCTCTTCAAAGAGAGATAATGCAACAGACTGTACAAAAAGAAAGAACAGAGATTAAACATTGCTTGCAAATTAGTCCCTTAGGATTGAGGCTGCTAAAATGTCCCTGCTCTTGGTAAAGGCCAATCTAGTCTCCTTGTATAATTACAATTTTCTTCTGTATTTTAGCTTCACAACAACAATCTTGTGAGGTAGAACAGACTGAGAGAGAGAGAGAGAGAGAGAGAGAGAGAGGGATCTATGGCTTGGTAAGGACTTGAATCTGGACCTCCAAGTTTCCACACCCTCCTCTGTATTTATCCTCATACCAAAAATCATGTAAGGTAGGTCAGATTGAGGGAGAGAGATTTGCTCAAAGTCATGCAGTAAGTTTCATGTTGGGTAGGAGAGCTGAACCTGGATCTCCCAATTCATTTGTACAGCTCTCTAACCACTATGTCACACTCACACACAAACATGCTTTTCCTTGTGTATAAACCTGTAATCAGAATGCATTCAGAAAGGGACTCCTCTTGTGCTTGTGGTTTTGTTTTAGCTGCTCATGCTTTTTTTCAGAGGCCCAGGACGTCCATTGCTATGAAGTCTTTGATGAGGCCACAGGATCCTGCCGAAGCCTACTTGGTGATGGAGTAGCCGTGCAAGACTGCTGCCTGAATCATGCGTATGCGTTCCAGGAGGGTGAAGGTGCACCCTGCCGGGCCTGCCGGTGAGCTAAGCACAGGCACATGAGGGCTGCTGCCACACTGGAGAATTAATACAGGTTGACACTGCTTTAACTGTCATGGCTCCACCCTATAGAATCCTGGGATTAGTAATTTGTTGTGACACCAGAGCTCTCTGACAGAGAAGGCTAAATATCTCACAAAATTACAAATCCCAGAATTTCATAGCATAGAACCATGGTAGTTAAAGTGGTGTCAAACTGAATCATTTCTGCAGTGTGGATGCAACTTAGCTGCACCACCACTACTGTACACTCAAGAATGAATCTGACTCTTGCCTGCTATTTGTTGTTACCTGCTGTCAGACTTATGGCGAGCCTATGAATGAAAGATCCCAAAGTCACCCTGTCATCAACAGCCTTGCTAATATCTTGTAGACCTGGGCCCCATCCACACTACAGAAATAAACTGATGTGAAACCGGTTTATTTCCATGAAGTTAACACTAGCCCCGACTGCTCTCGGTGCAGGTTTGTGTGTGTGTGTGACTGAAAAGCGCACTTAAACTGGTACATTTGGCACCCAACCCCTTAGCTGTCCTTTTTTAAAGAGCTTCAATGACCCACATCTTCAGCAGTGTGACGACACTACTGAATCGATTTGGATCATATCGCATTGTTCCCGGAATTGAGGTGCCTCCATTTTAAATTGATATGGTGGCAAATGTGAATGGCAACAGGGTTAAAATGGCACAGAGAGATTCAATCACAGTAAATGTAGTGAGAACATCGAACTGATTATGAATTGGTTCTGAATCAGCACAGAGATGTGAATCTCTTTGTTTAAAAAAGTAAATGTGAATGACCCTTGAGAATAGCCATGGCTTCCTTCCATGAGTCTATCCATCTGGAATGCAGTCTTCCTCTTTTCCAACTGCCTTCTACCTTGCCAAGGTCCTGCCTTCTCTGCTAAAGAATTAATGCAGCTTGAAACTATTTTAAATGCCATGGCTCAATGCGATGCAATTCTGGGATTTGTAGTTTGTTGTGGCACCAGAGCTCTCTGACAGTGCAGCTAAATATATCAGAAAATTATGAATCCTACAATTCCATAGCATTAAGTCATGGCAGTTAAAGTGGAGTCAAACTGCATGAATGCTGCAGTGTAGATGCAGGCTTTGTCGAGCACCCATGGCTCTGGGGTACAGCTACACCTTCCCAACAGCAGACTTTTGCAAAGTCTGGAGGACCTTTTAATCTTTCCTGGTGGAGAGTTTCTGCTATGGCATGGAAATCTTGGGTGGATTTATGATGGCTTCAAGTGGGGAAGCCCCACGTCCTCCTCCACTCCTCCTTTGACCATTCTTTCCCTCCATCACATATTTTCACAGCTCAGCGAAGTGGAGTGAATGGTCTGCATGGAGTTCCTGCTCTGTTTCTTGCACAGAAGGGGTCCAGCAACGCAGACGGACCTGCTACGGACAGAACAAGGGCACTTGTCTAGAGGGCTCACGGGAGCGGGAACGGAAGTCTTGCAGCCTGAGGGACTGTTGTCCTGGTGAGAGCAGCCATGCTGTGCTACTTTGTGCCTGGTTCTTTGCTTCTGGAAGGAAGCCAGGTGTAACACTGAAGTCAGAGCCAGTTGGCTGGGCATTGTGGTTAACAAAATAGCACCAATTCCAAAGCTCTGCACTGAAACCCCACTGATTTATTTACATTTGGTAGAAGCCTGGCTTCTTTTTTTGGACATCTGGGTATGCCTGGCAGAAATGCATTCTATCAAGCTGAGTTCTAGATTAGCTTCCAGGGTACTGGAGCTTCAAAACAAAAAGTAACTTTCTCAAGATCTGGGTCTATCCTTCACACTCCTTCTTTAAGTGGACTGTCCATTTTTCTGTTTTATTTCCACTGCTCTAAAGCAGCACATACAGTGGGCTCTTGGTATCCACTAGGCAGGGGTAGACAACCTTTTTGAGCCGGGGGCCGGGTTGCTGTCCCTCAGACACCTGAGGGGCCGAACTCAAAATGGCGCCCGGAGCAGCGTGGAAGCTGCGACGGGGCGGCAATCGGCAGCAGGACCGGGCTGGGGCCGGTCCCAAGGCCTCACCGGGCTGGATCCGGCCCGTGGGCCGTAGGTTGCCGACCCTTACACTAGGGTTTGGTTCCAGGACCCGCATGGATATCAAAATCTGTGGATGCTCAAATCTTATTAAATGCAATTCCATAGTAAAATAGTGTCCCTTATATAAAATAGCAAAATCAAGGCTTATTTTTGGGAATTTATATTTTATTTGAATATGGTGAAAGCCATGGAGGGCTGAATCCATGGATAAGGAATCTGTGGATATGGTGGGCCAATTATATGTTGCTTTATATGTTCATAAAGAAAGAAAGGTGTCTCTTTGACATTGAAGGCATTAGCCAATTGGCACCATCCACAAGTGTCTTTTTTCAAGAGCTTGGAAGATTACTGTATTTACTCATGTATAAGTCTAGAAATGTTAGTCAAAAACTGACTCAAAAAACTGGAGTTGACTTATCCACAGGTCAATGCAAGTACTGCACTTTAATTCTTATATAAAAAAAGGAACCATGCCCTGGTGAAAAGTGAGAGCTTAATCTCTTCTCAGACCACCTAAAAGAAGTATCAACCCCACCTACTATCTCATCCATCCAGTCTTTAGGGTGAGCACAAATAGTTGTGCTTGTCAGAACTTTTAAAGATCTTTAGCATCATTTTCCTTTACTTCAGCTTTTACATCCTTTGTTACATACTGCTAAGATTTACCTTTGACTTATCCACATGTCATGTCAAAATCTATAATTTTGGCCCCAAAACCTGCCCTCAACTTATACATCAGTTCAATTTATAGTCAAATATGTATGGTACTTTTAAGAAGAAAGAAAGGTCACCCATAACTGAGCATTGGTAGGATGATATATATATATATATATATATATATATATATATATATGTTGCTATCTTATATGAATACTTTCTTTGCGGCACATCTAAATCCAAATTTGTGGTTTACTTAAGTTAAATATGTCCAGTTTCTCAATCTTGTCGGGAGGCATGCAGATTCTGTTCTGTTGATTTAAGTTTCAAGTCCCAAACAATCTTACTGCATAGCCAGCTGTAGATTATGCATTTATTTATATCCTGTTTCTTTCCCAAAATATCTCCCTTCAGTGGAAGTACCTCAATGGATACTGGCCATGGAGATCAATGGCTTTTTTCCTGGCCAGTAGATGAAAGTCAGCATTGTGTCATGGTTTGAATGTCAGACTAGAACTCTGGGAGTCCAGGGTTCAAATCCCCAGTCAGCTACTGAAATCTAGTTGGTGACCCTGGCAAGTCACAATCTGTCAGCCTCGGAGGAAGGCAATGGCAACCTTCCTCTCAAATCTTCCTGAGAAAACCCCATGATAAGCTTCCCTCATGGTTGCCTTAAACTGGAAACCATTTGTAGGCATGCAACAACAACAGGCAGAATTTTAACAGATGGCTGGATAAGCTGTGCTTCACCAGCGACAGGGAAGTCAAAGATTCTTCTAAGCTCTCAATGAATGTATTCAACCTATGAAATACTAGACCAATGTGACTTGACTAGAGTCATACCCTCCAACATTTTACAGATAAAAACAGGGACCCATGTGGCCACACAACACCAGAGCATGGTCAAGATGGCAAGCCTTATTAATGAGGAAGAACTGACAAGTCAAGGGAGGCTGCAGCAGTTTGCTTTTGCCCAAGCCTTTTGGGAAGGGCAAGATTCTGCCCTTCCTCTCCTCTTCCCTGCTGAGTTAATTGCTTTTACACTGTCAACTCAGTTTTGGCATTACTGCCCAGTTGCATGTCCCCTGAAGAGTCCCTGGTCAGAAAATTCATCCCTAGGCTCATTGAAGTTGCCCACTCCAGCTAAACAGCCAATGAAAGCCGCAGAGAAAAGGCATGGGGCAGTGGTGGTAATAGGAAGAAAACAGGCAGAAGCTCCAAGTTAAAAGCTGAGCCAGGAGCTAGATCTAGTTCATCATTTGGGCATCTCCCTCCAACATAAATGTTCACTTTCTCTGTTCATGGTGGTGGTTACTCTATTTGCATGTATAACTGAGATGATGTCTCATTTCCAATGAGTGGATATTTGTAACCATTCAAACCCCTAACATCCGCCTCCCTGTGCCACTCTAATCCACATTATTTCAATTTAAATATATGAGCAGAATCTCCAGCTTTCATCTCCCCTAATAGTTCCGGCTCTCTGTCTTTTGAATGGATGAGCTAAATCTTTAGGCTTCATCTTCAGTAAATAGCTCTGGCATTTTCTTTCCTCCCGCTCTCTCTTTTGATGAAAGATGTTTGTATTTTGTAAAGCCGGGCTATATCTAGACATATTCATTTGATCATAATATTATGGGCTAATACTGCTGGCTGATTAGAGAAACTAAGATGACTGATCCTCCTCAGATGAGTGTGCGATGAGTGGCAGATGGTGGCAGCCATTTCAATGGGGGTAATGAAGCCGTTCTGGTTTTTAGTGTGACATTTTAAGGAACTATCCAAGGTCAACATCTTGGATAGCTCCTTTACAGTCTGGACTAAAATCCAGGGTGGATTCCACAACCCACTGACATGGAAGCCACCAGCTGCCACCAGGATTGAAACAGGTGTACAGATAGACACAGAGTCCATATTTCTGGGTGTCACATGAAAACTTGGACATTAAGTTCTGGTGTGTTTTTGCAGGTAGTTATTAGCCCCAAGCATGAAGATCATTTATGCAGAGAAAATGGGGTTTTGGAGAAGGATTTTAGGGGCCTGACCATGGCCAGTAGTTCAGAACATTCCCTTAATACTGGTTTTACAGAGGAGGGACTGTAGTATGTCTTGTTACAGCAGAAAGTGGAAATGTTGCTTTTTCATGCCCTCCAACAGTTCACAGATGAAAACCAGGACATGTGTCGCCAAGCAACATCAGATTATGGACAAGCTGAAAGAAGCTGTTAATGAGAAAGAACACACAAGCTAGAAGAAGATGCAGCAGTTTCCTTTGCTTGGGCTTACTGGGAAGGCTTAGATTCTGTCCCCTCCTCTTCCCACTGCAGAGTTAACTAAGTGCAAAGTGCTTTTGCACTTTGAACTCAGTTTGCAGCCACTGAAGTAATCTGAGGACAAAGGGGGAAAGTGGGAGGAGGAAAGGGAAACGGGGACATTTTAAAGGCTGCTGGAAAGGTGGGTCAGCAGAGGATTAATCAGCACTCTCCTTGCAAAATCAGTACAGTTGGAGGGCACCGGATTTCAGTTCAACAATATATGGAGGGCTACATGATTCTGCCCCCTCCTCTTCTTCCTCCCAGTTACTTAAGACACTACTTTTGCATTTTGGACTCAGTTTGCAGCTATTTATGTAAAGTGGGGACAAAGGTGGAAAATGGAAGGAGGAGAAACTGGGACATTTTTATCTAAAAATGTCATATGACAAAAGATTAAGTGAGACTGCCCTACCAGACTGGGACAGTTGGAGGGTATTCTCTTTAGAATTACAACTCCCAGAACACCTCTCCATGGCTAGTTGTAGGCCAGACACCAAATTGTCCTGGATTATACATATAACAATACTTTCTCTACAGAACCAGCATTAAAAAATTCCTCTGAACTGTTGGTCTCTCAGCAAGCTGTCAAATTCCTTGCCCCTCAAATCTGCCTTCTCTGCCAAAGTGCTGTCCATGCTGGTCGTTCCAAGCTCTGCCTGTCATGCATGGCCTTGGGCGGAGCAAGGATGCCAATCTGAACCACAGCCTGATGGTGAACAAAAGCATCTTTATTTCCCCCCACGTGAAATCCGATCTTTTTTTCACTTTCACTTCCTCTTCAGGAGGTTCTTCAGAACCCTTCCCATAAGGAAATGGCACCTTCCGGTTTGGGATTCCTCCTGACAGGGTGTTGAACAATTCATTGTTGAGTTAGGGGAATCTACAGTTGAAACCATTTTTATGCCGTCAGATTTTTACAACCAGATGGGGGTTAGGCGTTGACTGCTGTCCAGTGCTGTTTTTAAGGTTTGTATATAAAGTCAGTCCTCCATATCCATAGATTCTCTACCCATGGATTTAACCATCCTTGGCTTGAAAATATTTTAAAAAAATTAAATTCCAAAAAACAAACCTGAATTTTGCCATTTTATATAAGGCACACTGTTTCACCATGCCACTGTATTTAATAAAACCTGAGCATCCACCAATTTTAGTATACACAGAGGGTTCTGGAACTAAACCTCAGTAGAAACTAAGGGCCCAATTAGTATTTTAATGAATTTTAATGTTTTTAATGGTAAACCTTTGGTGCAGAATACATAACTTAATGGAAGAGAGTCTTCCTAAGATTTGCCTAGAGGAACAGAGGATACTCCCCAAGGAAAGACTGTGGTGCCAGAAAACTTTTAAAATTATTACCAAACTTTGGATTCTCTGTTCAGGTACTGAATCCAAGGATGATTGCTACTAAAAAGATCTTTAAACAAAGAATATCCAGTGTCATCCACAACTGCCCTAACTAGTTGTTGTTGTTGGTGTTGTTGTTGTTGTTGTTGTTGTTGTTGTGTGCCTTCAAGTTGCTTCTGACTTAAGGCAACCCTATAATGTCAAACCTATCATTGAATTTGCTTGGCAAGTTTCTTCAGAGGGGGTTTGCCATTGCCTTCCTTTGAGGCTGAGAGAGTATGATTTGTTCAAGGTCACCCAGTGGGGTTCCATGGCTGAACTGGCATTCGAACCCTCATCTTCCAGTGTCCTAGTCCAAAGCTTAAACCACTACATCACACTGGCTCTCCCTAACAACTATAGGAACAGTGCAATGATTAGCCAATGTGAAATGTGAACATACATGTGAGAAATATCTGGCACGATCCTGGCCAATGGTATCATGTGAAGCCCTTTTACAACACTTACATTTTAAACAAATGGACATGATGGAGAAGATTGTATGGTATCCCAATTTAAAATAAGCCTTGTTTTCTGTGGAAAACTAGCTCTGGAGGATTTGGCTCATTATATATTTGAAAGTTATTTAGGGCCATTCCTAAAGAAAATGAAATACTGGGGTATGAAAGAGAAACTTTTTTTGTTGTTAAAATCAACATATCACTATATGATTCAGAGAGCTGCTGCATTTGTGGCGAAGGCGGCCAAATGTAAAGAAAAGCTCTTGGAGACCATCTTGGTTAATTGTCATAGAAACCTGAAGATATGAGTGTATAAAATGCTTTTGTTATGACACCAAAGGTTAATTATTATTCTTTCTTTGTAACAGCAATATGGCCTGTTTTATAACATTAGTTATTTACTTTATGCTTAGGCAGATGCTTTTTTAAATTTTAATTATGATCTTGCAATATTATGAAAGCTTTGATGCTTTGTTTGCAGTGGTCTTTGGACTAAGCAATAAATTATATATATATATATATATATATATATATATATATATATCATATAGATGTCTAATCATGTTTTAACTTTATAAATTGTTTAATTGCTTTTTAAATCTTATATTTATACCTCATTTATGCTTTTGTATAGTTTGTAGTTGATGTATTTTTTAAATAGGTTGTTAGCCTTGAGTTTCGTTACTAGTTGAATCTCCCTTATCCAGAATTCTGACATCCAAAATACTCCAAAATCCAAAATTACCCACATGGCTGGTTAAGATAGTGACACTTCTGCTTTCTGATGGTTCAATATACGCAAACGTTATTTCATGCACCAAATCACTAAAAATATTATGTATAAAATTACCTTTAGGCTATGTGTATTACCTATTAGGTGCATGTTGTTGCTGTGTACCTCAGGGACGTAGTCAAGGGGGGGTTCTGGGGGTCCGGACCCCCCCTTCCATTAGAAAAATGAATGGTGTGTGCTGCTGCGCCGCCGCACTCAAGCCCCATTATAATGATGGCACTTAGTGTGCCCCCCCCCCCCCCTTCCTAAAATCCTAGCTACGTCCCTGTGTACCTTCAAATCATTTCCAACTTATGGAGATCCTAAAGCAGAGATTTTCTGGGGCCGAGAGTGTGTGACCTGCCCAAGCGGGTTTCCATGGCTGAGAAAGGAATTGAACCCTGATCTCTAGAGTCATAATCCAATGCCCAAACCACTATACCACAGTGGTTCTAAGATGTATACGAAACATAAAAATGAATTTCATGTTCAGACCTGGGTCCCATCTCCAAGATATGTAATTATATTTACTATATGCAAATATTCCAAAATCTGAAAATATCCAAAACACTTCTAGTCCCAAACATTTTGGATAAGGGAGACTCAACCTATATTGGGAGAAAGGCAGGATATAGATGAATATAATAAAACAACAACAACAACAACAACAACCACTATCCCTATAGGCTTATTCTTTGGATGTCAATTTTTATTTCCCACGCAGTGGATGGAGGCTGGTCAGCATGGAGTGCATGGAGTTCTTGCTCTGTGACCTGTCTCAGAGGGTTCGAGATCAGGCGGCGGACCTGCACCAACCCACCTCCAGTGTGTGGGGGCACCTGTCAAGGGAGCACAGAGGAAAGGCGACCCTGTGACACCCAGCAAAACTGCCCAAGTAAGTTTTGGCTATCAAAGGAATATTCGAAGCAACGCTAAGTAAAGGGTTTCTCCCCCTCCTTTTTTAAAGTGGGCCTGACTCCCATAAGACCCTTACAGCATGGTCAATGGAGTTCTGAGAAGAGTAGTCCCAAAAGAGGAGTTTCCCTAAACTTTGCAAAGTGCTGAGTTAAACTGTGGCATGATGGGGAAATGGCTGGATTGAGGTGACTGGCAAAATTGGAATAGAGGAAGAAGAGAAGGGGAGGTATATAAGGGCCGATTTGGAACACGGCACATACCACAAGCTATTAGGAAGGTGAGAGGTAAATAAATCATGATTTTTCATATGTTTTGTTGGATTGTTTCTTTCATGAGCCCCTGGGGCTGGCTATGCTGGCAAGGGCTGGTGAGAGTGAAAGTCTAACAACATCTAGAGGGTCACACGTTCTCCCACCTGTGGAGTAGATGAATAACTACTACCAGAATGCTGTTGGGTAGTTATGAATGTATAACCACCATTGTTATGTGGTATGCAGTGACTCCTGGACTGATCCCCCCAATCTTCACTTACTGGGAAGCAGCTCTGTGCTCGACAGGGATCTGTTCTCTTGTTATTTGGGAAGCAGCTGACTGATGATCCCATGCCCTCCCATAAGTGATCTGCATTGTGACAGGCAGAAGTGGGGGCTTTAATGCAATTCGCCTCTCGCACTAGAGATTGCTCATGCAAGGGGAGGCAGGAACATTGGACAGCTAGAAAATGGGCCACTGTCGATCACATCAGCTGCTGCCTGGTAAGTGAGGATTGGGGGACTTTCACTGTGTCTGTGTATCCCCCCTAAACTAGGTACCATGTAGTTACGAATGCATAACTCTAGGGCTGCATCTACACTGCAGAATTAATACAGTTTGACAACATTTAGGGGTAATACAGACCGGCACTTTGTGCTGGCCTGCATACGCGGTAGTGTTGAAGTAGGGTGGAGCTCCACACACTCCAAGCCCTACTTTCTTTGTCAGGGCACCATCAATGTGCTCGCCTGTCCAGATGGTGTGTGCCCTCGAGCGCAGCACCCAAACAAGTGCGCCTGTGACACCCCTTCTGGGATGCAAAAAGAAGTGGGAAATTTTTGCTCCTGCCAGGGGCCGCAGCGTCAGCTTCCATCCGAGCCTCAAAGAGGTGGTGTTGAGCTGCCTATCTGTAGAGGTCCTGAAACTGCCATGCTATGGAATTTTGGGAGCTGCAGTTTTGTGAGCTATTTAACTTTCTCTGTCTGAGATCTCTGGTGCCACAACAAACTACAAATTCCAAGATTCGATGGGATGGAGTCATGACAGTTAAAGTGGTGTCAAACTGCATTATTTCTGTATAATGGCACCAGCCTGAGTTATACATTTGTAACTCCCCAACAAGATTCTAGCCACCAACTGGGGTTGATTATTTGGTGATATTAATCCCTGAAGGTGCGTGCCTTAAAAATATAACAGCTGCTTTCCCTCTGCTATGTTACCAACTTGGGGGCAGTATTAAATAGTAAACTGTCATGCTGCTTTCAATATGTTTATTTCAAAAAGTTGCTGAGAACAAATGGTTGACTGAAATGGAATAAGAGTGGATAGAAGAGGAAGAGGATATATTACAGGATGGTGGACAGATGTATTGAGGGAGCCATGGCCAGGGAAAAGGAAAAAACAGTGGAGAGAGCAGAGAGAAAGAAGGAATGGTTGAATCAAGGACAAATGAAAGCACTTATAATGGAGGTGAGCTCCACCAGAGCTTGGGAATAGTTTTGTCCTTCAACTTCCAGAATCTTCTAACCAGCATGGCAACTGGTGGATTCTGGGAGCTGTAGTCCTAAAAAATAGCTTTCTTTCAACCTCTGGCTGTATCTAGCCTCTTTCCACTACTGACCTGATCCTCATCTGCCCCCTCTCCATTAACCTTTTTCTCCATCTTTACTTTTGTAGCCCATGGAAACTGGGGGAACTGGGGGAACTGGGAGGCCTGCCCTGCCACCTGCACCCCTGAAGGCTCAGGCCCAAAGCCCAGGCAGCAACGGCGACGTCTGTGCAACAATCCTCCCCCTTCCACGAGCCCGCCTGGCACACCATGCCAAGGAAGGGACCGAGACCACCAAGACTGCATGGGACTGCCCTACTGTCCACGTAAGATCACCACCTCATTATACTGCTATCGCTTCCTTCCACTTGTGAGTGCCTTGTTTGCTCTTCCATGTCCCATGGTTACACAAAGCTATTTGCCTTAGGGTTGCTATAAGTCAGATATGACTTGAAGGCACACAATAAGTACAACACAGGCCCTAGAATTAAAGCCAGCTGTAGCAGAGATGGGGAGGTTGAAGGGGAATGAAGAAGAGTGGAGGAGGAGCCATGCACAATATGGACGAGAGGGGCAGCAGTAGGAAGGAGAAGACAGTAGGACTGGTTAACTACACTGAACGAGTGACTATCTGATGTGAGGGACTGTCAGGGTCCCCCCTCCCCCCAGCAGTGTGTCAGGGACCAACACCATATTTGTGCCCGTTGGCTACTACTATTGCTTGCTTTCCTGGGAACTTGCTGCAGGCCAAGAGTTGACGGGTTTTTGACCAGCACTGGTCCATTGACCACCATTCTGAGTACTAATTTTCTAGAGGAGACAGACTATATAAAGGATATTATTTCTATTAATATGAGAGCTTAATCATGCAAGCAGTTTCACATGGAACATAGGCTCTGTCTGCATGGGTGAAATAAACTGGTCTCCTCCATCCTCTTGGTGAGGAGGCCCAATCCCCAAGTCTGGCACAAACAGTTCAGATGACATCCGGCAAATTCAGCACCATCTGGCAAATCCAGCACCTGGGGTATACCCTTCTTAAAATGATGTAAAAATAAGTCCCTGTTTGCTCCACATCTTTTCAGAGGGTCCGGAGTCTTTCATTATGATGTTTGGTGGATGTTTAAAATGTGTCCCACTGTGCCGTCAGGTGTAGTCATAGTGGTGGTGGTGGTGGTGGTGATGGAGTCACTTGTGCTTGTGGGCAATTTAAGATGCCTAAGGCTTAAGCCTTTGTTAAGGAAAAATTCAAACATTAAAAATAAAAATAAAAGCCAAGCTTGTTAGAGTCTAGCTTTAAATCAGCAGAGTAGCAGAAACATATCCTTGCCTAATGATGCTTCTCTAAGAACTGAGACTTACTCAAAAACAACACAAGTAGCTTGCAGTTTAAACAAAAGTTTACTAATGGCTCGAATCCATATATACATAGATACTATGTCCTAACCTAGCTAATGAATAGTTCAGGTAAGAGAAGAAATCTTCACCATCAAGAGGAGAAAGATGGGGGACCAGTAGAAGCAAGGGAGAAAACTTCCTAAAAGGAAGTGACTGAATCACATGGTTTGTTTACCAATATACAAAGGTATTTATTGCCCTATGATTCAGTAGGAGCAAATGGGATGTTTGAACGAGGGGAGACAGCAGAAATTCCATGCAAGAAATCCTACCTATCTGAGGAGGGGGAGACAGAATGCTGAAATCTTCCAACAGTTTTAAGGTCAGAACAAGGGACACAGCCATGGCATCAACACTGGGCACCTTGTTCTGACCTCAGAGGTGATTGACTTGGCACCATTGTGCCAGGAGCATAGCAGGATGTGTGTGTAAACAGCAGCCCCTTGTCAGAATGGAGGGCCTGAGCTAACAGTGGGGCCAGGTTATTCCTGGGGCTGGAGGCATGGGAATCCCACTCCATTACAGGACAAAATATCCCCTACTTTGTCTATAGACTGACCCTAACCAGATGATTTCCTCAAAAGTGAAAAGAGCAGAGACTCTTTGATGCTCTATAACCAGCAGTCAACCCTATCTTTTAGCCAACTGAAATTGCTGCACTAGGTTGCGGATTTTGGGTATCGTGAAAAGGCAACAAATTTGTGGTGGTTGGTTTGTCATTATTTTATCTTTTAAAAACATTTACAGTGAGATTTTCTGCTTCATGTACCAAAATAACTTGACTACAGTTGATCTCAGACAGTAAAATGTTTTGGGCTAGCTCTGCTTGCATTAGCCAATTCAAAAATTGGCACGGATTTAACTTTGGATATTTCCCAATTCAATTTTCCTCATATCCCTAAAAGGGTCAGTTCCACACAACAAAGGACAGTATTCCACTGACTGGTGTCTTCCAGATATTTTTAACAGAGCTTGGAAACTTACATTTGAAAGTACTTAGTTACAGCTTTAGGTTCTAATAGAAATTGGAAGTGATTGTTGAAAAATCATTTTCAAAGAAATAATTGTGTTAGTTTCTTGCAGCATAAAAAAGAGGAAAGGAGTAAGTGGAAAACAAATGGAATCTGGCAGCACCTTTAAGGCTGGTTTTTATTTTAGTTTAGTGTGAGCTTTCATGGATATAAGCCCACTTTTTCAGATTCAGTACAGAGTGATTTTAAAGCCACAGGCTATAAGGCATATTTATACAGTTGTGGGATAGAATGTAGAAGGATCCAGAAAATATGCAAATCGTGTCCCTTGGTCTACTCTATTAATCCTTTTTATATTGAAAAATAATGTTACTTATAACTAGTTCTTTATCCAATACCAAAAATGGAGCAGAGCTACCACAACAAAAGCTCATCACTGTACTTTTAAAATATCACTGTACAAACTTTTGATTTGAATTGCAGATCCCATCATTACTCCTTGCCAAGCAGACTGGGAGCTGATGAGGGTTGCTGTTGCTGTTGTTGTTGTTGTTGTGTGCGTTAAAGTCATTTCCAACTTATGGCAGCCAATCACAGGTTTTTATGGGGATGAGAGTGTGCGACTTGCCCAAGGTCACCAAGTGGGTTTCTTTGGCTGAGCAGGGAACTGACCCAGTGTTCTTGCATTATTCACACACCTTCTCTTTTTTCTCTTCTATCCTTTGTATTTCCCTGCAGGGGATGGCAACTGGGGCAGCTGGACCCCTTCCAGTCCCTGCTCAGTGACCTGCGGGGTTGGCCGAGTGGTGGAGAAACGCCAGTGTAACAACCCTGAACCAAAATACGGAGGAAGGCATTGCCCTGGGCAAGACACTCGCAATCACATCTGTAACACAGGGGTGCCTTGCCCTGGTGAGGAGGGATGAATTAAAGGGGGTTAGATGATTTGTGCATTGGCAGGAGTGTAGTGGGAGAAATCTACAGCCTAGGCACAGAAGAAGACTTCCATTTTAAAGTCACTCAGCAAAATTCTCTGGATGAAGTACAATTGCTTAAAAATACAAAGATACAATTATAATACCATAAAATAGTGGCCAAAGAATCCTAATCTAAAATGAAGATAAAACTGGCAGCAGAGAAACAATCATTTCAGCATGTAAACCAGATTAAAACCAACAGCATGAGAAAAGTGCAAGATAAGGAAGCACTAAACACTTTAAAAGGATGAGAGAAAGAAAAGTTCTTCCACTGTTGTCCATGAGACTATTGAGTAGTCCCAAGCTGAGTCTCTTTGGTGAGACCGTTTCTCAGAGAGGGTGCTGCCACTGAAAAGACTCTGTTCTTACTTTATTTGTAAGGAATTATATGTGCTGCCATAGGGTTTCTGCTAAGGTAGGTGTGCAGTCAGTATTTCCTATCCTTCCCATTGTCAGCCATATCTGGTTCTCTCTTTTTCTCCTCTTCTCCTGCTCCAGTCAAAGTACATGTTATGATGACACTTTTTGAAACTGTACTTAAATTGGCCAATTGGATTTGAAAGGGGGAAATGCAGCAGGTGGGGCACTAATTTTGAATATGCTCCCATTCTGGATACAGGTTTACCAATGCCATGCTTCTCCCTCACTTTTCAAAAGCTGCTATATAATCCTACAAGTGAAATTTCTGCAGAGCTTGGAGAGTTACTTTTAGGAAGTAATTTAAGGTTACTAAGCAAAAGTAAATAATTTTTTGTTGTTAATGTTACATTCTCCATTTTCTTTTTAGTAGCTTCTTAAGTGGCCTTTGCTTTACTCCACTGTTTGCATGACTTTGTGGCAGGGAAACCTTAGGAATGATAAGAGAATGGCTTAAAATGTGGAAAGTACTCCTTGAAATGGCTAAAAATTCTCTTGAAAAGTAACTACAAAGATAATGACAAATTGCTACTCATTGCACTATAAGCAAACACACTCTGTGTCAAACTCCAGTGTTATATTATTTTAAAAATATAACATTGTGATGACTTCTTTCCAAAAACGGTCACACCTTATACTGTAAGTAACTATATATTACTTATAAGTAATGATTGGTCCTCAAATTATTATTATTATTATTATTATTATTAAGCAGACCTTGGAAGCAGCAAGTTATAAGTAACTGTTATCAACAGTCACCAGGAGGGGGAGATTTTCTTGTATACAGTACCTTTAACATGTAATGTAGGTTAAGTATGAAGGAACAGTTTGAGTTATAGGGAATGTAGACCAATATTTCTGTGGGTAGAATCTAGAATACCTGCACTCCAAAGTCCTGTTGAACATATTTTCGTATTAAACTCTCAAAGCATGGCACTGTAATCTAAAGCAACAAGGAATTTTGTAGCACTTCAAAGGCTGTTTTCATTTGGGCTAAGATTTTGAGGATACCAGAGTAATCCAGCACAGTGAAATCAAATATTACCCTGGGGCTATTCTAGCCCCAGAGCTGGCCCAGATTCTCTCCATTACTTTCACACTCTGTAGTGACACTGAGAGGCTGTCTGCACACACATTCTGCTGTGCGACATGGCAGCACTGCCACTGGCATGAGTCACTCCCTCTCAGGTCAGAAATGAGGTGCCAAGGATTGATCACGTGGCTGTGTGCCTTGTTGTAACTTCAGTGGGAGTGACTTGTGCCACCCAGCATCACTGTAGAGCGCTACAGATTTCCCTGTAAAATCTTGAGTGAAAAGTGAGTTTTTAAAATATGATTTAGACAAGGATAGGGCACATTTGGCGCAGAATTGGACTTTTCTTGTGAAGATAGTCTGCACTTGAATTGGGGATTTGACCCTCTGTGGTGTAGACAAGTTGCAGTGAAAGTTGGGGGAAGCAGGTTTAATTGGCCCATGTAGAGGTGCCTTTAATCTTGGGGCCTGAACAGACAGGCCAAAATAAAGCTGCTTCACGTCACCTTGGAGGTATGCTGTTACAATGATGCATGCGTCCTAAGAGCCCAGAAGGTGTGCCAAAGCTGTGCTGCAGTCCTTAGGACTGGAGCATAGCTTTGGCGTAGCTTCCGGCCTCTTAGGATGCATGCATCATTTAAACAGCATACCTCCAAGGTGAGATGAAGCAGCTTTATTTTGGCCTGTCTGTTTGGGGCCTTGGAGTCATAGAGCTTGGATATCAAAAGCCATCTACTCCAACATGCTCACAGTGCATCCAATTTCTGTTTGAAAACCTCCAAAGATAGTCCACCACCCTCCTAGGCTCCATCCCACTATTGAGCAATTCTTATTGTAAAGAAGTTCTTCTTAATTTTTGGGTGGAATCCCTTTTCCTGTACAGTTGGCCCTTTGCATCCACTGAGGTTCTGTTCCAGACCCCAGCATGGATGGCAAAAAATATGGGATCTCAAGTCCCGTTACTCCCAATGATGGCATGACATGCATGCAACTGCGCTGGTACAGCTGTGTGCATGTGCTGCTAGTGGGGAGAATGGGATGAGGCCATCTGTGGATGCTCCAATCTGAGGATAGCAAGCCTGCCATTGGGAAGGGCTGACGTAATTTGAATGCATTAATTTTTTAGTCTCTGGATCAGCAGAAATCAAGTTCATTCTATCTTCTACATGTAATTCCTTCATATGTTCAAAGATGGCTATCTATGCAGCTCTCAGTCTTCCCTTCTCCATTCTAAACATAACTGATGCCCTGAGCCCTTCCTCCTAGGGTTTGGTTTCCATGCCTGGCTTGTCCCACTGAGATTAAAGTTGGTAGTTTAGTAACCACAGGTTGGAGTGTACTCCCTACTCAGGAAGACTACGCTCTACCCATTTGCACTGGCCAGCATTCCTAATGCTTTTTTAAAAAATCACTCCACACAGTGAATGGACAGTGGGCAGAGTGGAGCTCATGGAGCAAATGTCAACGGCTTGGTGCAAATTTCAAGATCAATTGTGAAGACATTGATGGAATGCAGTCACGTACCCGGCTATGCACTGGAAAGGCACACAGTGGCAATCACTGTGTAGGAGATCGGATTGAAATGAGATCCTGCTATGACGTTAACCTTTGCCTCTGTGAGTACTGGGTGCTGGAGACAGTGGGGTGTCTATGTGCTGGTAGCTTATTGTAAAGAAGTTCTTCTTAATATTTGGGTAGAATCCCTTTTCCTGTACAGTTGGCTGAATGATACCAGAAATGCCATCTAAGCACAAATGCATCTGATGATTAGTGCCTATACCTAAAGATGGTAGTGCACAGTCTCATAATGTCAAGGTTGAACTTCTGCAATGTGCTGTACCTTGGGCTACCTTTTTTGCCAACTTCGGAATACCAGTTAGTTTAAAATATAGCAGCCAGATAAATCCAGCAGTGAGCATCTCACACTAATATTAAAATCACTCCACTGGCTACCAGTTAGTTTCCAGGCAAAGTGAAAAGTGTCAGTTATTACCTTTAAGGCCCTATATGGTTTAGGTCCAAGTTACCTATGGGATCACCTCCTCCTGTATAATCTGCCCCATACACTCAAGTCCTCTGGGGGCATTTACTTCACCTGTCCAGGACTAGATGGGAAAGAGAAGAGGGAAGTGGGGGGGAGGTAGGCCTAGAACTGCTGGTCCCCTTTCCTTCTGCGTCTCTGGTTTTTTGTTCACACAATGATGTGTGTGAGTAGGGTTGCCCAGTAGTGTCTGGGAACCTGCAAACCGGGGAAATGTAGTGACAAAAATTCTTAAATGGTAGGACACCGCTAAAAGTGTGTCCTACATGTTGAAAATTCTGGTCCCTAACATTTTACCCACGCGATGCATCAGGCGGCGGGGAGCGGAGGCCAAACGTGCAAGGGAAAGACTCTCACTTAAGGAGGCCTTTCCCTCCCCAGCCTGGGCCCCCGCGCGATGCAGAGGCGCAGGATCGGGCGGTGGCCTCGCCTCGTGTCCTGCCCCCGTCAGGGACCAGGAAGGAGGGTAGGAGGCATGGCGGTGATCGCCCCGGCCTCGCCTTGCCTTCTTTCTTGGGCCCCCGCCTGGACCAAGAGGAAGGAGGGGGTGAGGCCGGCGGCGAGTCACACCCGGCCATCGCCTCCCTTCTTGGCCCACAAGCAGGGAAACCAGGAAGAAGAGGGGGGAGGCCGGCGGCGATCGCAACCCAGCCTCGCCGTCCTTCTTGGCCCCTGCTGGGACACAAGGAAGGAGGGGAGGAGGCCAGTGGACGATGGCCGGGGCTTTCGCCTCCTTCTTGGTCCCCCAGGCGGAGGACGCAGGAAGGAAGCGACGGGCTGCTAGAGGAGGCGGGGAAGGTTGCGCGACGGCTGCGCGCCCAAGAGGCCGCCCGCCCGCCCTGCAAGCCTCCTCCGACTCACAGGCCATCACTGCCCTGCCGTTTTCCGTCCGTGCGTACCGATGCGCGGTGGAGGGAGGAGGTAGGACCAGCGAGGCCCCCACAGAGTTTGCCCAGCAAAACCCCACGCTGCAACGCGGGCTTTTCGCCCGGTGTGTTTGGCTGCAACACCGTAGCCGTGAACCGGGCCAGGTGCAGGCCAAAACCGGGGAAAACACGGCTTTTGGGCAGCCGGGTAGTGGCAAACCCTATGTGTGAGGGAATTTGGGGTTAGCTGTCTGTTTTTCCTTGCCTATTGTAAGGTAAGGCACGACAGTTAAAGTAGAAATGATCAGTCTTTCCTAGCCCAACGATTTGGTTGGCAACTGGTTTTCTGCAGAACACGCTGCGGTACCCACACTAAAAGTATGTTCCTTCAGTGCTCCTTCATCACCTTCCCAATGATGATGCTCCTTAAAACAAACAAACAAACAAACAAACAAAAACTTCAATTAGACAGATGAGGGAGAGGAAGAGAAAGGCTGGGCAGGTGTAGGGATTTTTTTAAAAAACGTAACTTCATTTTCTAAAGTCCTACACTGATAAACTGGGTAGGCAACATATGGTTCCTAGAGCTGTTGTGAAACCCTTGTCAAGGAATGTGCTAGTGGGCCCAGTGGCTACTGGTGGCTCTCACATCATTGGAGCCAGTGAATCCCACTCTGAGTTTTAATCCAAACTTTAAAGGAACCAAAGGCCTTGTCTGCACATGACAAAAAGCCCCCCTCCCCCATTCTGGCATCCTGGTTCTGATCTAGCACATTCTGCTCCAGAAACGAGTTTTAACACACACACACACACACACACACACATATATATACATACACCTTTACCTGTTATTAGATATTTCAGGAAGATCCAGAGCCCTCCGTTTCCATGGTGCAATGGCTGTCTTCATGGGCATACCACCAAGCCAACTGGCATGTCCACTGCTGCTGTGGGCTATCTCTTCTGAGGTCAGAACAAGACACCTGGCTATGTGATTGTTGCTGGGCTCCTCATCTGACTTCAGAAGTGAGCAACCCATGGTGGTGGATGCCATGCTGAATGGCTTCGTAGGATTCCAGTGCAGACAGTCATGGCAGTGGGCCATGTAGCAGGGCCAGGTAGCAGGGGCTAGGCAGTGGGTAGAGACTGAGGCAAGATTATCCTGGCCCCATGCGGAGCCAGAATAATCTTGGCTGCCCCTGGAGTATCCTGGCCAGGGCAGATAAGGTCAAAGTTAGCCCCCAGTCCTAACAATGACTGGCTGAACTTTACCCAGTGACATACCCCACTGGCTGAATAGGAATTTGAATCCAGGATTTCCCAGTCCTAATCTGAGACTCTATCCCATGGCTTAGAATTGTTCCTTTTTTATTGGACTTCAGTTCCCAGAATCCCAGGTCAGCACTTCAATTGGCTGTGCTAGCTAGGAAATTCTGAGAGTTATATTCCTCCAAATGTAACATTTCCAAGATCAGTTCTAAGCATTGCATCACAAGGCAGAGGTGGAAGGTCTTTGTGAAGATTATTACTTTGACATGATGGGCTTCTTCTCTCAGTGGATGGAACCTGGACAGACTGGAGTCCTTGGAGCCTCTGTGAACCGGCGTGTGGGCCAAACCCTGTGAAAACACGCGTGAGGGAGTGCAAGCCCACCTACGACAATTATCCGTGAGTCTAAGATGAGGGAAAGGGTGGGGTGAGATAGAAATAGGGACTGGTTTCATTCGAGGGGCTCAAATGAAGCTTCTGCACAGCTGCATTGCTACCTGCTCATCTCTCCCTACCAGCCACTGAATCAGAATTA
Organism: Sceloporus undulatus; assembly: GCF_019175285.1. Taxonomy (NCBI): domain Eukaryota; kingdom Metazoa; phylum Chordata; class Lepidosauria; order Squamata; family Phrynosomatidae; genus Sceloporus; species Sceloporus undulatus. Next base: position 185,477,941 of record NC_056523.1, on the reverse strand, counting down.
GAGCATGCATGTATGCTTTAGATGAAGTAGTAGTCTGGCCAAACTAAGGAGGTGGAGGACTCTCTTGCATCCTCACATATAGAGCTCAGGAAACTTATTATTAAAAAGTAAGTGGTCATATTTATAAATGTGCATCCCTCCAAGTAGTCAGTTACTGTGGTAGTTACTGACTGTAAACAACTCTTTCCTTTCTCACCATTTAGACATAAGAAAAAATAGTTACTTTTGGGGTTACATTTTTTAGAGAAAACTTCAAATTATTATAACTCACTCACTGGCCTGTGGTAAAAAGGTAACATTATTTTTTAAAAGTTACACCACAAAAAGACATTAATACAGTGCGCCCACATCACACGCAGTCACAATATATGTGACTTTCAGCAAACGCTGAAAGTTGTAATGAAAGAAGTGGCGCAGTGCACCAAAAATAGTAATGGCACATGTGCCCATGGAACTTGCGCACTGCCGTGCCACTGTGCTGCCATGCTTTGGGTCACTTTGGAAGTATGCTGTTTAAATGATGCATGTGTCCTAAGAGGCCAGAAGCTGTGCCAAAGCCGTGCTCCAGTACATTCAACCAAATGTCATGGGCTCTTCTTTCATGATGGGCTGTCTCCAGCTACGTTTCCCATGCTCATAATGATTGCTTGCCAAACTAGGGAGGAAGGCATAGGAGGGTGTATCACCCAAGCTTTCATTTCTGATCATTTCTGCTCTGGATTGCAGGAAGCAAGTGGAAGGACAGAATGGAGAGATGCACGATGTGGGCTTTTGGGGGACACCAATAGCGAAGTGCCAGCCCCTGGAGGGACAAAAGGTGAAGGTGGTACAGAAAGCTCCCTGCCTCAATGTGCCACCTTGTGAAGGTGAGGGTGATTCTCTCTTTAAAAGGAGAAGGCTTTGTATATGCATGCCTGGTGTGTGCGTGCGTGCGTGCGTGCTAGGGAGAGAAGGGGTACAGAAATTGCTTAGCCAAGAATGGAAATTTTGAGAAGTGTCTTAAAGAAGCTTGCAGTGAGCACAGGAACTCAGCTGTGTGCTTAGTCTCAAAATGGTTCTGTTCACTGTTAAGGCAGAGTTTAGTGATTCACCTAGGGCTATTGGAAAGTTGTATTTACTGCATTTGATGTGATAGCATGCCTCAATTGTGTGTTTGTGTCTGTGGTGTGCATTGTTTAGGTTGGTATGCATTTCATGGATGGTCACTACCAGTCGTGCAGGCTAGGATCCCAGGGGGATTTGGGACACCTTGCTAAGGAAGTCACTAGGTGAGAGGCAGGCAGCTTGTGGCCTTCCCAGAAATTGTTGGATTGCACCTCCCATGATTCCTGATTCTTGACTGTGCTGGTTAGGGCTTGATGGGAGTTGCTGTCCAACAGCACACAGATGGCCACAGTTAACCATCCCTGCACTAGCCCTCACTTTTGATTTCCATTTTAAAAATGCCGTGTTGGTCACAGATTGAGGATGCATGTAAAGTGGTGTGTGAGTGGAGGGGAAGAAGGGGTTCTAATATGTTCTAATATGTTTAATTATGTTTTATCTTTTTTTATAAGTTAGTTATTAGGTCTGTCTTGTTTTGACTATGTTGTAATCCCTCTTGGAGCTGATGTTAAAAGAAAGGCAGAAGGAAGGAAGGATACAAAATGAAGGAAGGAGCTCTGTTTGCAACAGGGATACTAAGGGAGTAGGCAGCAAATCAGCAGGGATTTCCAACTTCCAATGGTTTAACAAGACTGGCAACAAAATACTCCCCACCCCATCAGCAAATTAGGCTATTTCTGTAAAATGGAAGAAAGCTTTAGGGACAGGGTGGAATTGGGAGAGGATCTGGGCATGGCAAGGGTGGGTGCTCAGTTATGGTACACAAAAGAAAATTGTAGGCTAGGCATGTGCTCAGGGACACTGTTGTTCCTTAATTCTGAAAGCACATCTGCTGACCTATGCCCTTGGATGAGGTCAGGGCTAGCACATACACACAAAGCAAATCCTGCAAGCCTAGGATTTGTAGAGCTTGGTGAAGTTGCTTTTTTGTACTGCAATTCCTAGAATCCTTGAGCCAACATGGCCACATGATCTGAGTTGTGGGTGGGTCTATGGATGCCCTATCCCTGGACAGGGCCAAGAACCAGAAGAGGTCCTACATTTATTTCTACCCCGCTCCCCCTTTAAAACTCCAGCTTTTTTTTTTTTTTGTCTTTTTCAGACTGATTTTGTGGAAGCAAATGCTCTGAATTCCAGTTCTGGATACTATTTCAGAGTGGGATATGAGCGGCTGAGGATCATACTAACTTACCATTGCATCAACTACCCATCATTTCCTTCCTTTTGCACTCCCAAATGGGGTCCCTGAGAATAATCAGTACAAGGCTTCCTTCCATGGGCAGAGGATTTTTTTTGTTCTTTATACTCTACTTTCATTTGTTGCATTACTGTTGACTTATTTTTGAAAATTAAAAAAATTCATGGCACATCAAGCCAGTTTGAACTTGCTGGAAAACCTACTCTTTTAATAGTAAATCAAAGGTGCCCTTTTAATGTTAGCTCTAACTGCTAAAATAAAAGGTTTTAATGAGGTGAGAAAAGCATTCAGATTTCCCAAGCAATAGCTGGTTTGTCATTTCCCCCTTAAAACAAATATTTAAAAGAAGCTTGTGAAAAGCACAAAAACCTACAGCAGCTGCTGTCCTTGAATCCTCTGTAGATGTTATCTTGATGCTATGTTGGAATGTTTGGGTATGCTAATAAAGATTCTAGCTACTCCACAGTTTAAACAGAAGAAAAGAACACTTAGGGGCTGAGCAGACTGCCCCTGTGCCGGGTCGGGACTGTGGCAACTACATGCCGTGGCCCCGATCTGGCCTTTCTGCAGTGCAAAAGAGAGCACCAACAAGCGGCTCCTTTTTGTGCCATAGAAAAGGCACCATAGATGCTGGTGCCGTGGCTTTTTGGCACTCCTTTGGCATTGCATTATCTGTACACAGCACCAGAAGAACACTGTGATGCCACCCATGAAGTGGTTGGACATGTGGCATCCTGCCAAGATGGGAGGCGAATCAGGGCATGCAAGGTGTGGACGCCATGCCCCCACTCTGCTCCAGTGCTGTCTGTTATTGCTGGCCTGTTGAGGCTGATACTGAATGGACCAAATTGTATTCTATCTGGGAATGTGAGTAAAAGGACTTTAACACTTCAGGTTGAGTCTCACGTATCTGGAATTCCAAAATCTGAAAAATTCTAAAATCCAATATTTTCCACATGGCCGAGAGAGAGTGGCACTTTTGCTTTCTGATGGTTCAGTGTACACAAACTTGCACAAAATTATAAAAAATATTACCTTCTGGCTATGTGTATATGGTGTATGATCAAGCATAAATGAATTTCATGTTTACACTTGGGTACCAGCTCCAAGATAGCTCATTTGTGTAGTGGCTTGAGCATTGGACTATGACTCTGGAGACCAGGGATCAATTCCCCATTTGGCCATGAGACCCACCTTGGGAAAGTCACATTCTCTCAGCCTCAAGGGAAGACAGTGCAAACCTCTTCAGAACAAATCCTGCCAAGAAAACTCCATGATAGGTTTGCTTTAGGGTTGCTATAAGTCAGAAATGATGTGAAAGTACACCACATACACATACATATGCAAATATTCCAAAATGTGAAAAACTCCAGAATCCAAAGCACTTCTGGTCCTAAGCATTTCAGATCAGGGAGACTCAGCCTATACAGAGTTATATCACGATGACCCCATCTTCATTGCCATAGCTGTATCCTCTGGAATTCAGACATTTGTAGTCTGAGACACTAGATGTCTCTGATCCTGCTGTTGTCTAGCCACACACTGATGTGACTCAGCCACATGTACTGTATATACTTATGTATAAGTCTAGAAATTTTAGTCAAAAAACTGACCTCAGAACCCTGGGCCGACCTATCCATGGTCAATGTAAGTACTGTACTTTAGTTCTTATCAAAAAGGAACCATGTCCTGGTGAAAAGTGAGAGCTTAATCTCTTCTCAGAGCACTTAAAAGAAGCATCAACCCCCCCCCTACTATCTTATCTATCCAACCTTTAGGGTGAGCACAAATAGTTATGCCTGTCAGAACTTTTAAAGATCTTCAGCATCATTTTGCTTTACTTCAGCCTTTACATCCTTTGTTACATGCTGCTAAGTTTTACCTTTGGCTTACCCACAAGTCATATCAAAATCCATAATTTTGCCCCCAAACCTGCTCTTGACTTATACATGAGGTCAATTTATAGTTGAGTATATACGGTATCTTACTTTTCATCTGTGAAGTGCTGGAGGCTATGCAATGTCTCCTTTAGAGCAGAACAAAGTGGCAGAGATCTGAGCAAGCAGAAATGGATTAGGTGAGTTATTCAGAGAGCAGATCAAGAGACCACATTTTGGAATTCTCTGTTATCTAAACAACTCTCCTCAAGTAGAAAACAGCAGGGGACAGTTTGGATTAGAATTTTTTGATCTCCCTGGCATATGTATTTACTTATGGGCAGTTTTTTTACATGGGGAACACTAAAAAGGGCACTCCCTAATTCCCCTTAAGTAAATGCAGTCTATCCACATTTCCTCCTCATGATTCAACAGTTTCATTTTTCTACACATGAAACATCACTTTGGGGAAAGTGAAAGAGAGAAAGAAAGCAAACAATTTCATCTTTGCAGGAGAAATTAGCTCCCACTGTGATCTTGTCCAAAGGAAAATTAAACTACTGAGGTGCGTTACAGACTACCCCTTTGGGGCGGCCTGTATCCGGCCCTTTCCCCGCTGTATCGGGGCCTCAGCTGCCAGACCGGCAGCCTCCGAGGCCCCAATCTGCCACTTTCCAGGCTGCGGGGAAGCAGCAAAAGGCCACTTCCCCGCAGCCTGGAAAGGGGTGTCCTTGGGGCTTCAAGCCCCAAGGACACCCTGTGGCAGCAGGGAGGAGGAGAAAGGGGCCGCTTGGCCCCTTTCTCCTCTGCGCCGCTGGCACAGCCATCTGAAGGCTACACCAGCGACGCAAACTCCAGAAGGAGCTCCATTTCGGAGCTCCTTCTTATGCTGCGTAAAGGGCACTCTAAGTGCCCTCATGCGGCGCAAGGATGTCACGTCCGCACCGCCTCGTTTGGAGGTGGCACAGTTGTGATGTCGTAATGGCGGTGGCCTTGTGGAACGGCCACCGCCATTTTGTGCATGCTCCGCGCGTGCTAGGGTTGGGAGTGTCTGGAAAGGATGCTCCTTTCTAATCCTAGCACGCGCGGAGCGCACACTTTTAGGCACGTCTGTAACAGGCCTACGAGACACATTTGCTTAGGTGTTCTTTAGACCACAGGTTCTCAGACTTTTTACCCATGTGACCCCCTTTACATCTACCTGCAGATGTCACAGCCCCCCTCATTCAATGTAATATATGAACAAAAATATTGTTTGTTTAGTGTGCATATTTTCATTCTCGCATTCATGTATATTCATATTTTAATATTTTATAAGGCAATAACATTGTTCAAATTAGAACAGATTTATTTAAATACATTCAATATATAATTCAATACATGTGTAAATTTTACACATAAAAAAGTTTGGAAGGTGGAGGAGGAGGGATCAGGTCCTCCTCCATATCTCATGTATCCCTTAAGCAACTTTTGCACCCTCTCCAGGGGTCCCACCTCACCATCTGAGAACCACTGCTATAGACTCAGAGGACCTTATCACACGTGGTGGTGGGGGGGTTTGCAGCTCAGAACTGCAGTCACTCCTGTTCTAGCAATGCAAAGCGTGATGTTTTTCCACACCAGATCTGGAGTCACTCCTGTCTAGCAATGCGAATTCATGTTAAAACATGATGTTTTACCACACCTGGTTGCCTTTCCCTTGTCCTTCCGAAGTGAGAGGGAAAAGAAGTCAGTTTGATTCCAAGCAAGTCACGTGATGCGGATTCAAGCAAAGGGGAGTGAGTGCACATTGTATTACCACACCGGAGGGTTCAACGATTCGAATCGGCACCCTTGGGCATGCTCAGTGGGGCTCTGGACACTGCCCTCCTTCCCTGTTCCCTCCTTAGCTGTCATCCTTCATCAGGGTGAAGAAGCAGTCAGGGGATGATGGGATAGGTCACTGGGGGTGGCTGGAGCCAGGATTGGGATGCAGGAGAAGGCAGGGGATGATGGGATAACTCACTGGGGGTTGCTGGAGCCAGGATTAGGATTTGCGTGAATGTGTGTGTGTTTGTGTGAATACAGATATATGTGTGTGCATGTGTGCGTGTGTGTGTTTGCGTGAATGTGAAGAGGATGATGGGTTAGGTGGCAGAGAAGGCGAGATGGGGATGCAGGAGCAGTCAGGGGATGATGGGTTAGGTGGCAGAGGGGCGAGGTGGGGATGCAGGAGCAGTCAGGGGGTGATTGGTTAGGTGGCAGAGGGGGCGAGATGGGGATGCAGGAGCAGTCGGGGGATGACGGGTTAAGTTAGGTCAGGGTGAAGGAAGGGAGCAAATCGGTGTCTAGGATGATGCAGGGGACGCAGGGGATGAGGGGATCGGCTGGTTGGCAGAAAGGAGGAGATGGCATGAAGGAAGAGGAGGGGAATGACAGAGCAGGACGCAGGGGCCGAGGGGGGTGGCATCGGAGTGGTTTTCCACACCAGACCAATTCGCAGGGCAATCGAAGGGAGCCTGGAAGCGAATTCTGTGAAGTCACTTTTCCCCCGGTTTTACCAAAATGAGGGGTCACTTTGGTATTACTGCTGAAGCACCTCGCAAGGAGCTCCCATAGAAATCAATGGCGTCTGATAACACAGTCGCTTTACGACGTGAAACCGCATCGTTGGAAGTGCAATCCCTTTGGAAGTGAGCTGGAACTAAGCCAGAAAACCACCAAAAAGCTCCATGTGATATACCTCAGAGTTAGATTCTTGAGTATATAAATCAAGTTTTCCAAACCTGCATTGATCTACTGCTCCAATCATCCCCAGGCCAACTAGGCCAACTAGGCCAACGGAGCAGAACTGGCATCCATTTGCTTTGCAATGCTAATGAGACTTGGTGTCCTGTTTGCAAACATGAACCTCTGCTGCTTTGAGCTTCTCGATGCTGCTCAACCCCCAAGGCAATACTAGCACAAATCCTAGTCCACCATTCAGACACAGTTCGATGCAATTTTATTAGCACTTGTAAATTACAAACAGAGCACAATGTGGGTACAGAAAAGGTTCCCCTTAATGAATGAATCCCACACAGGATGGAAGGACGCAAAATGTTGTCTTGATCCCCTGGGACCCCAAGTTCATCCTTCCTGTGGCAGAGGCTTCTTATGGTTATTGCCCTTGTGTGCCTAGTGGATCACTAGAGTTCGCTTTCTTGCAGCTTATTAGAAATTGCTTCATATCATTGCAGCAGGGAACTAAAAATTAGGAAGTGTCTCTGTTGTCCTTTTGGTATTATTGCCTTGTGCTTCTCCACAAGGCCTCTGCCATCTCTTAGTATTCATCGAGAGCCTGCTTTCCTTTTTTCTGATCTCACTGCAGAGCAGCATTAACCAACAGAGTCATTGACTAGCATGACCTAGATTCTGGTTGATGTTAATTTAGCATTTTCATTTTGGCAAAGACTTGCTGCTTGTAACCTTGGGCTCTGTCTAGAAAGGAGAAGGCGTCAATGTCCCTCTGTACTTTGATTCAACAAGTGTGACGTGGAACAAAATGTTGGAGTGAATGCATCTATTCAGAATTTTATCCCCAAATCCAGGATGTTCCAAACAATTCCCTCTTGGTTTTCAATTCCTAAGCACCACAAGGTTCTCATGGGTTGGCAGTGAGCATGCTCAGTCTGCATTGGGCTTTGCAGTGGTGGGGCATCTTTGGCCCTACATAGGCTTTGTACTACAGCCCCAATAATCCCTTAATCCCTTGCTGGCCAGGACTTCTGGGAGCTGAAGTCTAGTACATCCATAGGGCTAAATGTCCTCCATCCTGCTTAAGGTTTTTCCTAAGAAATTTTTCTATTTCTGTACATCTTGGTTTTTTTTTTTTTTTTTTTAGCATGCTGATATCTCTCCTCCTGTTTTTCTGTGACCTCGTTTAGGATCTGATCCTGTTGGCATTCACTGGACTAGCCTGGGCCAGAAACTTGCAGAGAGAGGGGCCTTGGAAAGCATCTGGTTGCAAGAGAGCCATTGGAAGAGAACTCTCTATGCGGCCAGCAGAGAGCTGTAGAGATAGCTGGTGGCTACCATATACCACTGGGACATTAAATCTGCTCTGGGTTTTAATCTGTATTTTATCATAGAATAGATAGAATCGATCTTTATTCTATTCTATTCTATTCTATTTGTGCAGGCATAGATCTGCACAAATCTGAACTTTAAAGAAATCTACTCCAGGTGTTGACCCTATCAGGGGGTTGCAGTGCAGCACCTTGAATAACTCCTTTAAAACCCAGGGCAGATTCCCATGATGTGGGACCCACCAGACATCACTGGAAAACTGGCCCTGTACAGTGGCACCCCTGCCTCTGGTGTCACCTGGTGTGGGGGGTGGGCCTTCCTAGGGCAGGGACGGGGCTTCCAAAAACAGCTGCTGCAAGGAGGTGGTGGTGGGGGTTGCTCAGCCTTGCTCCTTGCTGTGCCCCCATTCCCCTTTGAGGAAAGCAAGCCACAGCAAGGAGGTGTGAGAGGGTCCTGAGCAGATGTCACTCTCTTCTTGGGTGTCATCTGGTGCGGTCCACATCTCCCGCACCCCTGTAGTGACGCCACTGGCTCTGTTGAGTAGTGTTCCAATTGCTCTAGCGTGCTGTACTAAAGACCCATCTTGGACAGAAGACCTGTGAGTCCTAATGCATTAGGCAGGCTGTCCCCTTCATTCTCTGCTTCCTGTGAGTCTCTTGGCAGGATCTGGCTATTCGTGGTTAGAAATCAGATTTGGGTTCGCAAGGGAGTATTTGTGTTATGAAGAATACCAACGGCAGCTTGCCTAATAAAGAAAATTCCATTGGAAATGATGGGGCCTTTGCCTCAATAGACTTACAGTTTAGCTGCCACCTACAGGGTGGCAAGAGGACCAAGAACATACAGCAGCACTTTGGAAGGAGGGCACTAAGGCATCATGGTGGTGGTGGGGAACAACTGCCAGGATATAAAAGAGGAAAGGGTAGGATTTAGCATCTGGGATTTCTGGGCCCAGCCCTAGAAAAGATAGGTTACCGCAACTTCTCTGACTTGGGTGTGTTAGTGCTTCAGAGGTGTTGGACTACAACTTCCATCACCATCATCATCAACAGATCTGGAAAGGGGTGGGGTAGGCTGGACTATATATACAAGGTGGGTGTAGTGGGTCTCTACCAGGTCAAGGCCGAAGGCAGCTCAAGGTCTGGGGGAGAGATCTTGTCTGCCTTGTCTTCCGCTCTCTGCTTGAGTGATGCTTCTCCACACAGCTGTGCTGAAAGCCTCACTGAACTGTTGGTCCATGGGTGATGGAGCCTCTGTGGGGAGGGGGAGCCACTGGGGATCATGCTGCTCCTCTGCTCAAGCGGGGAGATCTGCTAGGAGAGAAAGCAAGAACATGGTTTGATGAGGAGACCTGGGCTTTTGGTTTTTCTCCAAAGACAGGCTCATATGGGCTCTAGTTGAGCCACCCATTATTTTTTGCCATCTTTCCCTGAAGAAGAAGAAGAAGCCTGTGATGCTCTGAAAGTTAGTATGATAGTATGATGCATTTTGTCTCTTTTGGTTGGCTCGATAAAGGTATCAACAAGATCTCTCTCTCTCTCTCATTCTCTCCATCAGTATCTTGGCTGTAAGACCTCTCCTCCCTCCACATATATGTGATGCTATGCCCAAGATACCTAGCCCTGAACTGCATCCTCCCGTTCCCTGATCTTCTGTCTCTCCCATTCCTTGTCCTGCCCTGGTTCTGTGCTGGCAGTCACAAAACATGGACAGGATTCATACATTGGACATGTCATTTTCCCAGCTCAACTATGAGAAAGGCAGGGTCATTCATGGTGATTCTCTGGGGTGTCTGTGTGTTGATCTGGTTGGAATAACTTGTTTGTCATTACCCTATCGTTATCACAGGGTTGTGAGGATAAAATAGAGTGGGGAGGGGAGACAGAACCAGCCCTACCAGACAGGAGTCAAGAAAGTCAGAAATTACTTTGCCACTATTGTATGTTTTTCCTGTCAGGAATGGAGAGAGGTGTTGGTGGATTTTCTACCTCAGGTTCCAAATTAAATGTGGGTCCTCTGCATCTCGTTATTGACTCTCAACTCTGCCTTCAGCAGTGAAATATTCTGTGGTGGCTCTGGATAACATGGATCCTACCTTGTGGTCCTTGGAGGAACACTGGGATGCAAGTGTAAAAATAAATAAATAAAGGAACAACATGAGCTGCTGCTTGACACACACCACTTCTTCCCAACCTAATGTCCTCTGGATGGGCTGGACTACAGTTCACACTATCCCCAGACAATGTGGCCATCAGGTTTATACTGGAAATGTGGGAGATATAGAGGGCAAGGGAGCGGAAACAGGGTGACTTACCGGGGGGCTGGTGCTTGTAGGGGCTTCTGGGCAGCTCCGGCGAGGAGCACAGGTGATGACGGAAGGGCGCATCTAAAAAGTCAAATCAGAGAGTGGAGGCATGAGCTAGAGATGTATTTACTGATTTCTCATATATCTATATGCCCTATCACTAGAAAGGTTCCCAGAGTTCTTCGGAGAGATAAGAACAACAGAAGAGGAAAGAAGGATGGATAGGGAAAAGGAATAACAAATTTAGAGTGAAAGGAGATCTAAACCCAGGCTCACCTGCTGCAGCTGGGACACTGTGAGTGCTGAATCCAGCAGGGGTTTCCTCAGGGGGCATTTCTGTGGGCAAGATGGGTGAAGCACTTGGGAATCTGTGCCAAGCTCAGCTGTGGATGTGCTCACACAGGACACACCAGTTGGGCCCACTGAGATTTGTGCAGTTGGTGGTGATGCCTTCTGCTCCAGAGAGCTGCAGTATCAGAGAGAGAGGGGAAAAAAGCCCTACCATTTTTAGACAAGTAATATTTATGCACTGTACAGAACTAGATTAAACTTTAGGCAAAGTGTGTCATTACACAGAACCACAGTCAATCTGAGGGCCAACTGCTGCAGTGCAATTTATCTAGAGGGGATGTAAATCTTCCTGTTCTTGATCCTGGCATGGAAAGACAAAGACTTTTCATAGCTTTCAGTCTACTGCAGCAGAAAAAGAATATTTCTGTGTAGTTCTTTTGTACTTTGCTTTCCTCTTTTGTGCAATTATTCTGCACCAAAATCCACAGAGGTTTTTTTTTTTGGCACAAAACAAACAACCCTTCCCACAAAAAACAAACAAAAACAAAGAACCATAGGTTTTTAAAAATAGAAAACATGTTTCCTGTGCAGGAAGAACATTTTCTGTGAAGAAAACATGTTTTCTGCAAAATAAAGAGAAAAATCCACATGATTTTTGCATAAGAAAAGAATGCTTATTTGCACAGAATAATTCTCCACATTACAAAGTGTGAAGAATCTTCACTGCTGCTCTGTTCTTCTCACCAGGGATGTCTTGCATTTCAGGAAACCCATCATCCTGTTAGGAAATGAACAGTAACAAAACTACACTTTCATTTAGTCTCTCGGTCCACTGGGAGAGGTGGGGAAACATAAATAAATCTTATTATTATTATCATTATTAGAATCTGGGTCTTCTGAGTACAATTAACACCCCAAATCCACAAAACAGCGATACTTTTATTGGACCAACCAAAATGCACAAAATACATGCTACATGTTTTTAAAGTTGCACTGGCTTTTTCATCAGGCAAAGGAGTTAAAAAACAATACAGGAAAAAACAGATGAGATTTTTATTTATTTACTTATTTATTTTGCCTGTTTTGCGGATTTTGGATGCTATTGCACTTTACTACATGGCCAACATGGGTTTACATGGGGTTTCTTAGGGCTGAGAGTGTGTGACTTGGCCAAGGTCACCAGTGAGTTTCCATGGCCAAGTGGGGAATCAAACCCTGATCTCCAGAGGTTCTCTCTCAGGACTTATTCTGTGCAAAATTCACATGTTTGTTTGTTTTTTTTCCTGGTGAAGAAAAGAGCATTTTCTGCACAGCAAATAATTGCCAAGATACTGCAGTGGGGGAGAGATATAACCACAGGGATGTTGCAACATCTCATAGCTATGTCGCTCAATGTAGATCCCCCCAAAACCAACCTTTTAATCCTTGCAGCTCCCTCACAACATGGCTATTGCCAAGTTGGCAGAGAGTGAGAGGAATGACTGATGATGTGTCTAGCCCTCTTTGAGCCATATTTCATCCAGCCTTCCTCCTGTAGTTGGGTACACTGTGACAGGCTGCTGCTTGTGCCCAGCTACAGGAAGAAGGCTGGATGAAATATGGCTCATCTCACTCCATCCTGGCAATTTGGAAATGGTTGTGTGTGTTGGGAGGGGGAGGGGTCTGTGCAGTTCTGAACAAATCTTGCCAAGAAAACCCCATGATAGGTTTGCCTGAGGATCACCATAGCAGCACACAACAACAACGATACACCACAGCAGCACTATCCTTTTTCCTGCACATAGTTTTGTTCAGAGTTGTGCAAGTCCTCACACTTTTCTTCCACCTCCCACTATGCTACAGTGCCCCCTTGTGGCCCTCATGGTAACTCACACTGCCACAGGCACACATGTCGATCTCCTGAGTTTCAACAACTTCTGCCTCTCCAAGGCTGGGTCTGGGCTTCTTCTTCCATCCACAGTGAGCTTGCGTTTGATTGGATAGACAGGCAACCGATGGGCAGGGAGACGGCGATACCTCTGCTCATTCGCAAAAGAGGGTTGGCCTGGAATAAATTCAGACAATAAAATATCTTCTTGGTTAACAGAGTGGCTGGTGGGCACATACTTTGGGAGCCAAAATGAACAAATTGAGGCTATTTTACTTTGGCACACACTAGAAAAGACAATAATGTGCAGAAGATGGACAGGAAGACCACATGCCAGATGGATGGACTCAATCAGGAGGAAGCAGAGCAGTGGAGAATAATAGGGGTTCTTGGAGATATCTCATCCACAGGTTTGCCATGAGTCAGGATCAACTCGAGGGAAGCTAACAATAACAACAAGGCACATACTTGAGATGTTCACTATCACAGTTACAGATGCATAACTAAGAGTTAATACCTCTGTAACTGATTCATATTCACAGTCCCTGCATATCTATCATTGTGGCATTATTACCATGATTGTAAAAGTCCCTCAATCTTGGTTTCATAAGCAGCAGCAAATGATGGAAATCTATTTTATCAGTCAGGGTGCAGCATACTGACATTTCGACCTTCTTTCTTCCAGCAGTTTCCAATGTGAGGAGGAATTGTGTCAGGGATCCTACTTCTTATTGGAGGGAGAGGGCTGGAAATGTCAGTATGCTATGTCCAAATTGACAAGAGAATAGACCGTTGCCACTTGCAGCAGCTGCAGCCTGGTAAAATGGGATTGAAGGGCCAAGTCAGGAGGGAGGCATCATATAGTTTATTTAACTAGGTAGTTGATCAAGGATTTTGTCCCAGATCTGGCAGTTGACATCTCCCCAGGAGTTGGTCTTTTATATAGGCAGTGGGTCTTAATTGCCCATTCAAACCCAAATTGACCCCTTCCCTCAAATACTTTGCATAATAATAGGGATAGGCCACAGCAATATAAACAGTAGCTGTCCTCCTACAGGTATTGTGAAGATTATACAGAAATATATATAGCAAAAGGACTCCTGGGGTGGGTGGTTGAGAGCAGATGATGTGACCATCCATCTCTAATCATAAAGCCCTGGCCCTGGGGCCCTCTGTATCCTGTCTTTGCTACAGCATTAGATACAGGAATAAGCATGAGAGCAAAGATGGATCTTCTTCAACTGGCTGTGTTCCCAAATATTCCTTTTCCTGTTATGGATGCTGCGGTGTGGAAAATAACTGAGCTTGCCTTAAAAAGGACCAGCTCAGCTAAAGATTTGTGTGCCTGTGTCTTTGAAAGGGTCCTTCAAAATCTGATTCCGCAAGTGAAATCTGATAGGGTTCAACATTCAAATATTGAATTTGATAGGCTGCCACTTTTTTTAATGAATGTAGCATTACATTTCAGCTTTGCCAAAGACAGGAGAGCCTTCTTGCACTCACTTGTCTGAATATCAGGTGTTTAACTAAACATACAAGAAACACATACTGGGGGAAGGGGAAGGTGGAGGGAGGAGGAGACCTACTGGCCATCCGTTTCCGATTTCTCAGATTTTTATCTTTCATATAAAAAGCATGTTTCCAGGACTTATGGCTCTGGGGATATAATTGAAAATACGGAGTAATGCTTTATGAAGCTTTAACAGCCAAAGAGGGGGAGGTGTTGAACAGCATTTTGAGTTATTGAAAGTAAAAACATTTATATCACTAGACGTTAGCCCCATTGATTTCAATGGGATTCACATTGAGGCAAGTGGATATTGGATTGCACCTCTAGTGTTCTAGCTAATTCTTCATCCCTACCTAAAAAAGCCACAATAAACTGTACAATTTTTTTTAATGCAGAATAAACTATGCAAAGCTAGAGAGCTTCCCCTAAAGCAGTGATGGCAAACCTTTTAGATACCGAGTGCCCAAACTCAGTGGCATTCCTGCACCAGATGTCACCCGGCGCTGGGGGGAGGACTTCTGGGGGGGGGAGTTCCAGGGGGAAAAAAAACAAGGCACACTCTCTCAGCCTCAGGTTAGCAATAGCAACCCCCCCTGATGAAACTTGCCAAGAAAACTCGTGATAGTTTCACCTTAAGGTCATCATAAGTCGGAAATGACTCAAAGGCACTGCACACACAAGTCACTCTCTCAGCCTTACGGGATCACAAGGGCAAACCCCTCTCCTCTTTGGGAAGCCACTTAAAGGCATGGTGCCCAGTGGGGAAAGAGGAGGAGTAGGTGTGTGCTGGCTCTTCCCTTTCCCCCACTCATCCCTTTAACTGCCTCCCCAGAGACAGTTGAAGGGATGGGACAGTGAGGAGAGAGGAGGAGCTGGCATGTGTGCCCGCAGAGAGGGCTCTGTGTGCCAGAGATGACGCGTGTGCCATAGGTTCGTCACCACTGTGCTAAAGCATTCACCCTGCATTATGTGTACAAGTAGCAACCTTTTGGTTGAATTTCCTGGTGCAGCATTTTTCTTTTGTAGAATGCTAACCCTAACCCTGCCATCTCTATAGTCTTTTTAATCCAAACTGATATAGAGTAAATGAGAGCAGCTCTCTTGGCATGGAAGGCTGGTATGGATAACATGCGCCCCTTCAGATATTATTGGATTGCAGTTTCCAGCCTTGCCCTCCCCATTACCCTTTTTAAATATACAATGGTGTAGTAAAATGGTGTCCATTACATAAAATGGCAAAATCAAGGCTTGCTTTTTGAAAAACATTTTAAACTTTTTTTTCAAGCCCTGGATGGTTGAACATGTGGATGCAGAATTTGTGGATACAGAAAACCAACTGTAGTACCTTCACTAGGCAAAATTCTTTGTATCAAAATAGCTCTGCAAGAAGGCTTGTAGAGAGATTCCTTCGCCTAATTAAGGGATTGCCATAAAAAGCCCCAGACTCCCTAGCTTACATCTTTCCTTCACTGTGAATATATGTGGCCTTTGGCAAACTGCTTGCTCAACCTTTGTCCTGCAGCAATTTGGAGATATTACTAGTGATTAACCTTGTTGGAAGAATGACTGCGATGATGGATGAGATCCAGGAAAATGCCTGAAGAAGGAGGGGACAGCAAGTGACTCTTCCACCCACTGACCACTGCCTCAACTTCCAGAGAAACCTCTCCTGAGGTTTAGGATACTCTGCTCAAATGGGATAGGCTGTCATTATCATAGAATCGTAGAGCTGGAAGAGACCACAAGGGCCATCGCCTTCTTTTCAGCCCTAGGAGCCACAGCCCACTTCATTCATCATGATGTTCAGATCTGGTGGAGTGGAAAGAGAGGATGTGTGTTTTTGAGAGGCTTAGGCTGCAGTTCCACATCACTTTAACTGCTATGACTCAATGCTATATAATCCTGGGATTTGCAGTTTGTTGTGGCACTGGAGCTCTCTGCCAGAGAGGGCTAAACATTTCACAAAACTACAATTCCCAGAATTTCACAGCATTGAGCAAGTGAGATCAAACTGGATTTTTTCCTGCAATGTGGATGAAGTCTTTAGTGCTGCTGAAGGTGAAGAGGTATTTACACCTATTCCCTTCCTCTTCCACCTGGCTGGTTTCTTGATCTCCAACCCAATGTATGTGAAGCACTTGAATGCTGTTTTGTGCCTTCAAGTCAACTCTTGAAGGCACAAACAGTGACCCTTCCATAGGGTTTTCTTTGGAAGATTTATTCGAAGGCGATTTGCTATTGCTTTCCTCTAAAGCTGAGAGAATGCGACTTGCTAAACGGAGATATAAACTCTGGTTTCCAGAGCCTGTTTTTGTCTTAACACTCAAACCATCACACCAGGCTGTCTCATATTCTTTGAATGATTTAAAGTGCTATATAAATTCAATGCATAAACCACCAATATTAGAAAACATCACCTCAGGCACAGACTTTAGTGAACCTTCAAAAAAACAAAAGAGATTTGCAGAGCTGAAGGGCAACTACTGACTTTCTCCCAGGAAGCAAGGCAAGTTTTGAACAGAAGCATTGCTCTGGCATGCTAGTCCCTCAGCATTTGTGAAACAGGCAAGAGAAACTGGGCTGGGCATGTGGCTTGGAAAGAATGGGTGCAGTAAAGAAGCACACTTAGGACTCAGAACCCTCCAAGACTCAGGGCCAGCCAGCATTTCATATATGTCATGCAGTGGTGGCTGCTTTCTACATGGAGAAATCTTCTGTCTCTTACAAAACAAGCCTGGATAATTTCTATTTTTAGGCATGTTGGAGACGCATCTATTTATGCAAGCCTTCCTAGAATAGCTTAGCCTACCATATAGTTTGCTCTGATGGATATGTAGGCACTCTACCTTGGTTTTTTTCTATTCATTTTACCTTGTGCATTTTATGATTTTTGTACACCTGCCCAGAAATCAGAAGATACAGGTGGCTGATTTTGTAAACAAAATGAAAAAAAAAACCTCTTAGGATAAGAGCATGGAAAAGTTATTTTGTTCCAAAATAGTAATTTTTACAAGCTCTGCCTTACATTTTATCTTTTTGGAATGCAAAACAGAATCTGGATGTCCATGTTTATGGCACACCCCCACAGTATCTATTTTAATGTATGGGCATATAAAGGAAAAAGCCTAGTGGAGTCTTCCTCCTGGCATGCAAGATTCTTATGGAGAGGGAGAACTTGGATTTCTATGTGTGGGGAGGGTCTGGATGGTTTTGCATACTCATATAGGGAGGGCTTAGAGTTCTGTGTACACATTGGGCTTAGATTTCTGTGTATAGTGTGGGGCTGGATTTCTATATGAAAGATGAGCTTGGATTTCTATGTATAGGAAGGGCTCAGATTTCTATGTTATAGTGAGGGGCTAGATTACTGTATGTAAGGTGGGCTTGGATTTCTATGTGCAGAATGGGTTAGGCTTACTATTGGGGCTTGGAAGCACAAGTGGCTCATGAACCAGGGGAAGGACCACTTCACCTCACTTTTTGGAGGAAGGAGTGGCATCCACTTGGCCCAGAATCAACCACTAGGACTTGGGTCAGGCCTCACCAGGAATACTGTGTCCAGTCCTGGGCACCACAATTCAAAAAGGATGTTGACAAATTGAAGTGTGCCCAGAAGAGGGTGACCAAAATGGTGAGGGGTCTGGAAACC
Source organism: Sceloporus undulatus (assembly GCF_019175285.1). NCBI lineage: Eukaryota > Metazoa > Chordata > Lepidosauria > Squamata > Phrynosomatidae > Sceloporus > Sceloporus undulatus. The sequence goes on along the minus strand of NC_056523.1, from coordinate 185,460,093 downwards.
ATGACTTATGAGGAAAGGCTTAGGGAGCTGGGTATGTTTAGCTTGGAAAAGAGACAGTTAAGAGGTGATATGATACCCCTGTTTAAGTATTTGAAGGGGTGTCACATTGAGGAGGGAGCAAGCTTGTTTTCTGCTGCTCCAGAGACTAGAACACAGAACAATGGATGCAAGCTACGGAAAAGAGAATCCACCTCTAGGAGGAACTTCTTAATAGTAAGAGCTGTTAGACAGTGGAATACACTCCCTCGGAGCATGGTGGAGTCTTCTTCCTTGGAGGTCTTTAAAAGGAGGCTGGAAGGCCATCTGTTGGGGACACTTTGATTGTGTCCTCCTGCATGACAGGGGGTTGGACTGGATGCCCCTTGTGGTCTCTTCCAACTCTATGATTCTATGAAGAAGACAATTTAAACACCTCTCACCTGCATTATGATTGTGTGTTTGTAGTCTGGTTCTTAAGTCAGGATGTCTAGGCGGAACTCTCCTTCCTTTGCTGAAGTGGAAGGCATAAATAGCATTGACTAATGGTTCCTGTTCCAACAAGCACGGTGTGGCATCCAACACTGCTTGTGGATGAGATGCATATCTGGACCTGCATGCGTATGCTGCCGGATTAGCTAATTAGAGGCAGGGCTGGCTCCACCGCTAAACTGACTGAAGCAATCGCCCCAGGCAGCAGGTGCTGTGGGGCAGCAGTAAGCAGTGTTACAATACAGATTTAGCTACCAGTCCAGCCAGTTTCAGTACATGGAATGGAGGAGGAGGGAACAACATCTCCTCCTTTACTGCAGGTAGTAAATTTTGGGACAGCCCTGATTCATGTTGAACCCTCTTCCATTTTTTCGGCTAGCTCTCACATGTTTCAGAGTGCTGATCATCTGAATTATCTGGCTGCACTCAAAAACACTAAAATGTTAATTTTGGCAAATGCTTTTGTGCCCTTAATCAAATATTGAGAGTAAATTTGCTAAAGTGCAAAAACCTGTGATACCAGTACTTCATTTTATGTTCAAAAAGTGCCATAACATTTTTCTGCTGTTTTGGTGAATCTGAGCATAATTTGCATTTTGGAATCAGGGATGTAGCCGGGGGGGGGGGGGTTTTTGGGGGCTGGGCCCCCCCCCTTCCCTTTAAAAAAATGAATGGTGTGTGCTGCTGCGCCCCTGAACTCAAGCCCTATTATAATGGTGGCACTTAGTTTGGACCCCCCCTTCTTAAAATCCTAGCTACGTCCCTGCTGGAATTCCTTAATCAATTCTAGCTGTCTGCTCTAAGCAGAAAAGAGAGAAGACTTCTACTGTACTACATGAAGGGGGATTCATGGCGAATTTACTGGAGTACATGGTGGTCAACCAGATTAACCATAATACCAACCATAATCCTAATCATCATAATGGGATTGAAGGTGCCAATAGTCTCATCCTCTAAGAGTTTACAATCCAAATTTAAATAGTTCAACACACTAGAAGGCTGAACAGCAGACAGTCACATTGTAATCGCCACCAACTTCCATAATGGTGAACATCAAGGAGAAAACTTTTGTTTTTGCTTGTTGTGTGCCTTCAAGTTGTGTCTGATTTACGACAACCCTAAAGTGACCCTATAATGGGGTTATCATGGCAGTTTCTTCTTGCTTTTGCCTTCTTCTGAGGTTGAGAGAGTGTGATTTGCCCAAGGTCACTCTGTTCTCTTGAGTTGTAGTCTGACACTCAAACCACCATGTTTTTTGTTGCTGTGTGCCTTCAGGTTGTTTCTGACCTATGGCAACCCTATCACAGGGTTTTCTTGGCAATATTTATTCAGAGGGGATGTGTCATTGCCTTTTCCTGATGCCAAGAGAGTGTGAATTGCCCAAAATCACCCAGTGGGTTTCATGGCCGGGTGGGGAATCGAACACTGGTCTCCAGAGTCACAGTCCAACACCCAAACCGCAATGCCACACTGGCTCTCTCCAAACCATCATACCACTATTAAAATTAGGAAAATGTCCTATTACAATTTTGCCTGTTTTGGCTGTGTATTTGAGTCTTTTCCCTCCCCCAACATATTTCAGCACTAAAAAAGAAAATTTACTTTTTTGGACCATAACTCCCAGAATCTTCAGCCATACAATTTCTTCGCCCTGCTATCTAAAAATACACACAAAAGGTAAGGAGAAAGATGAATGAGCTGGTGACAGAATGGAAATGGGCATAGGCTGGAGTGGCAGGGAGCTATGAATTGGGTCAGTCTAGCTTGGTGTCCCCAGAAATGCGGGAGTGGGAAGGCAGGGTGTTGCCATTCTTAAGACCTGTACACAGCTGGAGCATGGACTTGTTTTACATGCCCTGGGGATATGTTGAAATAAGCTTGTGTAGGTGTGTTGTAACTGAAGCAGCAACAGCAGCAATTGCTGCAAAAAAGACTGGGATATATGCATGCTCTTGTTATTCAAACTAGAATTGATTTAGTCATGGTCCTAAGAGTTGTGTTTGCACTACACATGGCACTATGATTCCACTTTAACTGCCATGGCAGCTTCCTACATACTCTTGAGGTCAAAGGAACTAGAGGAGCTCTCTGGCTGAGGATTCAACCTGCCCCTCCCTAAATTACAAGTGAGCCAGTGTGATCTAGTAGTGCTTTGATTGTTGGATTAAGAGATTTTCAGATGGGGGGGGGGAAGCCAGGCGTAAAAGGCATACTCCCAGCATAATCATGCAATTGCGCTGAAGATTTTCAGACATATTGCGCTCATCCAGGACTTATCCCATGAAAATGCTGGAATGCTCCAGCAACAACCATTCACAGGACTTCCCCATGGATGGTTTGTTGCTCCAGCATTCCTGGATCTTCACAGGATAAGTCCTGAATAAACTTGACTTCATCTAAAAATCTTCAGCACGATGATGCCAGGAGTATTCCTTTTATGCCTGGCATTCCCCCCCCCCCACCATCTGAAAATCTCCTAGGACTCTGAGAGACCAGGGTTCAAATCCCTGCCCAGCCATGGAAACCCACTCAGTGACTTTGGGCAAATCATATTCCCTCAACCTTAGAGGAAGGCAGAGGCAATATATCTTGCCCAAAAAACCCTAGGATAGTAAACTTGAAGGCATATAGCCACAACAACAAGGAACTTCAGATTTTATGTTCCACAGAAACCATGACAGTTAAAGTGAAATCATGGAGGTATAACTTTGTAGCATGATGGGATTCAAATCACCTGGATTCAAGGAAAGCTGAAAACTTTAGCCAATATGTCCTATTGCCCTTTGGTTCACTAAGGCCTGTTACAGACTGCCAAAATAAAGCTGTTTCGGGTCTCTTTGGAGGTATGCTATTTAAATGATGCATGGGTCCTAAGAGTCCGGAAGTCGCGCCAAAGCCACACTCCATTCCTAAGCACCGGAGTGCAGCTTTGGTGCAGCTTCTGGATTCTTAGGACGCATGCATCATTTAACTAGCATACCTCCAAAGAGACCCGAAGCAGCTTTATTTTGGCAGTCTGTAACAGGCCTAAGAGAGGGCTAGAAGATGGAAGAACCCTAAGTAGCTCCTGCTTTTAGACCTACACAAACCCAAACAGCAATCTTTGGCCCCCGGTCTGATAACCATTTCTGAGCCTGAACCTCCTTGACATGAGCTCTAAAATTTGGTAAGCAGACTAGCTTCTTCCACAAAGCAGAGATGGGGCAAGGAGACAGATTATGGCTACTTACCTTCCAAGATGTAGACCTTGAATCCACTGCTGATGCCTGTTGTGTAGTGAAAATCAGCCAAGGCCATCATTGCCAACGTGGGTGGAAAGGTGCAAGAGGTTCACACAGGAGAATTGCTGTTGTCGGCGTTAAATGCTGGGAAAAGATGAAATTTGCTCTGAAATTTGGAGTGACCAAGGAGACACCAAGATTCTAAGGGCTGCAGCTCATAGGCTCAGGATATGGAAAACTGGAGATCCCTTCCAGTTCCCAGTGCAAGTTTGGCTCTGGAAATACAACTTCAAAGGTGAAGACAGCAAGAGACCCTTTGCTATTTCTGGAGCCAACGGATAGTTCTTTCAGAAATGTTCAATTCTCTTGCATCACCCACAGCTGCAGCATCCCTTCTTGAACTTTTGGATTGTGCCTCTGGAGGGGTGGAGCTGGAATGGGCCAGTCCTAACAGGCTTGATACCCTCCTCTCCACACTCCTATTAGCCCCCTGAAGGCAAGGGTTTGTGTGTGCACACGTACCTTGTGTCACACCCTGCGCGGGGGAGAAGGTGCAATGCCCCCCAAAAGAGACAGGTGTGGAGCAGATGGCAAAAAGGAGAGGGAGAGACTGGGAGTGGGACAGAGGATGGCATGAGTAATTTCAGGGAAATGAAGCTCTTGGTTTAGATTCCCTTGACTGGAATGTTTGCAAAGCAACAGAGCAGATGTCCACATCCAACAATTGGGTTTAAATCTAAGGAGGCTCTGCTTTGCTAATCTTAGGGATGTTCTTTTAAACAGTTTGTGTCTTGTACATCAGAAAGTTTATTGCATTTGTTGTTGCTGTGTGCCTTCAAGTTGTTTCCGACTTATGGTGACCCTAAGGCAAAGCTATCACTGGGTTTTCTTGGCAAGATTTGTTCAGAGGAGGTGTGCCATTGCCTTCCCCTGAGGAGGCTGAGAGCATGTGACTTCCCCAAGGCCATCCATGGGTTTCATGGCTGAGTGGGATATCAAAACCTTGGTCTCCAGAATCACAGTCCAACACCCAATCCACTATGCCATGCTGGCTCTCATATTGTAATACACTGAGAGATTTATTGGCAGAATGTAATCTCATGTTTTAAAATGTATTTGTATCAATTATTTGATCAAATATATAAGAACTGATGGAAGGAAAGATATAGTTCACTCCAAGAGGTACCTTGCTAAGGTGTGAAAAATAATTGAGTATGGGTACTGAGTTAAGAAGGCAAGACATGTTCATGAGATTTAATCATTTCATTTGTGTAAAATTACTTTTAGGTTTGCCTTGAAGGGTGAAATCATTAACACAAGAATAAAGAATGTGTGGCTTTCCAAATCTTTCTGGACTGTTTATGAAATCTTGCCATTGGCTGCACTGGCTAAGGCTGGTGGGAGCTGCAGTCTAACAATATCTGGAGGGCTACATACTTATTATCCGTACTGTTAAGAAGTGAATGAGATTTTACAGATGAAGAAAGAGATATGAGGAATGCCAGATCAAAAACTGAAACATCTTCAAGTCTGTCTTGACAGAAAGAATGGATCTACATGGACATGAGAATCCACATAACCAGCAAATATCATTGGCTGGGGTTGAATTATGAGGGAAATATTGGGGTGCTATGTTTTTGTTGAGAATAGGGTGGATGCCAGACCGAGAAGAGACAATTTGCGGAAGGTAATAAAATTAAGTGAAGTCTTGTGGAAAACTTAAGATGCACATGGATTAAGAAACTTAAGAAGCCTGTGTATAACTAAAATTCAGATATTTTCATTATATCAATTGCTTATGTTTATATCTTGTCTGTCTTCCAATGAGCTTGGGGTTTCTCCTCCCCACTTTCTTCTCACACCAGCCCTGTGAATTTGGTCAGGTTGAGAGAGACAGTGACCACCCAGTGAATTTCATGGCTGAATGAGGACTAGAATCTGGACCTTTGATCTTTTAACCAGTGCAACACATTGTTTCCCAGACACAGTATCTTTATCACAGTTTAGAGTGGCCAGCATACTTTGTATGGAGCTGTATTACTTTCAGCATCCCTGTAAGGCAGAATAGCATTATAATCCCCATGTTAGGGCCAGAGGACTGAGGCTACTAGTGCATCCACACTGTAGAAACAATGCAGTTTGACACCACTTTAATTGCTGTAGCTCTGTCCTATGGGATCCTGGAATTTGTAGTTTTACAAGATCTTTACTCTTCTCTGCCAAAGAGTGCGGCATCTCACAAAAATACAAATCCTAGGATTCTGTACAATGGAGTTATGGCAGTCAAACGGATATCAAATTGCATTATTTCTACAGTGCAATTGTTTCCAAGAAAGAGCAACAGGACTCAAGTACCTTCTCTAAGAGACTGGGAAACCAATGGTCCTCCAGATATTTTGGCCCCGAACACCCATCAATATAGATACATGGACTGTAATAGACGTAGTTTTAAAACAACTGGAAGCTCCAAGGTTCTTCACCTCTGACATAGTGAGTTAATATTAGAGGATAGGTTATATCTGGAGCCCTTCTGCTGCATGGCAGGCTCTTTTTATGCTGACTCTTAATTAAACAATTTTGGCTACTGAACAGATCTGGGAGATGAAGTTGCCATGAAGCCACAGTCTCATTACTTAGAACCCCTAATTACTAACTCCAAAGGCCTTTAGTATAGGCCCCGGGGGAAATGTGGGATTTAGAGAGCTGTGAAGAAACCCAGAAAACTGTGGTGGAAAGAAAGTTTTGTCATGTTGTTGTTGTTGTTGTTGTTGTTGTATACCTTCAAGTGGTTTCCAACTTATGGCGATCCTAAAGCATACCTCCTGTCTCCAGAGTCATTGTCCAACACTCAAACTGCTACTCCATGCTGGCTCATGGTGTATCATTAGGAGATGAAAGAATGGTTGAAAACATGTTTCTCAAGCCTTGTAAAACCCCAAAATGGAAAATCCTACCTGCAGGAGAAACTTCACACTTTGGGTCTTGCTCTTGCGCAAAATTCACTTTTTTTTGTCTTTTGGTACACAAATATACGCTGACAATTACAACATCAAAAGTCATTCACTTTATTGACTTGCACAAGTTCACCCAGTGGGTTTCATGGTCAAGCAGGGAGTTGAACCCTGGTCTCCAGAGAGCAGTCCAACCCTCCCACCATGTTCTTGGCATCTCAGTGGTTAAAAAGAATGGGGGCCCCACCCAGTCCTGGCGTGAGGGAAGCCACGAGCCAAGTGGCTGGGGGCGCGTGTCAGGGCTGGCTCCCCCACACCCTGAGAAGCAGTTGAGCTGCATTCCATAGGCCTTCCCCACCCTGACTGCTGGAGGGAGGGAAGATCCCTGAAGGATGGCAGGCGGGTGGCGGGCAGGCAGGCCTGACTTGGAGCAGTGGAGTCTGTCTCGCCCAGTGCCTGGCATGCCCCATCCTGCCTCAGAGGCCACTGTTTTGTAGGAAGGAAATAGAAGAGTCGAATGGGCAAAGAGGCTACCTGGGAGTTTGGAAGTCTGGACTTCTGAGACTGGGTCCACACTGCAGAAATAATCTAGTTTGAGACCACTTGAACTGCCATGGCTCCGCTCTGGTGCCACAACAAACTAAAATTCTCAGAATTCCATAGCATTGTGCCATGGCAGTTCAAGTGATGTCAAACCGGATTATTTCTGCAGTGTGCATGCAGCCTGAGTGGACTTAGAGTAGCAGAAAAAAAAGGACTCAGCTAGTTAAAGTATAGGTTGTGGTGAGATTGGAATGGGCTGTAAGGCAGGATGCCCCAGACTTGTCCAGCGTTGCTCCAGAGGCATTATAGGTAGATTTGCCCAAGGTCAGTCAGTGAGTTTCCATGGCCAAGCAAGGATTCGAACCCTGGTCTCCAGAGTCATAGCCAATCATAGAACCATAGAGTTGGAAGAGACCCTAAAGGCCATCCAGTCCAACCCCATTGTGCCATGCAGGAACACAGAATCAAAGCACCCCGACTGATGGCTATCCAGCCTCTGTTTAAAGACCTCCAAAGAAGGAGACTCCACCACATTCCAAGGCACCCTCTTCCACTGTAAAACAGCTCTTACTGTCAGGAAGTTCTTCCTAATGGTGAAGTGGAATGTCTTTTCCCCTAGTTTGAATCCATTGCTCTGGGGTCTTATTCTCTGCAGCAGCAGAAAACAAGCTCACTCCATCCTCAATATGACACCCCTTTAATTACTTAAACAGGGCTATCATATCATTTGTTAACCTGCTCTTCTCCAGGCTGAACATACTCAGCTCCCTAAGTATCTTCTCATAAGGCATGGTTTCCAGTACTCAAACACCAGGCTTGCCTTCCTGAGGAACTTAGCAGGCAATAAAGGCTCACGGAGAACAATACCATTCCTAGATTCTTTCCTCCCTGTCCATCCAGCATGCCTCTTTGAAGAACATGAGCATGAGCTCATTTGTGTCAGATTTCATGTAGGTAAGAGCCAGAGGATTCAGTGGATTCTAGGATTCTGGAGATCATGATTCAGTTCCCTGCTTGGCTATGGAAACCCATTGGGGTGATATTGGGTGAGTCACATACTCTACAAAACCCCATGAGAAGGTTTTTAGGGTTTCATAAGTTGGAAGTGACTTGAAGGCACACAACAACAACAACAACAATAACAACAAGCTGCATTTAAACATTATGCCCAAATTCCTTCCTTTCTTCAACCCCCCCCCCCCCCCCCCCCCCACCCCCTTGATCTCCGCTTGCCCTTGGTTTCAGGACCCCTGTGGATACCAAAATCCATGGCTGCTCAAGTCCAGTTGTATACAGTGGTACAGTAAAATGGCGCATCTTATATAAAATGACAAAATAAGGTTTTGCTTTATGGAATTTATATATTTTTGGAATATTTTCAAGCTGTGGATTGTTGAATCCATGGATATGGAGGCCCAATTATATTTCCAAATACAGTCAGCCCTTGTTATACACTGATTTTTTATACATGGATTCAAGCATCCACGGTTTCAAAATGTTAAAAAAAATGTATAAATTCCAAATAGCAAACTTTGATTTTCCATTTTTTATAAGGGACACCATTTTGCTATGTCATTAGATTTAATGGGACTTGCACATCTACGGATTTTGTTATCCACGGGGAATCTTGGAACCAAACCCCAGCTTATAACAAGGGTCCACTGTATAGACAGCCATTAAATGAATAAAGGTTATACACAAAGAGTTGAAAACCTGATGTGAAACAGCCAGAATAGATTCCAGGAGTATATCCACATCATGCAACTAAAAGATTTTGATTCTGCTTTAACCTCCTTCTTATGGAATCTTTGGATCTATTTTTTTGTGTGTGAGATAATTAGATTTTTTCTGTGAGATAATATGCTAGATATACTCAGAACGGGTTGCATAATCCTGAATGAGTGGGTGGAAGAACAAAAGTAAAACACTAATTTGTTAAAATTTTGGACAATGGTTATAAAAGTTGTTATTTAAATGGTTCAATGGCAATGCCATTAGCGGGCGAAGTTGCCATTCATATTTTGCATTATTTTAGTCTCCTGGAGGGAGAGCTTTCATTTTTGGCCATTTTTAATCATTTTAAAGTGATTGTCAAAATGTAGAATTAACGTTTTACTGTCACATAATTAATGTTTATCTCAACAAAGTTAAATGTTTAATTTTTCACCCAAGCAATTATGCACCTAATTAAAATTTAACTTAACGCCAGCACATTAGCATAAGAAAGGCTTCCAAACATGCTAATGCTTCCAAGCTCCATCTTGAAAGGCAAAACCAGGCTGCTGCTTCCTTCTTGTCACCTCACTAATTTCTTCTCTTTTAAAGGAAAATTGAGGGATCCAGCATGGGGTTTGAGCATTGAACTATGACTCTGGAGACCAGGGTTCAAATCATGACTCAGCCATGTAAACCTGCTGGGGTGATTTTGGGCAAGTCACACTCTCTCAGCTGCAGAGAATGGCAATGTCAACCCCCCTCTGAAGAAACTTGCCAAGAAAACCCCATGATAGTTTTACTTTAGGGTCTCCATGAGTTGGAAATGATTTGAAGGCATACAACAACAACAACAACAACAACAACAACAAAGGAAAATTGACTCGGCAGCCTGCCTTCTTCTGAAATCTCACTACACCTCAGGGAAATTTCCTTCCTTCTCTGCAAACACTGCCCAGAGGCAGGTGAATTTTGTGCACTCCAGCTGGTGTGCTGGGATATGCCTCACAAGCATCTGGCAAAGAGGACTCTCGGTGCGTCTGGGCCAGGAGTTCATGCTGGGCTTGTCAGAACCTGCCAGGAGCGTGTGCCTCCGTGCTTAGTGTTCAGGCCTGCCTTGGCTCTGCCCAGGTGGAGACACAGGTGGAAGCATGAAAAGCTCCAGAAGTGTTGCTTCACTGCAACTGAAACAAGATTCAGCACTACGACAGAAATTGACATTCAACAGGCCTACACTGTGGGAGTGCTTTGGTTATCTCTCCCCCTTGCCATTGCCCACTCCTGCTAAAGTTTATTTTACTTTAGAACAGGGTTCCCTTACCTTGGGTCAAACATTGATCAGAATTAGGACTGCAGCCATGAAATAGGAAGCAACTAGGAATGGGAAAGGCAGCTATGAAAGAATTAGAAAAAATCCTAAAATGTAAAGATACACAACTGAGCACGAAAGTTAGAACCGTACAAGCCATTGTTTTCCCTGTTACTATGTACGGTTGGAAGAGCTGGACAGTTAAGAAAGAAGATAGGAAGAAAATCAATTATTTTGAGATGTGGTGCTGGAGAAGAGTGCTAAGGATGGCCAAAAAGACAAACAAATGGATCCTAGAATAGATCAAGCCTGAAATCTTTGTGGAAACCAAGATGATGAAGTCAAGGTTATCATACATGGTCATGTCATGAGAAGGAATGACTCACTGGAAAAAACAATAATGCTAGGAAAGGTAGAAGGGAATAGAAAGAGAGGAGGAGCACATGCTAGATGGATGGACTCTATTAAGGAACTCACACAGGCATGAGTTTACAGGGACTAAGCAGAGCAATAGAAAATAGGGAGTCTTGGAAATGTCTCATCCAGAGGATTACCATGAGTTGGGATCAACTTGAGGGTGGTTAACAACAAGAACAAGCAATCCATAGCACTTGCATTAACTTCATTAAATATGTTAATGGGGTGGAGGGAGAACACTTGGGGCAATGGGGGCCATTTAAAACACATTTTCAATAAATTTTTAAAATTCAGCCTAGTGTTTTATTAACATGTTCCTAATATGTGCTTGATCTTGCTCTGGTTGCATCTTTTTGTTGTTGTTGTGTATCTTCCAGTCATTTCTGACTTATGGCAACCCTACGTCAAACCTATCATGGGATTTTTCATGGCAAGATTTGTTCAGAGGAGGTTTGCCATTGACTTCCCCTGAGGCTGATAGTGACTTATTCAAGGTCACCCAGTAGGTTTCAGGTCAGAGAATTGAATCCTGGTCCCCAGTGTCTCAGTCCAACACTCAAACCACAACACAATGCTGGCTCTCAGAATTAATGCCATTTGATGCCACTTAAACTGCCATGGCTCAATTGCTATGGAATTCTGGGATTTGTACTTTTGTGAGACTCAGCCTTCAGCCTTATTCAGTTTTCTCTGTCAGAGAGCTCTGGTGCCACAATGAGCGACAAATCCCAGAATTTAATAGGATGGAGGTAAGACAGTTAAAGTGGTGTAAAAACTGCATTATTTCTGCAGTGTGTGTAGATAAAATAGATAAATGAATTTGTTTAAAAAGTATGATTACAAAGAAAGGGAGAAAAAGAAGAAGAAAAAGTGGAGTGGAGAATTCGTAGGATATGAATGTGAGTTAGGCATATATATTAATATTAGCTAACCATATTTCTAAAAATACATTTCTTGACATTTTGACATTTTGTTTTTACAATATGCATTCACAAATAGCTAAAACAATGAGGTTTTTCTGACTATGAACAACTGAGAATTTTTTTTTCCAGCTTCAGAATGCCACATCTTTTGGAAACAGAGTCATTACCACTTAATGGAACTAATTCCTAATTAATAAAGAGTTGTGTTTTTTTACCCAATTAGTGTCAGTAAATGTTACAAATATGCAACTAATTATTAATTAATTAAAAATCAACATGCTAGCATAAATCACTTGCTTTAGTTTCATTTTAAAAGTCTTATCTGGATAGCTATGCTCAAGGAATCAGCCCAGCAGAGTTGGTTCTGTTATTTGGAGGAGTGAGGCAGCTGCCTCAGGCAGCAGATTTTGTGTGTCATGAAAGCGAAGCCAAAGGTTAGTCGTCCATTTTGTTTTAGTTTACTGCCTTCCATGCCAAAACAATGTGGTGGGCTTTGCAGGAATACTGTATTTGGGATCTAGATCAGGCAAAGCACAGCATAGCCAGTACAATATGAGCTTGTGGTAGGAAACAGAAGTAAGTACACAGGATACTCTTGTAAGGCAAAAAGGAAAAACTGACACATATTGTTTCAGGAAATCCATCTGCGGATAGGAAAGGAGATAGATCAATGATTACCTAAATTTCAGAGAGCCAGTATGATGTAGCAGTGTAAACATTGGACTGCAACTCTGGAGACCAGGGTTCGATTTCCTGCTTGGCCATGGAAACCCACTGGGTGACTTTGGGTGAGTCACACACTCTCAGCCCCAGAAAAATGACAGGTTCGCCTTAGAGTTGTCATACGTTAGAAATGACTTGAAGGCACACAACTACAAACCTAAAACTTCAAATAAAGTGGGCTGTCATGTGTGGAAATTGGCTAGCATCCAACATAAGAGTGGGAGCATAATGGCCATTCTCTTTCCAGGCAAAAAGAGACAAAGGATTAACTAACTTTTGGGAGAAGTGGCCTCTTCTGGCAGGAAGGAAGCAAAGGACTTGAGTAAATAGATAAAGAGAGAAACAGAGAGCTGAAACAAAAGGGGCAGGCATGCCCTGGATGGTCTCCTCTCTCACCGATTATTCAATACAAACACTGACACCTCTTTGCTTCCAACAGACTTTTGAGTCCCAGGTACTTTGATAATTTGCTGTTCAAGTTGAGGCTGGTCCTCAACTCTGGTGAGAGGCAATGAGTGAAAAAGAGTAAAGTTATGTCCACACACACTTTTGGCATGCAACCTTCCCCCTTGCCCCCATTATCCCTTCAGAAATGCAGCACTTCACACCTGAAAAAGAATAAAGGTGCTCCCAGAGGATGGCCACCAAAATGGTGAAAGGTCTGGACGCCATGCTCTATGAGAAGTGGCTTAGGGAGTTAGCCTGGGGAAGAGAAAGTTAAGAGGTGACATGATAGCCATGTTTAAATATTTGAAGGGATGTCTTACTGGGGATGGAGCAAGCTTGCTTTCCACGGTTCCAGAGACTTGCACATGGAGCAATGGATTCAATTAACAGGGAAAGAGATTCCACCTAAACCTTAGGATGAACGTCCTGACAGTAAGAGCTGTTGGACAGGGGAATGCGCTGCCTTAGAGAATGGTGGAGTCTCCTTCTTTGGAGATGTTTAAATAGAGGCAGAATGGCTATCTCTTGGGAGTGCTTTGACTGTGGGTTCCTGCATGGCAGAATGGGGTTGGACTAGATGGCCTTTGTGGTCTCTTCCAACTCTATGACTCTATAGCAGGATAAAAATTTACTTTTCACCTAGTCTTCTAAAGATGTGTCGAAAGTTCAAATAGTGGTAGTTTTCCCAACCATTGCAATGAGTATGTTGGCAATTCTCCTCTGCCTGTCATATCTGCTTGTCATGTAACTCTTGAAGGCATATAAGCAGTAATGCCAGAAATAAAGGTGGTAGTTCTAAATCTCACATATCTCCACAAGAACTGCATATGTTCCAGGCTGCCTCTCCATCTGGGTATCTCTGATTGGTAAGTCATTGCTCAGGCTTAACTTTTTGAGGGTAAGTTGTGGGGAATATTTTTTATTTTTGGGAAAATAAAGTGTTTGATCAGTTCACTGCCATACTTTGTTGTCAGAAACCTGTGCTGTAGATTAGTACAGATATATATTTATTTAATTTACATATATTGTAAAGGACAACTTCTGGACCTCTACTTCTAGGCAGACCTGTGTCACATGTGGCTCTGCACTGCTGTTTCTGTGGCCTTCAACCACTTCGGACTCTGCAGAAAGATGTTCTTTTGGTTCTCCCCAAAGAGAGGACTGAATCATGGAGAAGCCTTCAGGGATGCAGATTCACCTTTTAAATAGGTTTCAGTTCCACCCCCACACTTGTTGTATGCCTTCAGGTCTGACTGATGGCAACCCTAAGGTGAACCTATCACGGGGTTTTCTTGGCAAGATTTGTTCAGAGGGGGGCCAGGAGGTTCGCCCTTGTCTTTCCCTGAGGCTGAGAGCAGGTGACTTGCCCAAGGTCACTCAGTGGGTTTCACGGCCGAGTAGGGAATCAAACACTGGTCTCTAGAGTCATAGGAGATTATCACATGGGGAAAAGGACGTCTTTGTCCCATTATTTTCCCATCCTTAGTGAATAATCAGTGAAAGACTTTCTCTTGTTGTGCTTATCCAGACATTATCCCATATCTGAAGTGCA